>NC_139346.1:222672565-223003407 GCF_055883805.1 Amblyomma maculatum
GTGTAGGATTGCATGTCGAAAGTGTCAGTAGTTATGAGGCTGGCGCACAAAACGAATTGTGATACTAGTCCATCATTTATTTGCTACACTCTTAAAAAAAAAGGTAGTAGTGGTTACTAACTTTTAGGGTAGTAACTGCCTGTCACATATGTTACTAACTAGTTAGTAAGTGCAGGTTAGTATCTGCTAGGTAGTAGCATATACTACCTCTAGAAGGTAGTAATCAGAACTACCTCCAGCAAATTTTACTACTTCTAGATGTAGTACCAGCAACTACATTTAGTAAACTTTACTACCTATAGAAGGTAGTAAGAGCAACTACCTTTACTAGTATTCACTACCACTGCAGGTAGTGCGAGTAGCTACCTTTAGCAAAAGTTACTACCTATAGAAGGTAGTAAGAACAACTACCTTTACTAGTATTCACTACCACTGAAGGTAGTAAGGGTATCTACCTTCAGCAAAATCTACTACCTATATGAGGTAGTAAGAGGAACTACCTTTAGCAAAATACACTACCTCAGAGGTAGTAATACCAGCTACCTATATCAACATATACTAACTCTGTAAATAGTAACAGCCACTACTTTTAGCAATATGCACCACCTACAGAAGGCTGTAACAGTAATAAGCTGTAATGAAAATATTACACATTTAACAAACTCCTCTGCTTTGTTGCTATCACCACTAACCTGAACACTGGGTTACATAAGATGGAAGCACTCAAGCAGTGGTCATACATGGTTTCCGAAAAACAAACAAATTGAACACAAGTGTGGCTAAGAAGATGAGACTTTATTTCTCATTATTCAGTTCAAGCATTCAACTTTCTAAACAAAAAAACAATTGCCCGCATCACAAGTTGTGAAAAGGAGATTGACTAAAGATGAGACACTCAAAAAGAAAGCAGGTACTTTTGTACTGTTTTGGTTATAACTTATCACACATTCATATGAGACAGTGTATTTACATCAGAGTTGAGTGTGTTGAACTTGAAACCTTTATAGGAGGTTAAGGTATTGAAGGCTTGTAGAGCCTGGTGTGTCTTTGAGCACCTTTAGGAATAATGATGACAACTGATACAAGGAATAGCATACAAGAACTATCAGGATATGTCTATGGAAGTTGCTTTACAACAATAATTTAACCAGACATGTGCAATAAAAATCACAACTAAAAGAGGGTTTTTTGGCAGAGAAGAATGGAAGTACCAGCTCATACACTGCCTAGCCTTTTACCTTGGCTGCTTCTAGCAATACCTCAGGTATGAGGAAATTTTGTGCTCATTATTTGTCCATTAATATCCCGCATATGTATTGAATACTTGTCGGAGCCATAGTTAAAACTGGTCAACTGTCCACTCTATGGCAACTAAATGAAACAGATGTTAGATCTTCCTGAAGCACTATAAAAAGATATTAGCAATAGCTATCATAAGAGACTGTCAGAGTGACAAAAAAATGTGTCAAAATTGCTTCAAAGAGAATGTGTTGCTTATATCAAACTGATCTACTAATACACAATAAATTGAAACAGCACATCAGCAATTCCTACTCAGACTCAAAACTGGTTTGGTTTGGTCTGTAGGGCTTAATGTTCCAAAGCGACTCAGGCTATGAGACACCATAGTGGAGGACTGCAGAAATTTCGACCACCTGGGGTTCTTTAATGTGCTCTAAACATCGCACAGCCCACGGGCGCCTTGCTTTTCGCCTCCGAAGAAAAGCGGCGATCCCGCATTCTTGCGCATAGTCGAGCGTCGTAATCACTGCACCACCCCAGAGACTCAAAACTGCCTCCCAAAAATGCCCATTTGAAACATTCCTCACATCCTAAAATTATGCAACAGACAGCCAGCTTGTCACAATGCATATTACTAATTATTAAAAGGATGCCTGTTAGGTGTAAATTGCTGGATAGACCTGCTAAAAAGACCAAGCTCATTAAGAATAACTTAAGGCTTTTAGAGTAGTGTTACATAACCTGCAGTATTTTATTTGTTACGCTGACCGTATTGATTACAATCATTAGGAAAGACCAATTTCCTCTTCGAATTTTGTTTCAAAGAAAGAAGTGCCAATAATTGCTTTGAAATAGCAGACTGAAATATTTGCACCAAGCTACTGTTTATATAAACTAGTTTTCCCACTGGCCTTAAATGATAAGTCGCACAATAAAGAGTGTGCCACATGCAGCTGTACCCCTTCAGCAGCCCAAGACGCATCCTGGAGAACAAAATCGCTTTTCGCTGGAGTGCTTTGTTGCTGAAACCTCGCTCCGTTAATACACTCTTTGTTGCTGAAACCAGCAATTAAAAAATTAGCTAGTGAGTTTTACAAATTATTAAACTTCAAAAAACTAAGAAATACTGCAGACTAAGCTATACAACTCATGAGCTCTCATCTGATTTCAGTGAACTAGGCCACTGATTGTAAATCAAAGAGCATAGCGTGGGAACAAAAACGGGGACGACGACAAGAAAGGACAAGCAGTAACTTTCAGATGAGCGTTTATTGCAGAAATGATCACATATATACACTTCGGGATCAGCAATGAATGAGAAAACACACAATTACTGTCAGACAGCCACGTGCTACGCCAAGAATTCAAGCTCCTTGCTTGGCAGTGCAGTGCAGTGTTGACACATTTATCCCCTGTCCGAGCTATCTCCAGTGCTTACATTATCTCCCTTGTCAGCTCGTTACGATGTCGATACACGATGATTGTCTTTTAAAACAGGGGATGGCAAGATAGTTCCGCATCACATCTTCTGCAGTGCGCAGCGAGATGGCTGTCTGTAGCAATGCTGTCAACTTTTTTAGAGTGCTTCAGAAGACATACGTTTAACATCAGCCAGTCTTGCCGATGTAGTGCCTTCCAGATGAAAGTGGAATTTTATAAACAACCCCCCTCCTGCAGGGCACGTAAAGGTCTCTGTGTTTAATAGACACTCAGGCTTCAGCGTTCGCATAAGACAGGTTTTTCTGCACAAACTCAAAAGCTTTTTTGGTGCAGTAAACAGGATATTTACGCCAGAACATTGCCCCACCTACCTTCAGTTATGAGAAACCTTATGCAGGTAGGGAATGACAACTACTCTTTCTTTATTACTTCTTTCCTCCTCTTTTTTCTTCTCATCCGCTCGCTGTTCGTCACTCATGCGCGGCGCAAATTTCTTTCTGCGATGCAGGCTTTCAGCAACGGAAACCATGACGTGTTTAGGGTAGCTCGCCGCCTGCAAACGCGCCACCTGCATACTGACACTTTCTTCCATGGCATGATCACATGACTTGCAGAGAGCTTTCTTTTTTGTCTAACGCTCTCTGCAAGTCATGTGATCAAGCCATGGGTGAAAGTGTCAGTATGCAGGTGGCGAGCTACCCTAAACATGTTATGGTTTCCGTTGCTGAAAGCCTGCTTCGCAGAAAGAAATTTGCGGCACGCATGAGTGACGAACAGTAAGCGGATGAGAAGAAAAGGAGTAAAGAAGGAATAAAGAAAAAGTGGTTGTCATTCCCTACCTGCATAAGGTTTCTCATAACTTAAGGAATGAGGGCAATGTTCTGGCGTAAATGTCCTGTTTACTGCACAAATAAAGCTTTTGAGTTTGTGCAGAAAAACCTGTCCTATGCAAACGCTGAAGGCTGGGTATCCGATTAAACACAGAGACCCTTACGTGTCCTATAGGAGGGGGGTTGTTTAAATTCCACTTTCATGTGGAAAGCACTACGTTGGTAAGACTGGCTGATGTTAAACGTATGTCTTCTGGAGCACTATAGAAAAGTTGACAGCATTGCTACAGACGGCCATCTCGCTGCGCACTGCAGAAGATGTGATGCGGAACTATCTTGCCATCCCCTGTTTTAAAAGACAATCATCGTGTACCGACATCGTAATGAGCGGACAAGGGAGATAATGGAAGCACTGGAGATAGCTCGGACAGGGGATAAATGTGTCAACACTGCACTGCACTGCCAAGCAAGGAGCTTGAATTCTTGGTGTAGCACGTGGCTGTCTGACAGTAATTGTGTGTTTTCCCATTCATTGCTGATCCCGAAGTGTATATATGTGATCATTTCTGCAATCAACGCTCATCTGAAAGTTACTGCTTGTCCTGTCTTGTCGTCGTCCCCGTTTTTGTTCCCGCGCTATGCTCTTTGATTTACAATGAGTGGCCTAGGCCACTGAAATCAGATGAGAGCTCATGAGTTGTATAAATAAAATAAAGGGATAAATAAAAGGCCTTTTATATGAATTGTATGCCTTCTTCCAGATTGTTTTCATGTATGTAATGGTCAGTGTAGAGGAAAAAAGTGCAGGCATAAAGACGACTATACATTTGTCATTTGCTAATCCTACACAGGTGACCACAAGCATCAATCAACTGTTATTGTTGATTTTTTACTCGATTGCAGTGTCAACAAATAGCTAAGATCATATCTATGCCCAGATATTGCTGAGTTGGGTGTCCTCCTAAAATTTAGGATGTGAAGCTTACTTCCAGAAATCTAACAGACCATCAAAATCTGGCTAGCATTAGTGTAGACCTGAAAGGCTGTTGTGGAGACCGGCTGAACAAAGTTAAATGTCACAAGGAAAAGCACAACACTGCTAGAAGAAGAAAAAAAAATTAAATGTTGTGGAAACCAAAATGTTAAATGCGCAGTCGGATCTATAATGATACAAACCACAACTCAGTGATAAAACCATTTGTTACATTTCACCTAATGAATCTTAGGAGATACCTTGCACATACTTCAGCACGTCACTGAAGCATTCACGTATGGAGCCAAGTAACTATCACATCTTCCCTACAAAACTCATGGGATAATTTCAAATACAAGAGGCATGGTCTGCAGTATTTTCCAGGTACCTGTACATTTCAAACTCACGCAGTTAATAGTTGGTGAGATAAACATGCTGTGACATTTACAACCAACAGAAAACCATAATTTTGAGATACATCACACATGAATTGAGGTTTTGTTTTTGCTAACCACCACAATGTAAATAGATTTGCTTCAGAATGATTTTTTTTTCACTGCCTACTCCATTATTAAAAGAAATAATGCAGACAGACCAAGGCAGCTGTCCATTCATACTAGCATCTTTAGCAGTGTTTAGGGTATGACCTTAATCGTGCATCCCTGAACGTGTGATGGCTTGCAGAAGAGCACTGCAGTGTGCTTGCTGGTAGATGATTTAGTGTGTCCCTCATTTGTGCTGTGGTATGTAGGCGAGCAGCAGGTAGGTTCCAGACATTGGCCAGTCTGAAGTGCTCAAACTGCATATATAAAGAGGGTAAAAAATCAACAAGTGAGACCCAGCACACAATTTCTTTCCCAGTAATGAAAACAGACAGTTATAAATTCAGTACCTACGATCAATCAAGAGGATCCTGGGCAAGCAACTTTAACAAGACTGCTCACAACATGATGAAAAAAATGCTTGCAGTACTTCTAATAGGCAGAACTGAACAGGAAATTAAGAAATAGTATGGAAATGCCTGCTCTACGAAGAAACAAATAAATTTAACTAATGGGAGCAAAACGATCCCCAACATATATTTCATGAAAAATGCCTGTTACAAAAGAAAAGTAAATCAAGTATGCCCACAGGGGAAAGACAAAGCAACAATCTGGGTATGCGAAAGTCATCATTGATGCACTGTGAAAAAAATATATATATACTGAAAACTGTACTTTACAACTGGATATCTAAGGGTGGTGCCACGAGCGGCTATCCACACCCATGGATAGTGGCACCGCCACAGCCTGCGTTTGTCACAGATCAGCCTTGGCTTACAATAGCATAATCATGTATGCTTTCTCTTTATGTTAAAGGTACCAGGGTTAGCGTATGGGCAATATTCTGAGCAGCGGGGAGTCTTGTATGTTGATTTTGTGCCTTCACTCTACCCCCTTCTCACAATGCTCGGAAAAAAGAAAAAAAAAAGGTTTCAGCTTTGATAACCTTACTGGAAACAATACAATGCAACATGTTTTCTCATATTCTTTCTCATCTCTTAGAAACTTGATCGTTTAAGAAAAATTAGGAATGGGGTTTTTTCCTTCAATTCCTGAATAAGACTACTATGTTGAAATGCACCGAATTTAGGACAGTGTTTAATGTGCTGCATTCTGTATATGCAAAAAAAAAAACTAAAGATATTCGCAAACATTTCGCTATCAAGTGGTTATCCATTCCGCACAGGTGCGCCTTACAGTCACAGTGAAAAAAAAAATTAAAATGGCCTTCTTTCACACTTGTGGCACATCTGATTTTTTTTTTAAGTGGTGACTTTCTCACAGTATCAGAAATATGCCTGACATTCTACACTCTTTCTCCCTTTTGCTCCAAGCACATAAAATATATTGATTGATCAGTGCCTGCATACCTCAATCCAAATTGATTTTAAAGTTGCAAAAAAAAGTGCATACACCGAAAAGCTGCTTATGCCAAGATGTCAGTCACACTTCTCCTTCTGAAATACTAGCAATAGCACAAAACTAATTTCACTGCTGGTGTATTTAGTTATGTGTGTACAATATTAAGGCAACCAAAAAACTGCGCAAATAAAGGCCTCTAAGATCAAACTAGCTGCAAGCGCAGCGAACATGAGACATTAAGGAAGAGAAATTACTTTTTCATTTCTGGTTTGAAATTGTTTACTACTGCAGCATTTTAAAGCTTCCATCAAAAGCCACGACACAAAGTATCAACGAATGCAACTGCCCATTACTGCTAACTGCCCGCCTGTGCTGTGAACAACACTAAGATACGCATAATTAAAAAAAAAATACAAAGTATTATTTAGTAATGAAAGCAATCACTCTTGTAATGCACATTTGACTACGTGTGGTCACTCAAATAATTCTTTCGAATCGCCATTCTACTGCTAAACACCTAGCGGCTGAGTAGTACACGAGTTTGTACCTTGGCGTCAGCCGACCATGTTTTACAGAGAGGAATATTTTTTTGTACTTTCACCCAAGCACCAAAACTAAATGCAGCGACCAATGTGAAACATGCTCAACACCGCAATAACCTGCTTTT
This sequence comes from Amblyomma maculatum, assembly GCF_055883805.1. Lineage (NCBI taxonomy): Eukaryota > Metazoa > Arthropoda > Arachnida > Ixodida > Ixodidae > Amblyomma > Amblyomma maculatum. The sequence goes on from NC_139346.1 coordinate 222,679,622, forward strand.
TGCGCGCTGTTTCTACTCCTCGCATTAATGCACCCACCTGTTAGAAAAAAAGGCGAGTTTAAAACCAGACTAAGAAAATACTTATCTAAAGGTTGAGAACCACAATATACTAAGAGATGAATAAATGGCAAAATAAAAGCTTATTCGTTCACTCACTTACCTCGAAAAGGATCACACAGGTCACAGCTCATTCGGGGTACCGATCACATCTGTTATAAAAACAAAGGGGGGGAATATGGAAAAGGAAACACTCAACGCACATTACAAGTTACAAAAAAAAATCGAATAAAGATTATATTCAACACAATAACAAAGATAACTTGATTAAAATTTCATACTTTCTCACGCACTTTCGCTCATTTTCTTCGTTGAGCGTCAGCTCTAGTTGACGCCGCACTGCGCACTACTTCGCCCTTTCTTCCAGCGCCCGCTCCCATTGACGACGCACTGCTGCTCTGAGTACCGTGATCGCGCACTCTCACACCAAAACATGGACGCTTTATTCGCTGCGCACTAGGCCCATTCAAAAAGGAAACAAAAAAAAAAAACACCACAACCGAAATAAGGCAAACACAGACGGCCCGGCGCCGCCACGTCGAAGGCACGCTGCAGGTGGGGGGTTGTCGGTTTACATGTTCCCAGGCGCACTCACGGGACGGGACGCTCACGTGTGGTTCAAGGTTCACACCGCCGCAGCCAAGGCGGGAATTCCCGGCGCAATAATTCACCGCGCTAACACATCCAATACACACCCGCCAAGATTATATCACGAGATATACGCCATAACATAACTTTTTCGCGGTAGGGACGAACTTGCACATGAAAAACGACAGCTTCCGAAGAGTTGTATTACGAAGAGGTTTTGAGACCACACGCAACAGTATTAAGAGCGCGTACCTCATTCAATAGCAACATTAAACAAACAATAATTTCAAGTAGCGTACTCACATTTTCAAGCAATCACGCCAGTCCATTTCCTTCTTCCGTGTTGAAGCCGGCGTTGCCACGGTACGGTACGGTGCAAGCGGTGTATGACAGTGAATCTATTTACCACTACTTCAAGTACTTCAGAACACCTATCGAAGTGCACATGTCACACATCAATTCTGCGGCCCATTCAAAGAACCACAGCACAAAAAAAAAGCAGCACAACGCAAGGAAACAGCGTCCACAATCGCACCGCACGACAACAAAGGCAGCATGATGACATCGCACCTCTCCGCCACTGATGACTCCGGATTGGTTCGGATTGACCTATCAATGGCTTTCGTGGCTTTTTTAACTGGCGCCTCCTACACGAATTTTCGGTTCCGGAAGCCAGTGTAGGCGATCTTTCTTTCTTTCCTTCTTTCTTTCTTTTTTTCTTTCTTTCTTTCCGTTTTTTTATGAAAAGGCAGCGCACAGTTTGAGTCCAGGGCCCATTTACGTAACCCCCCTTCCCTCTATAATGCCTTGGCGATTGAAGGTATGGCAAATAAATAAACATAAAAACAAAATTGAGTAGCAGTGTAATCAGGAGTATTGAATACTTCAATATTCCTATCGTATATAGTATCAGATATCTTCTGATCATGGTAGAAAACAGTTAAGTTGCATTTACTACCCCTGCTTCCAGAGAGGTAGTAAATGAGGTCGTAAAAAGGTATTGCAGTCAAAAAACGTGGTAACAGCAGGAGTTACTACCATGTTACTACCTAAGAAGGTAGTACAAATGTAGTAACGGTTAAAAAAGGTAGTAACGGCAGCCGTTACTACCTTTTTACTACCTTTTTTTCTAAGAGTGTACATCTTGAATTACTGCTACAAAATGTTAAGGAGCTCTGCACTCTACAAGGTGCAGAGCAATTGTGCAGAATAGTTGTTTCATTTGAGCGCACGCAACACAACATCCCAGTTGTGGCAGACACTTGTCTATGGATGCGAAAAGTAAGGCGCCTGTGTACTGTCAATGCACATTAAAGAACCCATGTTGGTTGAAACATCTGGAGCTCCTCACTGTGCGTATCTCATTCTAGAGTAGTTTTAGGACGTTAATATTCTATAAGCCATCTAAGATGCTGCATAAATCACCCCTAGTGCCTAACAAGGTCTTTGTATCCATGATCCCATAGCTTGAACAGCATTATTTTCTTAGCACTTATCTCCTTACTTTTAATGATACAGCTTTCCATACATTAATTATGGCAGCTGACAGGAACTAGGTGCTTGCTAAGCAAAGGGGTACTCTATTACAGCCGTAGCCAATATGTGTAGCTGTATATTCTTTGTCTTGGTTTATATACCATGCCATTTGCTGTACAGCTATCATCTCAAATAACGGGCATTCAAACACGTGACCCATTTGCTGATGGAATTCTTTTTCTTCGCATATACTAATCAATGAGCATAGCTCTCCTTGTCCAAATTGTTGTAACCTGGAAGTATCTGGCTGTCTATAGATAACATGCCGTGATTGAATCCAATCAGCGCTTTAGTTTCGCGCCTTATAGTGTAGCTTTAAATATTCTTACTTATTTGCAGGAAATATCCATATCGGCTGAAGACGCCCGTGAGCTTGTGGTTTCTACGTGGACATAGGCCACCAACCACCGCGGGTTCGAGCGTCGCGCGAGCCGAAGCCCCGATCAGCCGTCACCACGCGCACACTGAAACACCGCAGCGCGCACTCAACCTCCACCGGGAGGAGAGCACTTCGCTGCAAGGACGCAAGCCTCAAAGTTCATAAAGGAGACGTTTATTGAAACGCCATCCTCCAGCGGCACACACTCACACACACACACAGATATATACAAACGCACACATGCCCCGGGAGCGCGCGAGGAGCAAGGCTCCCCTGCGCGCACGAAGTGACACGGAGTGCGCGCCGCAAGCACGCAAGGGCGTGCTGTGATCTCTCTCACAGTGACCAAAGGGTCCCTTTGAGAGAGAGTGAGCAACCACCGCAAGTTACGCCTGTCGCGGATCGTTGGATCACGATCGACAGACTCGAGCTGCGCTCTCAGGTACGACCCGGAGCGGACGAACTCGAGTACACACTGGTGTGCGCGGACAAAGGCCGGTAGACAAGAACATTAGCGTACGCACCTTGCGATGTCTCAGAGGGGTCTCTCCCTCGGCCCCGCTCGGACGGTCGCGCGAGCGCGGCCGTCGAAGCGGTGCCGTGTTCCCGCCAAAAGGCGCCAGTGAGATAAGCCATCGGGACGCCAGGGCGGAGCTGTAGCCGAGCGACAGTGACAAGTCGTCCGGACATCTCTCCTCCGCCTCAGGCGGGAGAAAGGGAAAGAGGAGAACAACAGGGAAGCGGGAGGCTGCCGCGCAAAGGGCAGCCGCAGCAAGCCCGAATCCCACAAGCCAGAGAAGAATACGCGGCAACAAGCACAGAGCCAATCTTGGATTGACGCTCGCCGACACAGGCTGACTGCTTCAGCTTTTGGCAGGGTGATGATGAGAAAGGAGTGGACGCAGAAAGGCCTGCGCAATTTGCTCAACCCAAAAGACCTTTCCAGAGTGCGAGCCATTCAATACGGCTGAAAAGATGAGGCTATTGCTGTCGAGCGCGATGTGGAAGTGCTAAGAAAGCTGGGGCATGATGTGTCAGTAGAACACTGCAGCATTGTCGTTCCTCCTTCGTGTCTGTGGTTGGGGGCATCACCCGACAGGTTGGTGTTTGACCCAGAAGAGGGAACTATTTGAGTCCTTGAAGTTAAATGTCCATACTCGTTGAAGGATTCAGATGTGGAATCAATGAAGGCTTCTGACTTTTATGTTCAGTTTCTTGACAATGGTGAACCTAGGTTATCACGTGATCATGAGTACTACTGCCAGTTAACCGGACAGATGGCCTTGAGCTCCTGCGAGTGGGGGAGCTTTGTCGTTTTTTCTCAGGACTGGATATGCATTGAGAGGGTGCGCTTTGATTATGCCCAGTGGAGAGCAATGAAACCTCGCCTAGATTATTTTTTTTTTCGATGATATGCTGCAGTACTTCTGCCGTGAAGTATAGATCTCATATAGAAATCATGTACGTTACTCTTACTATGTTGTTTTGTGCACATTTTCTATTGTTCACCATTTAATCGTTCAGTGTGCATTGTTCATTGTTGCATTCCTTGTCACCGCAGTTTTTTTGCCCTTGGCTTTTTATCTTAGGGCTATCTACTTTGTACTGTTTTGCACTGTTTCTTCTACTTGAGTTAACATTTCTTTCTTTAATTTAACTGCAGTATATAATTTTAATCTTTGGCCTTCTAGTCTTCTTATCATTCCTGTATGAACTTGAATATATACATTTTTATACTGTCACCGACAGTCGACTGTCCCTTCAATAAATGTCGCAGCCTAAACAGGTCACAACCATTGTTATGCTTCATCCTACACGAAGGAGTACAGTGAGTCTTGCTGGGCTTCTTTAATTTGGGTAGCTACATCGCTAAGCAGTATGCTTTACAGTGTTTGTAAGGAGCATCAGTCTGGCATATTTGCGGCCTTTGGTAAAAACTGGCGTACTTATGCTCTTGAGGCATGCAATGTGGCTTTATTTGCATCTCCAAAGTTCCAGATATCACATAGATGTTGGGAACTCTCATCCTTAAATTTCAGGGCTTCCTCCAGTATTACAAGAGCCCCACTACATGTCTTATAAACAAATCTTGTGAGATGTATATTTTTGACAATGTTCATTCAAATGTAAGCTGCGATGCCCATGGCTTTGTGCTTAGACCCACTTCACCTGGCGCCTGGACATAAGAGCCGGGATCTGTACATTGATTAAAAATGCTGACAGTGCAGTTAGCCAAAATGATAGTTACACGACATCGCACTGCAATATGAATTGTGACACCTGTCACAAAATAAGACGATGCTAGGTGACGCGGCCCGAGCCAAAATCCATGCACTCTATCATCTACGTAAACCAACTGCTGTATGGTGCAAACCGTCAAATGTTTAAGAGATTTACAGTTTCCATGTCATAAAGTGCTTGTTTTTGATATTTTAACGCGGTAGCGTTAAGAAGCTCGTGTCGCAGAAAAGCCGGTGTCGTTGGCGTCGGCGGCGTTGGCCGTGAGCGATAAATCCCGGCATGCACTTCATAAATAAAAAGCAACTTCCAAGATCGGCTGGGTGGGAATCGAACCAGGGTCTCTGGAGTGTGAGACGGAGACGCTACCACTCAGCCACGATTTTTTTTTTCATTATTGCCGGTCATCACCAACACAAAGCCAAACCAACAAAAACGCGCTACAAACAGAATGCTCACAGCAGAGCGGTTACCACAAGCATGATACTTAATACAGAAGCCGGCAGGCTCATACGAGTTGCCTTTGTCAAGTTAAAATTGCTTCAGCTCGCATAGTGGTTCGACTCTTGAAATCCAGTCTGGCACAGTGGTCTTCAATTTGTGCGTTTCAACCAATGCGTGTATACTCTCGCGAAAGTAGAGCCTTGCAGGGCGGGCGTCAGGGTCACAGTGAAAACCCGCCATTCTGGACCGCCATAGACTGTGCAGGCCTATTAGCATAACCGTATCAAGTGGAATCCCATCATTATTTTCAGTTGGCAGGAATCTAATCCCGTATGAGTCTAATGGTAATTCTTTTTTAACAGTTCATTGCAGCACATCCCAAAAATAGACGCCCTCCCAACAGTGCAGAAATACATGGTATATTGTCTCTGGCTGTTTACATATTAAGCAAAGGGAACCCCATGGCAGATAAAAGCCCTTGCTTTCAAAAAACGTTTGTACCGATAATGTTCCTGTATGTAACTTAAAGAAAAACGTCTTTGCCCCAGGAGAAACTGGCATTCTTTTGACACGCTTCAGCACGTCTTGACCTAGACGGCCGCTATACAAGGCTCTGTACACAGGAACAGAGAAGAAGTCGTCACAAACAGCTTTATACAGGTTCTTCTTTGTCACTGAACTTAAGTATTCTGTCGAGAAGCGAGCTGACAGAATTCGAACACTGCTGACAACCTCTTTGAAAAAACTAGAAAGACGCCCTGGCATGCTTTCCGTAGCAACAACGAAATTGGGCAACGCCCGCGCGAGCCTCACTTGGCACAGAGTGCGCAAAAAGGGGTCGGTAACGTCGCGAAAAAAAAATAAATCTATTTACAAGATGGCGCACGAATAAGTGAGCAAGCCCGAGACCTCCGTCTTTAATTGGCCGGAACAGGTTATCCCGACTAAATCTTTCCCAGCTTGATGCCCATACAAACACAGCAAAGATTCGGTGTAGCTTTTGAACACTCAACCTAGAACAATGAAGTGCTTGCATGACGTACCACACCTTGGCAACAAAAAAATAGATTACACACAGTGGCTCGTGCAAAGATAGACAGCGGCACTACTTTCCACTTGTCAGCCTTCTCCCGTATTTCCTGAACTTGGGCGCGCCAAAATGGCTTACTGTCTTCATAGAATTCTAGAGGTACGCCCAAATACTTCACGGGTGTTGTAACCCATGTAACGTTGGCAAAAAAGTCAGGCGTTGATGTTCACGCCCCGTGCCAGAAGCCAAGACACTTTCCCCAGTTTACTGGACTTCCTGTGGTCGCACTAAAATCTTTCAGAACTTCAACTGCGGCGCAAATACTTTCTTTGTTCGCACAAAACACTGCCACATCATCAGCGTACGCCAAAAGTTTGACCTCAGACATGTACAGTTGAAAGCCCTGAACAGATGGATTTTGCATAATAGACAGGCATAAAGTTTCGATATAAATGCAGAATAGAAGAAGGCTGAGGGTACAACCCTGACGTACAGAACGCCGCACATTTATGGGTTCCCCTAATACTTTATGAGCAATCAATCGCGTTGTGCAGTTTCGGTACGCCTAGCCTACGTCCTCTCTGGTAATAGAACCGACATTGATATAATCCAATATTGCAAACAATGCATCATGTGGAACACAGTCAAACGCCTTTTCTAGGTCGAGCTGAAGAAGCGCGACCCTCTCGCAAGCAACGTCACCACATTCCAGCACGCACCTCGCCTTATGAATATTTGTTGTAATGGACCGGCCCTTTATACCACACGTCTGGTGGGAGCCAACGATATGTTTTATCACTGTCTGTAGCCTGGCTGCCAGAACTTTCATTAGTATTTTGTAATCCACATTTGTTAAACTAAAATTTGTGACGTCATACAGGCCTATTTCTTTAACACTCAGCCACGAGTTCGATGCTTGAAAGCGGTACAAAAGCGCCACTAGTGAATGCGGTGTTACCTTAGAAACGTGCCGTAGAACGTTATACTGCGGTGTATATCGGTAATTATGAGCATGTTACAGAAGTCGCTGTTACACGAGTAGCGAAGTACGTTTCCCCTACATTTCTTCTGCGCACATGCAGAGCCATCTTGCGGCAAACACAGAAGAACCCCTCCTCGCAATGTGCGGCGCTGCCCCGACACGTGGCGCGCCACTCGCCCCTGACGTTTCGCCGTGCACCCTCACGGGTTGTAGAATCAAGCGTCTTTCCTTTCTTTAGATCACTCAAGAGCATACCGAGCGAATGAGTGGGTGGTGCGAACGACGTGCAATAACGCTATCGCGTTCCACTCTTGAAGGCGAAGCTTAAGCGTCCTCCAGCAGCTTGGCAGGACAAGGGGAAGGGCGTCCTGGCAGTGCGTGCTCTTTGCCGTTATTTGAGCGCCAGCGGATTTGATTCACGCTTGTAAAGCAAGCTGCTGTGTCTGTATATATATTTCATATGCCTTCTCCCACATCGTCACCCATCATGACCTTCTTTCTTCTCTCCTTCCCCTTCCCCAGTGCAGAGTAGCAGGCCAGATTTGAATTATTCGGGCCAACCTCTCTGCCTTTCCCTTTCAATAAATCCATCTATCTATCTATTAAGCGTCCTCCAAATTTTTTTAACTGTTTCTGGTCCATGCTACTGTTCGTCACTTGAAATAAGCTTTCTCAGCATGTAATGCTTCTGTTACAGAACATTTTTTTTTGTGTCCTGCCTTGTAATTACACACTTAAGTGGTGATTGTGTTGCATAGATGGCTCCTTGCACTATTAAGTGCTTACATCATGGAACTTGTTTGTGTTAAGAAGTGGTGTATGGTACATAAAATAGCATATTGCCGCAATGTTATCGTAATGGCGCCGGAAATCTTGCCAGGTGGAAATGGTAGCCTCATGGTTTTCGAACCACATCCTGGCGGCGTCTTCTAGTGCGAAATAAACATTCTGCAATTTTCGCTTCTCGTCCCACGCATTAAACACAGCGACCCGGTCGTAGCTGGTCAGCCAGTCCTCAACGTCTTCGAACTTGTCGCCATGAAACGGCGTGGGACGTGGAGTATGGCGGATCAGCTGCTGGGCACTCACGGGAAGCTGAGTGCTGGTCTGAATTGCCGATGTAGTCATCGTGGTTCGCGGTGGGGAAACAAGAGGACCACACTCGGGTGCTAAGCCTCTCAAGCGACGGCTCGCCTTGTGCACAGGTGTCGTGTCCACGGTGTGTAGATGGGCGCAGGGGGCAGCCAGAGGCTCTTCGTACATGGGATCTACCCAGAAGCTCCACCAAAAATGTCACAGAAGCCAGTGAAACTGGTTCAGCAGGTTTACTTAGAACTAAGTAAAAGCACCGGCGAGATCAGGCACGGAACCGACTGGCGGGCGAGCACCGAGAGCGAAGAAGACGAGCGCGTGCCAGTCTCCCGAGCTCGCCACATGGCGGCACCAGTACGATAACATTGCGGCAATATTAAAGCACACTGCAAGGGGAGATTCCACTTGTTAACTCTTCATTTATTGCACTGTGTACTACTATTTCGTATGTGCTTGACAAGAGCATGCACTCATACTTTGCTTAGCAGGCTGCTCTAGTAGACTCTTGCTTAGAGATGAAGTCTGACTGAAAATTAGTATGGCAACCACAGTCCACATCTGATTAATTAATGGTGCCAGTGTGAGAGAAACAGGGCGGTCAGAAATGTGGAAGGACTTAATTCGCTGTATTCTTCTCTCAACATGAATCCTGAGAGATGCAATTTCTTGTGTTGCTTTCACTTCTTCTGCAGAAACCTTCATGTTACACAAAAATGGAGGAATGATCAGGCCCACACCTTTCTTCTCTAGAAGATCTCCAATCTTGAAACCTTTATCAGCCATAACAGCATCTCCTGTGTCAAATTGAAGGTTTAGAAAGCCACTCTGAATAACTAGTTCTCTGTCAGAAATTGAGCCTGTAAACAGCTCCGAAACAAAGGGCAGAAGGCCATTTAGCATTCTGCCGACAATTCCTTTGAACGTGTTTGCAGACTTGTACGAAGAATATGTGCTTGACTGCAGTGCTAGCGAGCTGGGCACTGCACACTTGACTTCAGTCGCACCCAGAATTACTCTTGTTGCTGGATACTTTTCGAAGAACACAGCAGGCATAGTTGCATCCACAGTTTCTCGTGGTGCCCACAGAGGTAGGTTCTTCAGCTTGGTATAGAGCAGACTGATCCATGTTGTGCATATCCTGGATACGGTTGCTTGTGAGATGGTGAACCGTTGAGCCAAGTCCTGCTCAAAGAGGGCAAGTCTTAGTCTGACCAGAACTAGAAAGAGCTCGTCGTCCTTGGCCAACTTTCTTTTTCTTCCTTGACTATACAGGTCCTTTGGTTTTCTGCACTGCAAGTTAGTGTTGTCGTCGGGGTGGATATATTTTAGCAATGCGACAAAGTGTTCGTAATCAGGGAGCCCTGTATAAAACATAAAATCCTCATTCGATTCTTTAATACGGTCCAAGCAGAAGGCAGCAGTTCTTGACTTTTCTGCTTCAAGCTGACGTCGCAAAACATTGTTGCCGCCTTCTAACTTATAAACTGCGGTTTTTGCTTATGCCAGTTCATTCCTTAAAGTACTACACTGTACCTTCAGTCGATGAATTTCCTCGGCCTGTGTCGACATCAATGCTTGCCCTTCAGCAAGGCAACGTTGCTGTGTTTGGGATGGCAGCTGCTCGTCTGCAATGCAGACTTCACTTTCCATTTCTTCCTGCGGTGTTGGACTCTGTTGCTCTTGCGGCTTTGTCTTTCTTGACGGCAAAGGTGTGCGTGCTTTCGGAGCTTTTCTTTGTTTTGTTTTTTTGCGCGCAAACACGAACACGCTGGGAACCACTTCATCTCTGAGCATTCTTTTGTCACTTGCCACTCCTGGTATAAAGTCACCTCTTTTGGAGTGCTTTGAGCATACCTGTGTATGCATGGGGACTTGAAATAAAGGGCCTTCATCCCGTTTCATGGCAATAATCCATCTTCTGCGGAGAGCAGGATCTCGCGGAAATCCGAGGTAAGAAACCTGAACAATAAGTTCAAGAGGGTTTAGCAGCGATGAAAGGGCACACAGGGACACGGTTCTAATATTGCGCTGCTCTGACGGCGAAACGAATGCCCTGAAACTGTAGCGCAAACTTAGCACCGGACGAAGAAAGCTAAAATACAACTGAACGAGCACGAGCTGAGGTAGAAATCACCAGCATTTTCGCTCGCATGGCGTTTTCCTCGCGGGAGAACAGCATCACTATAAACACGATATACACGAGCTCAGTTCACTCTTCCTGTCACGAGTTTAACTCGTAGGAACATTTTTATAAACGAGGCGAAGCGTTACGCAAGCACTTTATGATGCCATTCAAGTGTGTGCACGCGGGCATGCAATATCGCGCATAAGAAGCAGCTTGTGTCGAACAAAAACGAGTAAACGTAAACTACGAAGGCACAGCGTATATTTGACACGGTGACGCACGACGGCAACAAAAGAAATCGAGGTTGACACGACGCCGAACAACTGGCAAAGCATTGAACGGACGGGTGGCGGCGTTTCTTTTTTTGAATGTGGCGCGTGAAATCACCGGTAAGAAAAAAAAAGAATTCTTACCTTGTTCCCCGATTCATCCGTGTAGCCTCGCTGCGCACACAAGGGGACACAGCAGTGGGACGGCATCGTTCGCGGGAGGGAGGGTGACTGCGACCCATGGAGAAAGCTGCGACCGTTCCTGCCATTCCACTGAAGCATGGATGGATGGAATCTAAGAGCGCCCGCTTTGAAATAGGGTGGTAGCAGTTGCTATCATGGTCATTTTTTCCCCTATATCTTAATTATTGACAAAAGGGCGCGCAGTAGTGCGCGTTTTTCCTCCTAGATGGGGCGCCTTTTTGAATATCCCCTAGGGTGCCTAATATCCCCTATTGCGACACAACCGTACTTTTTGCGGCGTTCAGAGTAGTGTCATACCATTTCGCTTCCCATTCGGCGTCCATCTACTATAGTCGTGTTGGACGTTAGTTTGCGATAGGGATTTGAACTGGTGACGTGTGCACATCTGACAAGTGGAACTGTCCACTGAGAAGCGAGATACCGCGCTCTCCACTTCCCAAAAACTAACCTAGAAAATTATGAAAGTAAGAGGAGATGTTAAAGGGGCTTCGCGTTTACTCGTAAGACCGAGTTTGAGCGCACCCATTATCTTTTTTGTATTGACACGACTGAAGTCACAGGGAGCCGTGAAGGTACACGTAGCCGAGGACCAGAGAATAAGGTCGGCTTGTCGTTCCGATCGCAGAGTCCAGCACCAGCGCGCCGCTCGTGCCAACAACAAACCGCTTCGTCGTCGTCGGCACCAAACACGGCTGTCGCGCGGCGCTAGGCACGTGGCATTATTCCCCCCCGTGAAAGAAAACATCGTCCTGATGACAAGGTGAGAGGAGAAAAATAACTTAGGCGTGAGGTGAACTGTACAATAACGCAAGGTTTCACTTGCAGGAAGCGCTCAGTCACGCGAAAAGTACGGCTTTAAGCGCACCACATGCACAATTTCATGCCGCTGGTGTCGAACACTGACGGTCACAGTTCCATCTGGAATGACTTTGTAATTAACGCTGTTTAAACGGCGCAGGACTTTATAGGGTCCTAAATAGCGGTGGAGTAGTTTCTCGCTCAAGCCTTTGTGGCGCACGGGGTTCCACACCCACACTTGGTCCCCTGGTTCGTAGTGGACTTCCCTGTGCCGGAGGTTATAGTGTCGAGCGTCGGTGGCATGCTGCTCCTTGACGTGCAAGCGGGACAGCTGACGGGCTTGCTCGGCCTGTTCTGCGAAATGGGCGGCATCGGGTTCGACTGCATCTTCCCCGCACGGGAGCATCGCGTCCAACATCGTGCGGGCCTCTCTGCCATATACGAGACGGAACGGCGTAAACTTCGTGGTTTCTTGCGGCGCCGTATTGCAGGCGAAGGTGACGTACGGCAGGATCTCCTCCCACATTTTATGTTCGACGTCGATGTACATTGAGATCATGTCCGCCAAAGTTTTGTTTAGTCGTTCCGTTAATCCATTTGTCTGAGGGTGATACGCTGTTGTTGTGCGATGCTCGGTATGGCTGAGAGTTAAGGTGTCCCGCAGTAGCCGAGCTGTAAACGCCTTTCCTCGGTCAGTAATGATGGTCGACGGTGCACCGTGTCTGAGCAGAATGTCGTTCATAAAGAATCGAGCAACTTCGCCGGCAGTACCTCGGGCAAGGGCTTTCGTTTCAGCGTAGCGTGTTAAGTAGTCTGTGGCGACTACGATCCACTTGTGTCCGTTCGAGGATAAATGAAATGGGCCTAAAAGGTCCATGCCCACTTGCTCGAAGAGTGTGAGGGGTGGTTCAATAGATTGTAACATACCGGATGGCTTGAGCGTGGGTTTTTTTTCGCCGCTGGCATTGTCGACAAGTCTGTACGTAACGTCTAACGCTCGGAGAAAGATGTGGCCAGTAATAGTTCTGCCGGACTCAGTTTAGGGTGCGTGTAAAGCCAAGATGCCCTGAAGTTTGTTCGTCGTGGCAGGCCAGGAGGATTTCGTATCAGCCGGTATGTCTAGCAGGTATGGTTTTGCACTCGACGTAGAATTCTTATAAAGCACCCCATTGCGGAGGCAATACAACAACCCGCGAGCAAGATACCGGGGTATTGTAGGATGCCCACCTTCACGATGGTCAATAATCAGTCGCAGCTCGTCGTCGGCACGCTGTTTGGAGGCGAGATCGGACGTAGTGACTGCCCCGAGGAAGCTATCGTCGTCGGTGGCATCTGACGAAGGAGGGCCGACGGGCGCGCGGGACAGGTTATCAGCATCGGTGTGCATCCGGCCAGACTTATAAATAACATCGAAATCAAACTCCTGCAGGCGCAATGCCCAACGTGCTAAGCGGCCACAAGGATCCTTTAAGTTTTTCAGCCAACACAACGAGTGATGGTCAGTGATAACACGAAACGGTCGGCCATAAAGGTACGGGCGGAACTTGGCAGCGGCCCATACTACCGCCAAACATTCTTTTTCAGTGGTGGAATAGTTACACTCAGCACGGGAAAGTGCACGGCTGGCGTAGGCAATTACTTTCTCGACCCCGTCTTGGTGCTGGACTAGAACGGCACCAAGGCCGACTTTTCTCGCATCCGTGTGTAAGTCTGTGTCGGCATCATCGTCGAAATGTGCCAGGATCGGGGGTGACAGGAGCCGGCGTCGTAACTCGTCGAAAGCCATCTGCTGCTCGGCGCCCCAAAAAAATGATGCGTCATCTCGAGTCAGGAGAGTCAGAGGGCTGGCCATCTGTGCAAAGTTTTTGGTAAAGCAACGATAATAGGAGCACAGCCCCAAAAACCGTCGGACTCCTTTTTTGTGGGCGGGGACGGGAAAGGCAGCAACGGCAGCAAGTTTCTCAGGCTCAGCTCGGATGCCATCAGCACTCACGATGTGCCCAAGAAACTTCAATTCGGTGAACCCGAAGTGGCACTTTTGAGGGTTGAGAGAAAGGTTGGCAGATCGGACGGCTTCGAGAACAGTTCTCAGGAGGCGCAGGTGTTCCTTGAACGTCGGTGAAAAAATTATCACGTCGTAGAGATAAACAAGGCATGTCTGCCACTTAAGACCTGTCAGCACAGTGTCCATCATCCGCTGGAAGGTGGCAGGAGCACAGTAGAGCCCGAATGGGAGGACGCGGAATTCACAGAGCCCATCTGGCGTTATGAAGGCAGTTTTTTCACGGTCCCTCTCATCAACTTCAATTTGCCAATAACCACTCCTGAGGTCAATGGAGGAGAAGTACTTGGCTCGGCGAAGTCGGTCGAGAGAGTCGTCAATCCGTGGCAGCGGGTAGACGTCCTTCTTTGTCATACTGTTAAGTTTCCGATAGTCAACGCAGAAACGAAGTGTTCCGTCTTTCTTTTTAACGAGGACTACAGGCGACGACCATGGGCTGCTTGAAGGTTGAATGACGCCATCGGCGAGTATCTCCTTGACTTGCTGTTGGATAGCGTCTCTCTCCCGAGGAGACACACGATAGGGCTGCTGATGGATGGATCGAGTGCCTTCATGCGTGATAATCCGGTGTTCAATGACCGACGTTTGCTGCACTTTAGATGAAGACGTGAAGCACACACAAAACGCCAGCAATAGATCTTGGAGTTGCCTCTTTTCAACGGAGGAAATGCTAGAATTGATGTCGACAGCGTGTACGGCATCATCCGGTTCAGTGCTAGGCGTAGCTTCCTCTGAAGCAAAACATTCGGCGACTTCGTGCAGATGGTCGACGTAAGCAATGACAGTACCACGGAACAGATGTCGATGTTCATTGGAGAAATTGGTGACAAGCACCTCCGTCTCTCTTCCACGAAGGAAACAAATACCTCTTGCCACAGAAACTCCCAAGGCGAGTGAGAGGGAGACATTAGGCTCAACAACCCGGAGGCCGTGATGTGGCTCGTCACAAGTAACTCTGGCGAGGATGCTGGCGCGTGGTGGCACTGTGAAGCTATCATCGGTGACTCGCGGCGTGGAGTGGGACCCGCGGTACTTATGCTTTTCAGTGGCCAGTTTGGCGGAAAACATCACCAAGCGGTTTGGTAGATCTATAGTGGCACCGTGCTCACGAAGGAAGTCGATGCCAAGAATAACATCACGAGAGCATTCGCGTAGAACAAGAAAAGTCGCAACAAATGTGCAGCCTCGCACCGTAACCCGAGCTGTACACATACCCAGTGGTGCAACCACATGTCCCCCTTCCGTCCGTATGTCTGGTCCGTTCCATGGCGTCATCACCTTTTTCAGTGTCCTTGTAAGCAGCCCGCTAAGGATAGAATAATCGGCTCCCGTATCAACTAAAGCGCTGACCTCCTTCGTGTCGACGATAACAGGGATGTCCAGGGAGACCCGGCCAAAACCAGGGCCTGTCGACGTCGGTTCGGAGTGAAGTGAGCGGTGTGGCGGCAAAAGCTGGACGGCAGTTTGGTGGTCGGCGTCGGGACAATTCAATGTCGACGGCAGGTCGTCGTGAAGCAAGCGGTGCGGCGGCGGAAGCTTTGCAGCAGTTGTGTGGTCTGCGTCGGGGCGATTTAAGCGACACGGCGGTGATAACTGGTCGGCGATGCGGACGACGTCGGGGCGATCTGGTCTGTGCGGCGAAAACTGGATAGGAATTCGGCGTTCGACTTCGGGGCGAATCGAGCGGTGCGGCGGTGGAAGCTTTACGGCGAATCGGTGTGCGGCGGCCTCGCCCCCAAAGGTCGTCGGAGCTAGTTTTCCCGATGAGGGCTCGAGGAACCATGGCGTCCAGTGGTATACCGTGGCCCAGAGGGCGAAGAGCGACGAGGCGAAGGCGAGCGCGATTCGCGACGAGGAGAATGTGGCAGACTACGCTGGCGGGTGACGTACTCGGCGATGTCCTGAGGCCGCTGACCAGGCCGTGGGCGAGGGCTGTCGGGGGAAAATCCTCTAAGGCCCATCTGACGATAAGGGCACTGCCGGTAGAGGTGACCTGCCTCGCCACAGTGGTAGCAGAGAGGGCGGTTATCCGGAGCGCGCCAGAGATCAGTCTTCCGGGGCTCCTGGCGCCAATCTGCCCAAAGGGGCAGCGGTTCCGCAGCGTGCACAGCGACCTGTGGCGGCGTGTAAGGCGGAGGGGTAGGTATGAGCTCCCTTCGCGACCTCATTCGCACCGTGGTTCGCGAGGAGCTCCAGCAACTTCATGGATCATTTACTCCTGGCGCGGCTTCCCTGGCCAGCATCATCCGTGAGGAGGTCCAGAACGCACTCACGCCATCGACAAGTACAGTCGTTCCACCACCACCCCCGGGCCTCACACAGCGGATGACTTATGCTGATGTCACACGCCGCCCAGCCCTGCCACCCAGCACCTCCACCAGTGTCACGACTGAAGTCACAGGGAGCCGTGAAGGTACACGTAGCCGAGGACCAGAGAATAAGGTCGGCTTGTCGTTCCGATCGCAGAGTCTAGCACCAGTGCGCCGCTCGTGCCAACAACAAACCGCTTCGTCGTCGTGGACACCAAACACGGCTTTCGCGCGGCGCTAGGCACGTGGCAGTATTCTTATTCTTTGTATGAAGGCGACAAATCGCTCCCTTTGGAGCATGATTCCCACGAGTTACGCACCATCATGCGATCCTTAGTTTGATGCATTCAGTTCCGCATCGCTGGGCTACGTGGCGGAAGGTAGGGCCTAAAATTGAGGGCCCAACAATTGACAACACAGGGAAAGGTGCATGAAGAATGTTTATGTAACAAGTTTGATGCGAAATTGACCAAAGGTGGTCCCAAATAGAGATCCATTACTGATTCCTTACGAATAAATGGTGCGCAAGAGGTTACAGGGGTGTGTATGTGTGAGGGGGAGGGGGGGAACTCGTTACTTAGCTGGCTGAACAACGGCTGGTGACACAGTCGCTATGGCAACTGTTGGCAACTGTGACGAAAGAGAGCAGCGAGAAACGATGGCATGTCCACTTCTTATTAGTTTTAGTTATGGGATACTTCGCCCTCATCGACTTTGTAGCTGATTCCCTCTAGTATTTTCACTTGTGCAGTCACGTCCCATCACTTGATTTTCTTTACCACTAATTTCAGTCTGCGCTGCATGAGGCATGAGACTTTCACCTTGAGAGGAAAAACACACTACCATGGGCTTCTCCGGTTGTTTTGGTCACCAAGAAAGATGGTTCCATCCGGTTTTACGTCGGTTACCGTAAGCTAAACAAGATCACGCGCAAAGACGTCTATCTGCCACGAATCGACGACGCCTTGGACTGTTTACAGGGAGCCGAGTATTTCTCCTCTTTGGATTTGCGCTGTGGCTACTGGCAGGTGCCGATGGCTGACGATGACCGCTCAAAAACTGCCTTTATAACACTTGATGGCTTATACGAGTTCAACGTTATGCCCTTGGCCTTTGCAATGCCCCGGCTACTTTCGAGCGCCTGATGGACACTGTTCTTCATGGACTCAAGTGGCAGACCTGTCTTTCTTATCTGGCTGACATCGTAGTTTTTTCTACAGACTTTTCTTCTCACCTTCTCCGCCTAAAGCATGTCCTCACGTGTCTCGCCGACGCTGGGCTTCAGTTGAATTTGAAGAAGTGCCACTTTGCCGCTCGAAAACTCACAATTTTAGGCCACGTAGTTCTAAGGACGGCATTCTTCCCGACCCCACCAAACTTCGCGCAGTTGCAGATTTTCCGAAGCCAACCTCCCTGAAGCAGCTCGGGAGCTTTATCGGCCTCTGCTCCTACTTTCCACGTTTCATCTTGAACTTTGCCTCTATCATCGCTCCTCAGACCCAGCTCCTTGCCGGCAGTTCCGACCTTTAAGCCTGGACTCCGGCCTTCGATAAAGCCTTCGACACTTTACGCCGCCTTTTGGTTTCGCTTCCCATTCTACGCCACTTCCGAGTGCGCCTACGGAGATTCACACTGACGCCAGCGGTATTGGGCTTGGTGCCGTCCTTACCCAACGTAAGCCTGGTTACAGCGAGTATTTTGTGGCATACGCCAGCCGAACATTGACGAAAGCAGAGTCCAATTATTCAGTCACAGAAATGGAATGTTTGGCCATTATTTGGGCCATCGGAAAATTTCGTCCCTATCTGTATGGCCGACCATTTTATGTTGTGACCGATCACCACGCTTTGTGCTGGCGGGCCTCTCTGAAAGACCCATCCAGTCGCCTTGCTCGCTGGGCTCTCCGTCTCCAGGAGTATGACATCCATGTCATTTATCGATCAGGTCTGAAGCATACGGACGCGGAAGCTCTTTCCCGCTCGCCATTGCTTAGTGATACCGCGTCTGAGCACGTCTGTGCTTACGATTTGTCGACTCTTTCCACTGTCGACATGGTTACCGAGCAGCGGAACGACCCATGGATCAGTGCACGTTTGCATTTTTTTTTCAAGTCCTACTCCCGGTCATTCATCCAAAGCGCTCGTCCGGCGAGCCCACCACTTCTCCATTCGTGACGGTCTTTTCTATCGCCGCAATTATTTGCGTGACGGACGGAAGTGGCTTCTAGTCATCCCGCGTCAACTGCGCGCCGACATTTGTGCTGTGTACCATGGTAACCCACAGTGTGCCCACGGTGGCGTATTGAAAACCTACACGCGCCTACGTCTGCGATTTTATTGGCGTGGAATGTACCGCTTTGTACGACATTTTGTGCGCGCTTGCGAATCTTGTCAACGCCGAAAAACTCCACAGAAGTCCCCTGTTTCGTTGCAGCCGTTACCCTGCCCTGCTCGTCCGTTTGACCGCGTTGGCATAGATCTCTATGGCCCTCTTCCTACTACTTCCGCTGGAAACCGGTGGATTATCGTAGCAGTAGACGATCTTATTAGCTACACTGAAACATCACCATTAACCTCTGCCTCCGCAAGAGACGTTGCTTTGTTCCTTCTCAACAACTTGATTCTTCGCCACGGGACTCCGAAGGAACTGCTCAGTGACCGCGGACGCGTTTTCTTGTCCGAAGCTCTTGAGGCCCTACTGAAAGAATGCCGCATCATTCACCGCACCGCAACTTCTTACCACCCTCAGACGAATGGCCTGACCGAGCGCTTCAACCGTACTCTGAGTGACATGCTGGCCATGTACGTCAACTACGCTCATTCCAACTGGGACCAGGTTCTTCCCTTCGTAACCTACGCGTACAATACTGCGATACAGACCACCACTGGATTCTCTCCCTTCTTTTTTCTTTACGGGCACGAGCCAACTGTACAATGGACGCGCTCTTTCCCTACCGCCCTGATGTCTCTGAATCGACGCCACTCTCGGACGCCGCCCAGTACGCAGAAGAATGCCGTCAGCTCGCCCGTTCACTTAGAATTTAAACCCAGTAGCAACAAAAACACCACCGCGACACCGGCGAGCCTTCTACATATGCACCTAACTGCCTGGTATGGCTCTGGGTCGCTGCCACAACCACTGGCCTTTCGAAGAAGCTTCTTGCTCGATATCATGGTCCATACCGAGTCCTCCAACAAACATCTCCTGTCAACTGCGTAGTTGAGCCTGTTACGCCCTCTGCGGACTTGCGTCGCCGTGGACCCGAAACAGTTCATGTGAACCGAATCAAGCCATACTACGATCCGTCTGTTCTGTCGGCTCCATAAGTCGCCAGGATGGCTCCTTCTCCACCCGGGGGGAAAATGTAGTGTGGTAATCTTCGTCTTCATAGCCACTGCCATGCATCGCGTGCCTGCGCACTCGACGACGAAGAAGTTGTTCGCTGCCTTGCTGATTCGCCACGCCTGACGCTTCGCTGCGAGTTCCTCCTGAGCGGATATATCCATCTGAATAAACACACCCCTACATAAGTTGCACTATTGGTCACACCTCCAGTGGCACACAACTGTTCTTTATGCAGGCATTGGCTGCTAACAGGTGCGACAACTGTCTGCATTTCTTGAGAGTGCCTGCACTAAAGTTCACACATATAATTTCAAAACAGCGCAAAATGTGTGCCTCTTTGGGTGTTTTTTACGGGTGGCAGCTGGGATTTTTAGACAATATCAGTTAGGCGCAGCATACGATAGTCACGGGATCGTATGTTTCACATACTGACGACTAACGTGCAGCATGATCGTCCACCATTACTTGCGCCCTCCTCAACGCAGGCAGATATTTATCTAGAATGAAGTGCCCACTCAATAAAACTATCAAGGATCTTCATACTGCTTTTCCGATTTATATTAAGGGTTTCTGGCAATCGGCATGCTGTTGAATCATTACCGAAAAATACAAAGCGAGCGCCCCGATTCGTGCACGCACTTTCTCCAACTTCACTGCTAATTTAACACTTCCACGCCGTACGAACAAAACGCCCACTTCCCCGTCTACAGTGCCGTACCTCGCCGAATAAGACAGTCGCTAACATATTTAAATAGCGCGCTGAGAAAAGGCAGCGGCGGCTGACGATCAGTTCGCATCGTAGTAGCGATGTATTGAGGACACCCCGCGTTGCGGTTCGCCAACATCTCGGCGCACACTTCTAAAGAAAATTATTTCAGAGATAAAAAATAAATCCATGTGTACTGTGCTCAGAATCCTTTTTTGCCGTCGCAATCTTGAGTTTCGATGCCGTCCAGAAAGCACTCCTTTCCATTTCTCCAGCAGTTTCGGCGCGCACAAAAATTGGGAGGGTGAGATGGCGCTTCCTCGGTATTTTACGGTAAGTTGCAACAGCGAGCATGCCTAAAATTGCCAACCACAAATTGTGCGTAATCAGTTGCGCAGCGTTGCACTCGGAATAATATTCATTCATCATCGCCATGGCCATGAGCTCTGTTAATCAGAGGAGGCTTTCTTCATAACAAGTTGATCGATGTTTCGTGACTGGTTTTTAATCGCTTTTCATGAGCGCTCCGTAGACGCTAACTGTACACTTTTTGAAATAAAATGCATGAACTTATCAATTATCATATACATTCAAACAGTCACTGTTACCCGAGAGCGTAAAATCCCCATGGTTCTACTTTAGGCCATCTGCATAAAAGAAAAAAAAACGATTAGTTCGTGTGGCAAAAGAATCTTGCATTGCAAGGACTTGGAAAATGTACCACAATGCAGGGAAAGCATTTGCTTCCTTGATAAAAAGTAAAAACACAAAAAAACAAAGCGATCATTCTATTCATCCACCCTCCTGTCCATGCTACGTAATAATCCTAAAAAAAAAATGGAAAGTACTATCCCTACCCATTCCAAGCCCTTGTCACTGCTCGGCGTAGATGGGAACATTGTTCCAGACCAAGATGCTGCCCGGGTGTTGAATTCCGCGTTTTGTTCTGCTATTACCCATGAGCCTACAACACCCTTGTCATATTTTCCTTGTTTTGATCACCCTTTAATGCCTCCCATATTATTCGAACCCTCGGGATTGTCAAACTTATTGAATCACTGAAACTTACTTCATCTGCTGGTGTGCACGGAAATAATTAAAAACTACTTATCAACACCAAGCAAATCAAAAGTATTATTTTGTCGCATGCATTTCAGCAGTCACATCCGGCTCGGTCCCGCAAAATTGGAAGGTAGGCAAGGTCATTCCAGTCACGAAAAAAGGTCCTTCACTGTCACCCAGTAACTACCACCCTATATCTCTTACTTGCGTTTGCTCAAAATTAATGCAGCATACATTTCACTCACAAGCCGTAAAATGTCTAATGTAATTTATTCCATCCGAACCAACATGGATTTCAAAAAGGTCGCTCTTGCGAGACACAGCATTACTGATAAATGATCTTAGTTCTAGTCTCGATAGTAACATTGCAGTACAGGCAATACTTTTAGACTTCTAAAAAGCCTTCGACAAAGTTCCTCACAAATGATTAGTTTTAAAACTTTTCCGCTTTGATCTTGATTCCCACGTTTATGAATGGATTTGTGATTTCTTGACTAACCGACAGCAATTTGTTCACGCTAACAATATTTGCTTCTTCCGGGTCTCCCGTGTTTTCAGGCGTGCTTCAGGGCACCGTCCTCGGTCCTCTACTCTTTCTAATATATATAAATGACATCATTTCAATAATTTCATCTACCATTCACCTATTTGCCTGCGACTGTGTTATTCATCGCCCTATTAACAATAACGCGGATGTTTTGCTCTCCAAACTGACATTTTAGGTATCAAATATTGGTGTAAGACGTGGTTAATATCCTTAAATATCAATAAAACGTCGTCAATTTCTTTTCATCGCCGACACTTTTATCCAACGCCTATGCATTTTGTGGTGCCGTGATTTCTTCTACGTCCTCACGTAAGCACCTTGGAATTCACATATCGCATAACCTTTTTTGAACCGCCTATATTACAGCAATCGCTAACGAAACTAACCGTGTACTTTTTTACTTACGATGTAGTTTGCCATTAGCTTCTTCTTCTGTTAAGTCTCTCGCATGCATAACAATAGTTCGCCTTAAGCTGGAATATGCATGGGCAGTTTGGGACCCTCACATTTCTTATTTGACTAAAACAATTTAATCAGTTCAGAGCCGCGCTGCTATATTCATCCACTCAGATTACTCTTATCGTTCTACTAAAACAAACCCACCCGACCTCGGGACACGGCGCAAAATCAACAGACGTAACCTCTTTCTTAAATTCTGTCACTCATCCCTCACAAACATTTAACCAGCTTATCACATCTCCCTTCGCACCCGCCACGCCAAAGCAGTTTATCCACCTCAAGCACGTACTACTGCGCACCTGTATTCTTTTTTTGTTCGAACAGCAATCGACTGGAATGGCCTGCCTGCCGAAGCCGCACTCCGCACCAGTAATATTCATTTTAAAAACCTAATCGAAAATATCGTTCTTTAAACCAAATTGTCTTTAAACCAAAGCAACAAACTACCCTGGAGGGTGAAGCTCAGGAGGCATGGTTCCCCTCTTCAATATTCAGGCGCTTACTTTTAAGCGCACCCTTCAGGGTCGCAGCCTGTCTATTTATGCTTCTCTTTCAGAACGCCGCGATCAGACTCCGTCGTTCGCTGGGAGGTTGCTCCCACGCGCTCACTCTCTCTTGCCATTCCTTCACTGCCAGGAAGCCTCAGAGCGCGGAGAGTGTAATCGCTTGCTTGTTCAGCCACTATCGCATTCCTATCGCATCCCCGTCTACCATCGGCGGCTCGGGGAAGCTGTCCAATTGAGAAGGCAATACAGAGGTCTCAAATCTCTCGCTCAATCCAGTCGTCAGGGCAGCAGGAGTCTCATTCTCCAAAGCAGCTGTTGCACTATTAACGTGAGTATTCCACCACGATACAGAGAAAGCATTTGCTTCCTTGATAAAAAAAAAAAAAAAATCAAAGCATTCATTCTATTCATCCACCCTCCTGAGCATGAGCTTCAGCTTCAACAGAACGTTCCGAATGGTTCGCGGTCTCTTCACTCGGCGGGACAGAAAGGTTCTTGTTCTTGAAAGCAACTATCGCTGCGTCTAGAGCATTTCCTTCGCAGGAATCATACTCTTCAGCTTCACATGAACGTTCTTAATGGTCTGAGATTTCTTCACTAGGCGGTACAGATTGCGTCTCGTTCTCGAAAGCAACTGTCGCTGCGTGAGCATCTCGTTCACAGGAAGCATGCTGCTCAGATTCAACTGCATGTTTCGACTGGTCCGCGATTTCGCGGGCTGCATGTACAGAACATGTGCATGTACAGAGTGGTTCCGTAGCTCAGTCCCCTTTTCTCCAGCTGAACACTTGAACGATTAGAAAAGAGGTAAGGCAACTGCTCCAACACGGCGACCGACACAGCCGCCTCTCTATGCAGTACGCCAAACGGACCCTCAACTGTGACGCGCGTGACCAACAGCGAAACGCTTTCCCTCCGCGCCACCTGTCTAATCCGCGCGACTCGCCGGAGAAATACTGAGATGAAACAAGTGCAGGGTGCACCACATCCTCCGTGGCGGCAGAGTCGCGCAGAGCCTGACACCGCTTCCCATTCACGGTCAGTTCGCGTGTGTACGGCTCCAGCAGACTCATGGTCTCCGCGTCGAAGATGACGAGCGAAACAAACACCCTTTCCTTTCGACAGCCTCTCGCAATGGGCCCAGGTTTGTTATAGCGGAAACAGACTGCTGGTGTCCTATTCTCAAATTCTTTAGCACGTTCCTTTTCCCTATTTTCTTCTTCGATGTTGTTTCTTACCGCTGCGCCGTTTTGGGGCCCTTCCCGCGTGTTTCTATCTCTACATACGGAGCGGGTACACGTATCTCGTTAAAGGCCGCTGGTTGCTTTTTAGACCCGCTCCGCACGTGTGCGGGCGCACGTTTTCTGTCCGCTTGCAGACGTGGTGCGGAAGGGGTGTTGTACGATCGTTTTGCTGACTGCCGTTCAGCCGGACGGTTCCAGCGTCCCGATTGGCGCGCCCGGGCATCGCCTTCGGTCCAATAGCATGCTCCCTCAGATAACATTCAAAGCTGGCGCGCAACCCGTGTTGTGGGGTGGTATCGATTTCGGCACCTCGGCGCTATTCGCTTGCCTCAGGATCACCATGGCGTGCTTTTTTCTGTGATCATGGGCTCTCGTCAGCTGTCAAATGAGTAGCGCTTCACTACAGTTCTTGAGTGCTTACATGGCCACCACTGTAAATTTGAATTGACCTTTGCTCGCACGGTTCGTAGCCGCCGCATCGCCTGTCCATTTTTCTGACTTTTCTAGTATGCCTTCGCTGATCTCTTTAGGTGTTTCTACGCCGAATTTAAATTGAGCACTGTCGAATGAACGTGCATTCATAGTTCGACGACCGATGAGCACGATTGCTACTATTGATGAAGCCGTTTTGTTTTGTGGGCCCAAGTCAGCCCAGTAAAGATATATATATTCCAATGTATATGTGTGCAGCAGGGATAAAAGACGAGAATCTGCTATGGCGACATTCACTAGGCCTTAAAATCACAAATGCTGAAAGAAACATTCAAGAAGGAATGATATGATCGACGGTTCCAGCATACAGCTAAAAAAAAAATGTAGTGAAGACTGAACCAGCGCAACCCAGGAAAGATACCAATTATGGAATAGGATCTAACAATGAATAGCCTCTAGCATGAACAAATGCAAGCTTTCTTACGACTCCCACCCCATCCTCCCAAAGAAAAATTCAAATGAAATATGGGACACAGGTGTGAAAAGGAAATGGAGACTCAACGGCATTACCTGAAGAGAAAAACAGCTCTCTCACAACTGATTGATTTCAGCATGAAACATGTTCCAAAGGGCTCTCTTAGTGCTCCTGCTTTATGAAAGCATTGATGTGTGCAATAGAATACATTCTTTTAATCATAGAGTTCCAGAAACCAGATCCTAGCATATTGTGTTATGTACTTAAAACAGAAGGTGGCTGTGACATTAAAACAACTAAAAAAAAAAGACCATGCAGTGTGTTATATACCAGGTGTCCTAGCTTTCAGAAAATGCACTGTGCCCTAGCCCAGTGCATTAATCCAGCTGCGGGCTGTTGAGAGTTGCCTGGCCTAGGCTGGTGTTTCATTGTTTAGCCCTATAATGATTAAGGCTATATAGTTAACATTTAAACGATTGGCTTCAAGAACAATTAGTATCAATAAGCAAGTAGTAAACTGTCTTCCAAAACAGCTGACAGAAATGTTTGCACTAAGGTGCCTTCTATTTTGCATTTTTTTTTCATTATCTTAGATGGCAACAAGCCCAATGCCTGTGCCTGTCATGCGTCTGCATGACAGCAATTTCACTTCAGTGTCCCAAAACATGGCTCAGAGAACAAAATCAGCTTTTGTCAGAATGCTCTCCATGGTGTGGCTCTACATAATGTGGGTGAGAGATATGTGTGAGCAGCTAGTCACATGATAGCTCGATTTGGAAGGCAGTGAATAAATCTATGGAAATCATACCGTGATGCAAACATTGTGGGTAGCTGTTTTTCAACACCATCTACAACTTTAGAACCGATGCTTTGCTCTTGGGGCCAATAAATAAAGAAGTCACTAATTAGTTTTTGCTAACTGCAGAAAAACCACGGCAAATGAAAAGCAACTGGAGACTAGGGCAATCAATTCTGAATAGTTCTTTGTTGGTTTCACAAGCTTAGACCACTCTACCTGATTTAAAGTTTGATTAAATTCAGCAGGGATACTTGGTATGCATGGTTTGCTGGCATAAAGACGGGTAAGCTTTCCTCTTGGGGCCAGCTTCAAGTGAAACAGTCGTGATGCGGCTGTGGAAGCTAAATAAGATGCCCCCCCTCCCCCCCCTGAAACCTTCTATCAAGTAAAATATTCCACTGGTACTTTTTCAAATCAAGATATAAAGACCTTGGAAGCCGAACACTATTATTCAAGCTATAATATTGTAAGCTAAATATAAAAATGATTATATATGAATATTGCTCACAGAACCGTTGTATGCAAAGCATGAGTAAGGTTAAAACATTTACTTTGTTTGCCATTTATGGCTCAACAACAAAGCGCATGGTATTGTTTGACAAATAAAAAGTAAACAAGGAAATTGTTGCTGTCCTTTTTTGGTTAAAAGAAAGCCCTTTTGCTCCCCCTAGAACCAAACCCTGGGGCTGCCACCACGTGATATGCAAAAGATTGATTACTCCGCACATATTATATTACATGTTCTGCATGTCGTGGACCAAGTCATGCCCTGCCAGGTCATATTTACTTGAGGTGTAGCTTTAAGGTTGCTATGCAAGGAAAACAGATGTCCACCTTGGTCACATTGAACATTAGGAACACATACAACAACATGTAACAATGTTCTCCTCAACAAACTAGCAGAAATTCTGCAACCTTTCATCTACAACAGAACCTTTGCTTCCGGCATCTGCTTCCACTCTAGAGAGAGGCCTCAAAAACTGCCTTCATCAACATTACTGTTTAGAATTTTGCTCAATATGCCTCTTCAGTGATGTGCAGAATGTATATTGCATTTGTCATTGCTGTTACATGGATTCAAGCTATCTCTAGAAATCTACTGCACAACATACATTGTGCCCAATATGAAACGAAGTGCCACCTTTGATTGCCAATGTAACACATTCTTTATACAGGTTGGTAATGCATTGTGACTATACATTGTGCTCAATATGAAATGAAGTGCCATCCTTAACTGCCAATGTAATATATTCTTTATGCAGGTTGGTAATGCATTGAGACTATATAAGTAGAGTCAGTATAAATGACGTGCGTGTCATATGCAATGCTCAAATAGTCGTGTTGTCTCTTATCAGATGCTTTGTATTGGAAGGGGGTGCATGCTTTTGAGGTCATGATGAGAATAAGCAGCACTTTGAGGGCAATGTATATAAGGTGGGTAACTACAGTGTGCATAACAAGTACACATACGCATGATTCCTGTACTTTGTCCTGTTGCCTTTTTGCGTACACTCTAAAAAGCTTGATCCGAGTGCACTGTAGGGTTAGCTTGTGGAAAAAGAAAAGAGGAAACTGTATGAAGAAACAAGAACAAGAATTGCTACCTAGTACAATGGCATTTATTCTTTCCTACTGCCCTTGTCCTTTAACAGTGTTTTTTCAAGCTCCACAAAACCCATTTTAATGTTAAAAGTTTTAAGAGCAGGTTAAGCCGACATATTTTCCACTCATCAAATTTTTGTTCTATGAAACACAGTGTTGTAATTATCTTGCACACACTTTCCTGACAGAAATGTCCTTCTTGAGTCCCACAGTTTAAAAACACACAGCCTTGCTGTTTGTGTCATTACCATGACTAAAAAATAAATAGGTTAACATATACAGCAATGCCTCGTTAATATGGACCCTGTTAATAGTATGGACATGTACGACTCATATTACAAAAACATTTTCTGCAGATGAGCCTTGCAATGCCTTTACACTTCATTGACATGGAAGTTTGGTACTTGGACAATAAACAAGAGCCTATTGGAGCCCTGTGACCCATGTATTCTTCATTAATATGCACGGCAATGCTTGCAACTAAAATCGGCACTGTGGTAGCGAGGTTTATATTGTAGAGTGTGAGGTCTTTCAAGGCTCTTTTGTTTCAGTAGGAAAGTAAAACAGAATGAATCACATTGGCTTTTACTCTGTGGAACTGCCATCATACCGTTCCACTGTGGACAATATTTTTGTGAACCCATGAACTGTGAGGCACACTGAATCCTTCCAATCACACTGTCTGGCTCCCGAATCACTTCTCACCTAGACACAGTTCGCTTGCCTCGGGATCACTATGGCGTGGTTTTTGTGGTGCTCATGGGGTCTCGTCAGCTACAAAATGAGTAGCGCTTCAGTAGAGTTCTTGAGTGCTTACATGGCCACCACAGTAAATTTGAATTGGCCTTTGCTCGCACGATTCGTAGCTGCCGCCGCATCGTCTGTCCACTTTTCTGACGTTTCTAGTATGCCTTCGCTAATTTATTTAGATGTTTCTACGCCCAATTTAAATTGAGCACTGTCGAATGAACGTGCATTTATGGTTCGATGACCGATGAGCACGATTGCTATATTGATGACGCAGTTTTGCTTTATTGTTTTGTGGGCGCAAGTCAGCCCAATAAAGAGCTATTAGTTGCAAAAGTAGCACGCACCGGTCCCATTGATGCCAAGGTATATGTGTGCAGTGAGGATAAAAGACGAGAATCTGCAATGGCAACATTCACCAGGCGTTAAAGTGATGAATGCTGAAAGAAACATTCAAAAAGGAATGATATGACGGTTTGGGCATGTATACAATATGAAAAAAGGCTAAAACAAATCTTGTGGAGCCTGAATTAGCGCAACACGGGAAAGATAACAATTATGGAAGAGGATCTACTAATGATTAGCCTCAAACAAATGCAAGCTCTCTTTTGCCTTCCACCACATTTCCCTAAAAGAAAATTAAAATGAATTATGGGACAGATGTGTGAAAAGCAAATGGAGACTCAAGGCATTGCCTGAAGAGAAAAACAGCTCACTCACAACCGATTGATTTCTTCGATGCAGTTCAGTGCTGTAATATGCAAGCTAAAGCATGAGGATTTCGGCACGAAACATGTAGAGCTATTGGCGATTGCTATGTGGGGATAGAATGCCAGGGTAATTAGTGCCCAGGACGGCCAGTATTTACATTAGCTGCAGTTTGCCATGTTACTACATGTTTGTTCCACAGGGCTCTCTTTGTGCTGGTGCTTTATGAAAGCATTGATGTTGGGTGAATGTAATTTATTTTAATTTGAGAAATGTTTGTGCAATAAAACTCATTTTAATCCTACAGTTCCTGAAATCAGTACTTAGCATATTGTGTGATGTACTTAAAACAGAAGGTGGCTATGACGTTACAACTAAAAAAAAAGATCATCTGCAGTGTGTTATATACCAGGTGTCCTAGCTTTAAAAAAATCGATGTGCCCTAGCCCAGTGAATTAATCCAGCTGTAAGCTGTTGAGAGTTGCCTGGCCTAGGCTGGTGTTTCATTATTTAACCTTATAATGATTAAGGCTGTATAGTTAACATTTCAATTATTGGCTTCCGGAACAATTAGTATCAATAAGATGTAGTAAACTGTCTTCCAAAACAGCGGACAGAAATGTTTGCACAAAGGTGCCTTCTATTTTGCTTTTTTTTTCTCTGTCTTGAACGGCAACAAACTCAATAAATAAAGTGTCTGCATGACAGCAATTCCTCTTCAATGTCCCAAAACGTGGTTTAGACAATGAAATCGGCTTTTGTCTGAAGTGCTTTCCATGGTGTGACTTTGCATGATGTGGGTGAGAGATATGTGTGAGCAGCTAGTCATATGGTAGCTCGATTTGGAAGCCAGCTATGGAAATCATACCATGAAGCAAACATTGCGGGTAGCTGTTTTTCAGCACTATCTACAACTTTAGAACTAATGCTTTGCTCCTGGGGCCAATAAATAAGTCTCTAATTAGTTTTTACTACCTGCAGAAAAACCATGGCAAATGGAAAGCCACTGGAGACTAGGGCAATCAACTCTGAATAGTTCTCGGTTGGTTTCACTAGCCTAGACCACTCTACCGAATTTAAGGTTTGATTAAATTTAGCCGGGATACTTGGTATGCATGGTTTGCTGGCATATCTTGTGGTCAGCTTCAAATGAAACAGTCATGACGCAGCTGTGGTTTTAACTGATATGGTGGAAGCTGTCTTGTAGTCTCTTATCAGATGCTTTGTATTGGAAGGGGGTGCATGCTTCTGGGATCATGATGAGAATAAGCAGCACTTTGAGGCCCATGGTTTGATTTGGTTTGTGGGGTTTAACGCCCCAAAGCAATTTGGGCTATGAGAGATGCCGTAGAGGAGGACTCCGGAAATTGAGACCACCTGGGGTTCTGTAACGTGCACTGATATCGCCCAGCACACGGGTGCCTTTCTTTTCGCCTCCATCCAAAAGCGGCTGCGAAGGCCGGGATTCGATCCCGCATCCTTGGGAACAGCAGTCGAGCGCCGTAACCACTGCGCCACCCCAGCGGGGACTTCGTGGCCAATGTATATGAGATGGCTAAGTATAATGTGCATTACAAGTACACATACACACTGCTTCCTGTACTTTCTCCTGTCGCGACTTTGAGTAAATTCTAAAGGGCTCGATCCCAGTGCACTGTAGGGATAGCTCGTGGGAAAAGAAAAGAGGAAACTGCATGAAGAAACAAGGAGAACAAGAATTGCTACATAGTACAATTGCATTTATCCTTTCCTACTGTTCTTGTCCTTTAGCAGTGTTTTTGCCAGCTCCACAAGACCCATTTTAATGTGTTGTGTAAAAGTTTTAAGAGCAAGTTAAGCCGACATATTTTCCGCTGAACAAATTTTTGTTCCATGAAACACAGTGTTGTAACTATCTTGTACACTTTCCAAAGAGAAATGTCCTTCTTCAGTCCCAGAGTTTAAAAACACACAGCCTGGCTGTTTGTGTCATTACTGTAACTAAAAAAGAAATAAGTTCACATATACAGCTACACCTCGTTAAAATGTATTTTTGTGACCGATGTATTTTTCATTAATAAGCACAGCAATGCTTAACAAAACTGCCACTGTGGTACCGAGGTTTATATTATAGTGTGTGAGGGCTTCTAAGGCTCTTTGTATTTGCGTAGGAAAGTAAAACAGACTGAATTACATGGCTGCTACTCTGTTAAACTGCCATCATACCGTTCACTGCGCTGTGTACAATATTTTTGTGAATTCATGAATTGTGAAGCACACTTAGACCTTCAGCTCACACACTCTGCTTCCCAAATCCCTCTTTCTTATGTTGAAATAGTTAGCAGTTAGTCACCACTGCAAGGCTCGGCAGCTCATTTGCTAGTCATTGCACAAAATGAATTAAGCTGCCCGCTTATGTAACCATTCTGTTATGACCTTATCCTGCAAAGCTAAGGTAACACTCTGCATAGATGCAAAGCAGAGTAGTGAATCTGTGAATGCAAGCAGCATATCCAATCCAAGCAGAAAAGGAATGAATTCAGGTTAAGTTACATGTGACCTTAGTGTCAACAAGTCAGGTGTTACATCCATGCCTCAGAGCTTTCATAGTGGATCAACATCAGCATTATAGAACCAATACCCATGTGATAATGCTTAACACACGATGAAAAGATAAGGTAATTAATCTTTGCAAATGTGGTATGAGACCATGCACAGTGGTGGCCATACAGCACATGTAAACTGATTTGTGAGAAAACCCAGTTGATCACTTTGCAAGGTGCAAAAAAGTTTAGGCGAGCAGCAAATGTAACAAGGACTAAAAAAATCTGTAATGCATCCTACATTGTTGTAAGGTTCACACACGTACATCATTGATATCACTCAGTAGGAAAGTAATCATGGGCTTCACAGCAAAATGAGAGCAGCAAATAGGCACGGACATGAGCATCGACAACATCTGATTTTGATGTCATCCGAAATATCTCAATTAGTACCCCTTAGCAAAGAAATGCAGCTGAATAGATACTTAATACTAATGAAACTGAGTTGGCATGCAGTCTGGCGAGAGTAGAGCTGTCAAAGCAACAAGTATGGGATGTAATGTGTGCAACTCCATAATAGCATCATGTCAGTATAAAGCCTATATACATCATTTGTCTAAGCAGTTGTCCAATGAACTTAACTCACCCAAGTTATGCAGGAAGAAAGACTAATCACAATAATTTCTTCAATTGTTTTCTTTCTTTTTAACCAAATATGTTTTCATGCTCAACATGCCTTAGGTACACCAAAGTGTCTATATCATGAGGCACAGTTGCATATGGTGTGCCTTTTTTTCATAAGCATAACCTCCCGCCATAATGTACTTTTTTTTTTTGGCATCGCGTCTAAATGTTTTTTTTTAAGACCTGATGTGGTGATAAAGTGTTTAGTCCATCACATACAGAAGTGTTCAGTCGACCGATTCATCGCACAGATACTCATTGCAGACATAGGTGCACATAGCTAGCAGGAAATAAAAATAAACAGGAAGGTACTCTCAAAGTGACAGGTGCCGTGAAAGTACACGATATTTTCACAGTTTGCACAGTGCCGTCGAGCACCCATATCAGCACAAAGCGCAAACCGCGGAATATAGTGGCATATTAGTAGCCCGAAAGCCGTGCAGCTAACGTCGTCGAAGGGCTCGGCGCTCGCACGGGAAGAGCTCGGCAAGCGCAGCACATACACGGACCGCGATCAACACAGGCGATCGACACATTGCGGAAACAACGCCGTGTGCTCGTTTCTGTTGCGGCCACTGCGACCAGCGGAACGGGTGCCAGACTAGCTGTCACCAAGTTAATTTCAGCATTAGGAAAACACAATGTGTGACGAACTTTGCAAACATGGACAGTCCTCTTCCTTGCTAGGTGGCAGTCGCTCAAGTCGTAAACACTTTCGCAACACATGCACGGACACTTTTCGATGCGCTGAGGAGCCGATTCGTGCACATGAAAATCACCGTGAACTACTGTTGCTGGCTGTCGGCCGTGAAGATCCTCGCGGCTAGCGATAATCACAAACACATCGTGACACCGGTGCGACCTAGTACACTTCGCCGGTTGGAAGATCACTGCCTTCAGCTCAGCGCAGATAACAGTGGCGCATATGATCCGACTTTAGGGGAAATCACAGTCGATAGGAACACTAGTATTAGCAATGCGCGCTAAATATATTGGTTTTTGCGGCAGGGCAACAACTACCATCTACGCTTCGCTCGTCGCTTCGCTTCACACTGCTGGCGGCCATGTTGCCTGGCAAGATCGAGGAGGAGGAGCCAGAGACGTCGCCTACAGCGCAACTAATAGCTGCAATCCGGTCGCCTTGCTGATCAGCACGTGCGGGCAAAAAGTTGAGATTGAGTCAACGTTTCTGCGGACGAAGGATGCGGATGTGCGCTACTGTATGCCCCTCCGAACCGGTCGTCTCGGTGCGCCCGCATGCGTGCGGAACGGGTCTAAAAAGCAACCGTACAGCGGCCTTAAAGGGACACTGCAGCACGTATAGCAGAAATCGAGATTCTAATGGCTTAATACAGTTTCTGATGCCGCGAACTCAACTATCTAATTAAATTTAGGCAGAAACAAGCTTCAATTGTCTTCTTTTTTTTCAGTTAAAATATGCGACCGGCACTGCCAGCACTTCGAGACACGCCGCGGGCCGCACCGCCGCCTGCGAATGGTCGAGCTGTCGTGACGTAGTCGTGAGGACCCGAGACACTGCTGATATGCATCCTGCGCTGCGCGGCATGTGGATTGCAGCCGTCACAGTTCTCTGCAACGTTATAAAAGCTGTTGCGGCACGCTAAAGTGACTATCTGGGTCTCGTCGTATGTATACGCACCGGATACGGCCGCAAGCGACGCAGCATCAACGAAGCAAAGGCCAGCCATCAACGTCTTCTGGCATCGAAATGTGGCTATGGTATGTAGAACGGCATTTTGCAAAGCTGCATATGTTTTTATTAGCCGAAATTAGATGTATGTATGGGAGTGTTTCTATGGCAAAGAGCTTCTAACATTACCTTTCCGACTCGGAGGCAGATTCACGCGTCCCTAACACTCTGTCTAGTAGAGAAGTGACGAAATCGTTGAGGTGTTGGCTTGTTGCCTGGTTTGCTGTGTGCCAACCGAGTACTCGGTGTATTCTTGATTGTGGTGTAGAGTGTTTTCGGTTCTCTAGAGACATGGCGAGACCGATGATTCAGGACTGCATGTTCCAGCCTCATATTTTGAACCCAGCAAAAACCAGCGTCTCCCATCGTCTTTCAGAGCGAAACCAGTTTTTCACACTGGTTTCCCACAGGATCTGCTGGAGACGCTGGAGGTCTGTGATACTCACTGGAGCAGTTACGGGAAGACATTTGTTGTACTGGTACGAAGGGAAAAAAACGCTGGGATTAGCTTTTTGACGCTGGGTGTGTCGCTGGCATCCGCGATGGACTGGGAGAAGCGCACTGGTCCCGGTTAGCATCTCTCAGGGGCCAACATGGCAACAGCGTACTCGCAATCGACCATCGGGGCGCATATAAAAAGTATGATTCAAGTAAGCGCTTCTTGCTGCGAAGTCATTGCGCACCTGTAAGAAAACAAAGGCAGTATCTTTTTTCTAGAGTTTCCATGTTTCCATAGGTCATTTCTAGCGTTTCGAAAGAGACCACGATCGCCGCGCCTCTGATGTTTCATGACACTAACGATTTCGTACAACCAATACTGGAATTGAATAATGTGGGCTACCATGCATATCAAATTTCACAGCTGATTTTGAGGGCCCTCTAACACAATGATTACTGCCAAAATGTTCAATGCGGGCTCAGTCGCAGGCTCCAGACAGGGCCTACGCATTATAGCGAGCGTAGCCTGCACCGCGCCCCAGTGTAAACAGCAGAAAAAAAATAAAATGAGGAAGAAAGTAGTTTACCGAGCGATGGGCCCATGAGAGAAAAAAAACATACAGCGCTTGTAATGCATGATATTTTGCGTGTTTCTCAAGCTTTTGAGCTCCTTGCTCTGCGTATAAATTAGCCGAGTCCTCGGTCATCGCATCGCTTCCCTAAACGTTTACATACAAATAAAATTTAGTTACCAGCAAAATAGTGTTCTCGGTGCTGCGCTTGCCGGTATTGAAGCTTGGTCGCACTTTTTTCCTTGGAGGTTTGTGCAACAGCTCCGTGTTCAGCGAAAATTTACGCCCAGGGTAGCAGAGCACCACCGAAGAGCCGGCGCTGGTAAATATGCCAGCGATGCCAAACTCGGCATGTTTACATGATTCCAGTGCACACAATAGTGCGCATAGGCATCCAGAACATTAGTTGCAAGTCGTGGGAGCAGCCAGCAAGCTCCAATGATCAAGAAGCTGTAATGGTTAGAGCGGCAGCAATGGCCTATACACTTCGGAACATGGAGTCTCAGCTTTATGAATACGATTGTGACATAATAGGCAAAAATGTTTGAAATCTTCCCAGTTCTCGGCAATGCAAAAACTCTGTCGTGCCTTGCGATCTATTTGTGTTGATGGGACTGTTCAGCCTTTGGAAAAGCCGCATGATGGACAGGCATGCAGAGCCACCAAGATCGTCCAAATCCGTGTTTAGGGAGCAGTGTGCTTTGGTGAGGAGTGTGTATGCTGCATGTGAAGAACCCCCAAACTGGATGCCGTATCTAGATGCATGTGTTTGCCTTCCAGAATTTTGATGTTTTGATGATGGTGCATCGCTGGGCTAGGGATATTGCGGGCTCGTATTAAGAAGCCCGGTAACTTCAGGCATGGACAAGTTTAAGGGAGTGTTTTTTTTTTTTTTTTTTTTTTTTACGGGAGTTTTTCTATGCAATAAAGAAAAAAATTCTCGGCATGGCCGAGTGGTTAGCGCAGAAAGCTACGGAGTAAGAGGTACCGAGTTCGAAGCGCGTTAGTGTTGTAGTTTATTGTTTTCGCTATTTTTAGCTTTTTTTAATGTAGTTGAGATGCTTCGTTACTTTTCAGCTTTTACTTTTTATCCGAGGCGTTTTTTTTTTTCTTCAGGCGACCAGTGCCACCAGTGCGGCGCGTGCCAGTATGCCGCTCCCCAGTACTCCCAGTATACAGCGTCATACTGGGCCCATAATCAGGTATGGCACTGGTTTTAGCAATAGGGATGCGGCAGTGGAATATGCTATTTTAGCTTTCATATGTGCGTTTATCCACAGCAGTATATCGCAATATTGCTTTGTATGGTTATGCTCGAGTCGAATGGTAACTATACGGGAAGCTTGACGCAACAGATAGTCGAGGCTCGCTGCCGCTGGTGGAAACTCTCCTTCCGAAAGGGAACTGCTCAAATTCGCTCGTGGTCAATAAAAAAAAATCTGGTACATGCCATTGCTCGTCTGCGATTTTTTTCGCCCGAATAATCGTATTTTCGCTTAGGACATTTTATTCTATCACAATAGGTGTTTATATATTGCTAGAAAATAGCTCTGCCAGGTGCATTACAGCTGCTCTCAGAATGCAACATACTGAATTTAGCAATTATTGCAGTTTCCATTGCCCAGTAATATGTTCGGCATAAACTTGTCGCTCGGAGCTTTTTGTCTAGCGGGAACTTGTGGAAACTGACATCGTTGCGGCCGAAGGTGCTCGTACACCCGACGGCACAGCAGTTCCGCATGTTGGGACGGGTGTTCAACTCAAGCGACACGTTGAACTTCCGCAACCTCGAAACGCAAGCAACAACAAAGGCTAAAAACGCACTCGGGCTGCTGTGAGCGCCTGGGCTATCCTCACGGTGACGTCACGCACGCCGGCGCGAGTGAGGTTTCTCTCTTCACTCTCCTCCTCTCTTGCGCCGTCGCGGGTCGCGGGAAGTTTGAACGATGCGCTTTCAATCGGCGATTGCTCTGGTGTTTTCGCAATAATCGTAAAAATAACTCCACAGACCTGACCAACAATGAGTCTACTTCAGTACAGTGGAAGGTGAGCAAGTTTGAAAACCACTGCAGTTTTCCTTTAAGTGATGGGCGCTTCGCAGAATCCCTGTGAGGCTCAGTGACTCCCCGCAAGCTTTCTCTACCTGCGTCGCGCCCGACTTCGAACTCTTCTGTGAGTTCAGCGGCGCGCACCAAGCTTTTATTTTCGGGCCTGTCTTGCACCCACATCCGAATTTCTTCATTCAAAGTGTTGTAAAACTGTTCCAGGCAGACTTCTTCAACTTTATCCAGGTCATTAAAGACGTCAGCAATTTTGAGCCATTCAAATTTGCTCAATTTCCTCTTCGTTCCTCCATTTCCTCTTGCCAAAATCTACAATACCCTCATATTCAAAGCTGTCGCGTTCGATCGCACTGATAATCTGCTTCCTTTTCCTCACTTTCTCACAATCAAGACCTAATTCCTTACGTACTAATAGTAGATCCATGATTCATAGCTTTCGCTAGTCCCTGACAGCCCTATTCGTGACCGCAAGTCTCTCAGGAGTACGTTGGTGTAAATCAGGGTTCAAATTCGAACAAGCTTCTGCGACCAACTTTGCCTAACAAGAACGCTTTACGCTAAGCCTGGCAAAACTCAAGGAGAAAAGACGATACATTCAGTAAGCCGGAGCAAGAACACCGCACAGACCATCCCAGCGCTGCCAACCAGCTGTCACGATTCTGGTCCGTTTCCGGGTATTAAGGCTCCAGGTCCACAAGATGATGTGAACGAAAGACGAATTTTTACAATATATACAAACATAGTACGGAGGGGCAGAAGGTTACTGGCTTCACCGAACTGTCTTCGTACAGCGATGGCCAGGGAGACTCCGCCCAGTCTGCTCCAAGGGTGCAGCACTGCACACGATGACGGTCTCGACGGGTTAATCCCGACCACCGGCCGAGCGCCTTCTTTTATGGGGGCCAGAAAGCCGTTGGTCTTCAAACTGTCCAATCCGGACGCTGTAGTTGGCCGCGGGCCAAGGAGCCGAATAACGAGCGCGCTGGGTTCCCGCTGCAGTGCGAGGAGGCGGGAGAGGAGGGCGCGCGCCTCC
The DNA here is from genome assembly GCF_055883805.1 of Amblyomma maculatum. Classification (NCBI taxonomy): domain Eukaryota; kingdom Metazoa; phylum Arthropoda; class Arachnida; order Ixodida; family Ixodidae; genus Amblyomma; species Amblyomma maculatum. The sequence goes on from NC_139346.1 coordinate 222,717,390, forward strand.
ATAGCGCCGGCGGTCGTTGGGACGCCGGAATGTCTGGCAGCTGCTTTGTTAAGTCCAGACAAGGCCGACGCCGAGGTTCCTCTTAAGTGCGCCGGGGCCATGCGGAGCAGCGCCGGCCTTGTAAGGGGTGTCAGGCGCTCGCCCGCACCCGCTTGACTGCAGAAACCGCTCGCTGCAGGAGTCGCGGGAACTGCGCTAAAAACACGATCATAACAGCGTAAAGTTTGCGCGTTACATAAGGTTCCTCTTCAAGAACACTGCGCAAGAGCGTTGATTGCTCCCATCTAAGTTTCCCCTTTCTGTTGAACGCTTCCGTTCAACTCTTTTCTATTGGATTAATCTCTACTGATTTAATTCGTTCATCGTTGATATAACTCGCCATTGGAAACACAAATTTCATACAGTCGTAAGGAGCCATATAATTTAGAACGCCATCTGACACGTACTCAAAGCCCTGCCTTATGTTTGATAAAATTAAGTGTAAGACGGGGGACGTACCGTCTTTGCCAAAAGTAACCAGGCTGCTCCGAAGGCTGGCGGAGCAAGCACGCGGCCGTGTGGCGGCGTTGCGCTCGCTGTGGCTTATCGGTGCTCGTCAGCTTCGAGTGTACAACAGCTAACGTAACTTCGCACCCTCACTGTCGCCTGTTGGATGAGAAAAACTAGGCGCGTATGAGGTGCGGGCTGCGGTTTCACGCGTGCGAAGCCTGGTTGTGCCCAGCGAAGGCGCTCAGTATAGTGACGGGCTATTCGCTCTTCTCGGCAACTGCGGAAAACAGAAAAGCAGGTGATAGTAGACACGGTGAGCTCTTGTTGTTCGTTTCTAGGGCGAATATGTGCTAGGTTTGCCAGAAAGTGTCACCCTGAAATAAGGGTTCCGCGAGCGAGAAAACAATCATGTGCATATAATGAGTAAGTGTGAGGAAGGTTTCATTTTAGTTCTTCACTTAAACCAAAACTTACCTACAAGTAAACGCCAAAAATTTGTTACAATCAATCATTGCACATATTTTTAAACAGCCACCCCGAGGGGCTAACACAAATTCACAAGCCTAAAAGAGCGGTAAGGTGGCTTGAAAGGGTTCACAAGCTTTCCCTAGTTACGGCCCGTAATGTGGCACTACGCAAGGCACCTTCAAGAAAGCATATTGAAATTTCGAGGCGCGATGCACAGGCGCATCAAACACACAGGAAAGCGCAATTCTGCTGGTGCGTTTCAGCAGCGGATTACAGAACACAAGCACGTATAATTATACAGCGAGAAACGCGACATATTATCTGCTAGAGCACTATTGGCCTCGAGATCGAGCAGAGTCGCCACCTTGCGGCTCAGCGGCGAAACCTACTCAGTGTGGATGCGTTTTCGCTTCGCGTGCCAGCCCGCAGTGATTTACGCGCGCTCATGTGGCGTGTGTAAGAGTGTTTTTGTTTGTTGCGTGGTTCCTGTGAACTTTTGCTTACCTATATGCCTCTTGCAAAATAAATATGAACGATCTATAACCCCACGCTTCATTAAAAAATATATATATACTTGTCCGCATCGAGTATGTCATGCTTGGAAAGGACATCATCCATCGCGGTCTTCGGCGCTTGAGATCCTTTGACACGCAATGTCTCATACGAAGTGGTACTGTCGTTAGCGCCGTGTCAAAGCAAAACAGGTCGCTGCCGTCAATAAAAGTTAATGCAAACGCTCAGAAATCGCATATTCCCGTTTCTGTTTGGAATACCACAGCTACTAAAACATATATGCCACCGCAGACTGCTTCATATAGCAGAATGCAGTTTGAACAGACCACTCTATGCCTGCTATGCCTTCTGTATGCACGATAGAGTTGTCAGTACTTTTCTTTTTGTTTTGCTTTTAATCCTCTGTTGCGGTGTCTGAATGGTAAGGGCGCTCGACTGCTGATTTCGAGAACGGGGGATTCAATCACAACCGTTTCAAAAGGCGCTCCTCCGCTGTGGGATTTGACTGCACAATAAGCAATCCCACGTGGCAAATGTGGTGTTAATAATGAAAAAAAAAATGACACCAAAGCCAGCCACTGCAATCATCCGTCATAGCCGATACCGCTTTCATACGTTAAACCCGGGCCAATATGCATTTCTTTTCTTTTCTTTTTTTTCTTTTTTTTTTTGCTGTTGAAGGCTTCTTTGCATCCGTAAAAGTGGTGTTGCTTTAGAGAAATGCTCGAATGTTTGGGAAACATCTTCCCTGCCCCTAATTGTTACACTAAATATTACATAATACACCTAGATTAATATACTTTACTCGTAGCCAATTATAATCATTATAATCCCTTTTCGTCCAAGTGCTGTCTTCCGAGCAAACTCGTCGTTTCTGACAAGGGGAGTAACACAGCTTCATGCGGGCTTAAATATCAGTGTTTAGTTCGGGAATAAATACATTTTTATAGTCGCATGATAAGATGCCCTCCATTTCTTTCGGAATTGTTTTATATCCAGCACCTGTTTTGGAAGCAACCTTAATATTTTACTTCGCATAAGATTTAGTCACTGCTAAACAATTAGTGATAAAGAAATTTTCAGCCTGAAATATTGCTTCCCAGAACATGACAGTGCCCATGCGCAGTTTATAACGATGTCTTTGCAACGAGTAATTCGTAGCTTGCACTTTAACGTTACTGAAAATTAATCGCTGATTATTGTAAATTCTGTCAAGTGTGTAAAAGTTCTCTCACATGGTGAAATTTATTGGCATTGCAAAACAAAATAATTACACTACTAATTTACCATTAAATATTAACATCACACACATCAGAAATCCCTTATACTTTCCTCGGTTTCAGGAAATCGTTTACAGTTAGTGGCGTATGCAGTAATACCCTATCACATTCTATGACAGTGGCCGCAAAAAGCATGTCGGCAAATTTAATCCACTCAGCGCTGTATACGTGAACAATCAGCTTTCCTGTGCGGCGAGGTTTCCTGTATAGTGTCGGCGTGAACTCATTTTTGGGGAATACTTGTGCGTAGTTGTCTGGGCCAGAGTTGATGTGCACTCAGTCTAAAGCAACTCGCCATGCGGTAAGCTGCTAGTGCTATACATTTAACCTGCTTAATCATCGAGTCAAGTACGATATAATGAACCAGGCTTTCTCGATTCAATCTAAAGTACTGCAGGTCAGAGCACAAACCTTGTATCTGCGTGAGCTTGACACTAAAATCGCCTGTCTCACTCGCATGTGACACGCGGAAACTGTTTAAAAGTCGATAAGAAAAACAAAGCTGTCATTGGGCAGGCCCAAGCATTGGGCGCTTGAGCGCGGTACAGCGCAAGAAACGTGCAAAGTAAATCTAGAAGACTGGTGGTTGCGTGCTTTGTTTTCCTGAAATCCGCTCTTCTGCTGCATTGGCAAACTCCTTGGATTTTTTTCTGCAATATTGCAGAAATACTGCAGAAGACACGTTTTCATCGCCAAGAAACCCTCCGTAAACTCGGAAGCAGACCTACGCAGCGCAGCGTGCGTTTCTGCGAGCGCCGCCGGCTGCCGATCCACACTACCGGAGCGACGGTGGCGCCACCTCTAGGTCGATCTCGCGGCGAATACTGAGCGCCCTCGCTGGGCTCAACCAAGCTTCGCACACATGAAACCGCAGCCGACACATCATACGCGCCTAGTTTTTATCATCCAACGGGTGAGAGTGAGGATGCGAAGTTACGTCAGCTGTTGTAACCTCGGAGCTGACGAGCACCGATAAGCCACATTGAGCGCAACGTCGCCACACGGCCGCGCGCTTGCTCCGCCAGCCTTCGGAGCAGCCTGGTTACTTTTGGGAAAGACGGTACATCATTTCTGTGTGTAGCGAAAATGAACGATACCTCACAATCATGAAATGTTTGAGGCGATTTCGCCATTATGCTCGGACTTCTTTTCAAATAAAATGGTTCCAAAAAGTAATTAAGAAATTTTTACAGCTAATTACGCCCGCCATGTAATAAAGTTTGTTCTTGCATTTTCTTCTATTTTTAATTCTCTTTTTCTAAGAATTTTAACGCACAAAGTACCAGTTACGATGTGATGTTTCGTTACCTCGGGATGGTCTCCGAAGATTCCCGGTTCCCCAACAAAGCTTAACATGGGCAGGGGCTGACCCTAATTTAGAACGAAGAAAACCTAGTTTCTTGAAGGCTGATGCACAGGTTTTGTTGATGTGGCTGGTCCAGTTCAAGTTTTTAGTTATCGTGACGCCTAGATATTTACACTCATCGACCTGAACTATTGGATATTCATTGATTTTATACAAAAACTGAAACTGAGTTTTTTTGTTAGTTACGCGAAGAAGAACGGATTTTTCTGTTTAATTCCATAGACCAAAGGCTACAGCACTGGTGTACAGCATTAAGGTTATTGTTCAACGCAATTTGGTCATCTATGCAACGAATAGTTTTGAATAGAACACAGTTATCTGCGAATAACCTGATACTAACAGATGTGATGTCAATTGACGCAAAAATGTCATTAATGTAAATTAGGAATAAAACAGGGCCCAGGACACTGCGCTGAGGTACTCCAGAGCCAGCCGGGGGAATTTTAGAGGAGCAGCCATTCACGTGGACGAACTGTTTTCGGTTACTTAGGTATGCTTGAATCCATTTCACCATTGGTAAAGGAAGACCAATGTTCTGAAGCTTTAGGACTAGTTTGTTATGGGAGACGCGATCAAATGCTTTGCTAAAGTCAAGAAATATCATGTCTATTTGCTCACCCTTATCAAGAGAGGATGCCACTTCGTGAATGGGGGTTACCAGTTGGGTAACAGTTGAAAGGCCTTTCCGAAATCCATGTTGGAAACACGACAAAACGTTGTTTTCTTCGAGAAATGCGATTATGAAGTTGGATACGATGTGTTCCATGAGTTTACATGTACTAGAGGTTAATGAAATTGGACGATAATTTATAACATCAAGACGGTCACCTTTTTTGAAAACTGGAATCACTCGGGCAATTCGCCAATCGTCAGGAAGAACGCAGTCCCGAAATGATAACTGGAACAGATGAGTAAAAATATGGGCTAGGGGTTCTGCATAGCGACGCAGGAATACTTTAGGTACATTATCAGTACCAACAGAGGTCTTCACTTTAAGGTTGAGTAACATATTAAAAACGCCTTCGTAAGTAATGAAATCGGGTGATAGATCCGAAAGGGAATAATCAAACTGGACGTCATCGCGTGCCGTGGTGAAAACAGAGTGAAAGTACTGATTAAAGCAGTTGGCAATAACTGACGGGTCATGAGAAGTGCAATTAACAGATAACTGACTCGGTTCTTTTTTAGTTTCACTGAGGTACCGCCAGAACTTCTCAGGGCTGTCTTTTAGAAAGCTCGGGAGTGAGTGAGTGAAGTATTTTGCTTTTGCATCGGCTAAGCGAGAGGCAAGCGCAGATTTAAGGGCTTGATGAGAGCTATTGAAATGACCGCTACGCTTGGCACGTTTTAGCTTGCGATGGATATGAATAATTTCTAGCGTCATCCATGGGTTCTTTTTGTTAGTTTTGGTACATCTGTCTGGTGCATAATTATCGAGGCAGAACTGTACAGTTTCCATTAATGCCTTCCATAATGATTTAACATCACCACATAGATTATCAGAGAGATGCCATATGGCGATTTCCACTGGTCGCTACGGAGCACGTTTTCTTGCTCCGGGACGACGATTTTGATTTCCACTGGTCGACCAAGGTAGGCTGCGCGTATTCCGCTGGTCGTTTGGGGCCACTCGGGACGCTCCAGCTCGATCCGCCGACCGAAGTCGGATCTGGCCGGAAGTCCTAGTCGCTGACGCGGTCACTTCCGGATGCTGCTGGATTCTTTTGGCTGTTTTTGACCGTTTCAGCGACATCGGCAGAGGACGCTGGATGTCATCGTTTTTTGCGCGAATATGTCGAAGTGCGTCTATCGAAAAACGTCTGCAGCGTTAAAAAAATGAGAAAGCAAGTTGTTGAGGGCCGCACTCCTGCCTATTTATCAACCGCAAACATTTTGGCGCTGGGATGCGGCTACAACTTTCGAAACCGGCTCAGCTTTACTTCCGCCGCGCGCCCTACACGTTCCGCTGGTCGACAAAGGCTGATTCGCTCTGTAGCGCTTTAGGTCGGCTCGGGCGCCCAGCTCCGACCGACCAGTGGAAATCGCCAATAGTGTGTCCAAAATGGCTTGGTCATTGGCTCGTGAAAAATTTTTCACAATACGAATAGAATGTTCCTTGTGGTGTTATCGATTTTCCATCGGAAATGACAAGTTTACGACATGGTGATCAGAAATGCCAGCGTCTACTGATACCGTATATTCAGACACACTTTTGTTGACAAAGATTAAATCAAGAGTAGAACGGGCATTCCCAATTTCACGAGTATAATCCGTTACAGTTTGTACAAGATCGCACGCGAACATAATATCACTCAAAGGGTTATCAATAACATCAAATACAGATTTTGGGTTACTCCAATTGATTCCAGGCAGATTAAAATCACCAGCAAGAATGAGACGGTCTTTTTAAGCAGGCATAAGTGATCGTAAAGCCTAAACAAATAATCAATAGAGCACGACGGTGCTCTGTAAGCAGCAGTCAGTTCAGTTCAGTTCAGGCGTTCAGTCGTGTCCGACTCTTCGTGACCCTATGGACCATGTCACGCCACGCTTTCCGGTCTCTCACTATCTTCTTAACATCACATAGCTTCATCTGCAATGCCTCGAGAATGCCATCTAACCATCGCGTTCGCTGCCTACCCCTTCTCCGGCGACCCTCAACCTTTCCCAACATCAAATCTTTCTCCAGCGACTCCTCTCTTCTCATCAGATGACCAAAGTAGCTGAGCTTTAACTTTAGAATTTGACCCTCCAATGAGCAGTCAGGGTAAGCAGTGTGTGTAAGCAGCACACACTGTGAATACATGGCCCCAGCAATTCACGTGGATAAATAGGCTTTCATGATCTGGGATTTGATTTAGGACTACGCCGTTTAGAGGGTTTTTTAATACTACTGCAACGCCACCACCCCGTGTGGGTCGGTCGCGACGAAAGATTTGGTATGACCTGGGTATGAGGACGGAATCACATACGGCATCATGCAACCAAGTCTCAGTGATGACTGTTATGTGAGGGTCATGCACCAAAAGAAGGTACTCAAGTTTATCCGTCTCATAGAGGAGACTCTGGGCATTCAAATTTAATACTCTCAGTTCTTTAGTATTAGCGCTTGCTTTCCGTCAATCATTCGCGGAATTTCCTGATGAAGGTATCGAGTGCTCATCTTTTGTACCACTTCGTGATGGTAGAGCCACACGTTCTTTTCGTGCATCATCCCATATATACAACACGCCGTCGACTTTCAACTTATCATGAATAAGGCTCACGCGTTTTTTGGCATCTCGTTCTATCTTTGAACTTTCCCACAACAATTTACGTTTGCGCAGCGTGCATTGGCTGTAGTCGTTTTGGACATAAGTGTTTGACCCCTTGAGTTTTTTTTTCGAATTTTGTAATACAGCTTGTTTTTCCGTGAAATCTTGAAAATATGCGATCAAGGGCCTTCGGCTCCCTTGTCGTCCAAGGCGATGTATACGTGCAACAGATTTGCATTTTAAACCAAGCTTTTCTTCAAAGATCCCAGTTATAACTGCATTTCTTAAAGTGCCTTCGGTTTCATCGGAAGGCTCATCTATACCATATACGATAAGGTTTGAGCGTCGACTTCGATCTTCTAGATCAACCATTTTGTTTTTCTGCCATGCCATCATGTCTTGCATGGCAGTGGTTGAATCCACAAGAGATGCCACGTGTGGGGGGTTAGAAGACAATTCTTTCAGAAGTTCGGTCAAAGAGCATAGCTGTGCATTAAAATTGTGTAAAAGTTCTTCAGTGCCCTTGATACGGGTTTTCATTTCTAGAATTTCGCTACGTATTTCGGCCTGCCCGTTCAAAATAGTGCGGCACAGATCTTCCACAGAAGGACCAGGGTTCTGCTCGACATCAACGCAGAGCAACATTTTACATGCAAGGAAACACTCGTAAGCTAAAGTTAGACAGGTGTGTGGGCACGGCACAACGACTAGTAGGACATCATCACCAGCCCTTACTTTAGAAAAGGTGCAACTAACCTGTACAGTGAAAAGAAGTTTCATGGTCAGCGACGTGGTCCCCATGATTTCGCCGGGCCCACTGAAGAAATAACGCTGCGTGCAGTCTCTTATAGCAAACGGAATCGGTGATGTCACTGTCATGCGCAGGTCATGCAGATGGGGGAGGATCTTGCTTTCCGGGAATGGAGTTGGCGCTTCAGAGCACGTGCCACGGATAGCGTTGATAACTGCAGGTCCATAGCACGTGTCAATGCAGGTTGATGATCCGGCGATCACTGACAGGAGCACCTGTACAGTGAAAAGGAATTTCATGGTCAGCGACGTGGTCCCCATGATTTCGCCGGGCCCAGTCAAGCATACTCAGCTGGAGTATGCTTGTGTGGTGTGGGACCTGTACTTGAAAAAAAAGACATAACTAAAGTAGAAAAGGTTCAGAGAAAAGCAGTTCGTTTTATATTCAATGCATATGGCAGATTAGATTCCCCATCGTCTCTAACGAGTGATAACAACATTTTGACATTAGAAACGAGAAGAATGATTTCCAGATTGCGGTTTCTGTATCGGCTTTGCAATCACCAACTTGATATCAATGCACAATTGTTCATTCATCCACGCGTGGGTCGCCCAACCCGACACTCCCATCATCACAACCTGGAACCAATCTTTGCCCGTACTAACAAATTCAAGAACTCTTTTTTTCCGCGCACTGTCTCCCAGTGGAATGCACTTCCAAAAGATGTTTTCTCCGCTAATAATGTAACAGTTTTTGAAGAAGGTGTACGAAAAGCCCTGCTTTGATTTTTTGCTTCCCTATTTGCTGATTAAATTTTTGTTTTTTCCCATCATATGTTTGCACTGTACCCTGTTCGCTTTATATTTTTGCTTGCCGATGGTGGCGCTGAAATGCATTTTCTTTTGTCCTGTATTGCCCTCCTGCTTGGTCTATATTGACTGCAGTATGTTCTAAAAAAAACAGAATAAGATGCAGCCGGTTCACCGAAGTTAGAAGAGACAGACACAGTTTATTTACATATTTACTAGTCAGGATCAAGATTGAGGATCAAGATGCTTGAAGAATTTCACGAGATCCCTTTTAAGGCTTCCGAATTGCGAGGGGAAATTTTGCTGTTTCCTAATCAACCAATCACATTCGTTGACGAAAACCCGCCCACAATAAGGCGGTGCCTTCACACTCTCGCTGGTCCTCACATCACGACATAGGTCGATTAATGTAACATCGCTCCTTGGAATGGGAATTCTTCGGAGCCGACGAAGGTGATTGTATGCCCTTCCGCCGACAGCCTGCTGTCAGCCCGTGGACTTGAGCATCCAAACGGCCGCGTCTCCGCCGACTGTCGATTTATGGGCCTCCGGCTCCCCGGTTCTGTCACCCCACGTCTTTTTACACAGCCACCGTTTTCCAAGGCAGAGGACCGAGCGCGGTGTCTCCAGATCGCAGCGGGTGGCGGCGGTTGCGCGGCCGCAAAAGGGGCGCTGGCCGCTTCCGGACCGCAAGGGGGGTGCGCGAGCAGGCGGTGTCTGGACCGCGAAGAAACGGGCCGTCGCCGAGAAAAAGTGTGCGCGACCGAACCACTTCTCCAAACGGGATACTGGCGAGTGTATACACACACACACACACACACACACACACACACACACACACACACACACACACACACACACACACACACACACACACACACACACACACACACACACACACACACACACACACACACACACACACACACACACACACACACACACACACACACACACACACACACACACACACACACACACACACACACACACACACACACACACACACACACACACACACACACACACACACACACACACACACACACACACACACACACACACACACACACACACACACACACACACACACACACACACACACACACACACACACACACACACACACACACACACACACACACACACACACACACACACACACACACACACACACACACACACACACACACACACACACACACACACACACACACACACACACACACACACACACACACACACACACACACACACACACACACACACACACACACACACACACACACACACACACACACACACACACACACACACACACACACACACACACACACACACACACACACACACACACACACACACACACACACACACACACACACACACACACACACACACACACACACACACACACACACACACACACACACACACACACACACACACACACACACACACACACACACACACACACACACACACACACACACACACACACACACACACACACACACACACACACACACACACACACACACACACACACACACACACACACACACACACACACACACACACACACACACACACACACACACACACACACACACACACACACACACACACACACACACACACACACACACACACACACACACACACACACACACACACACACACACACACACACACACACACACACACACACACACACACACACACACACACACACACACACACACACACACACACACACACACACACACACACACACACACACACACACACACACACACACACACACACACACACACACACACACACACACACACACACACACACACACACACACACACACACACACACACACACACACACACACACACACACACACACACACACACACACACACACACACACACACACACACACACACACACACACACACACACACACACACACACACACACACACACACACACACACACACACACACACACACACACACACACACACACACACACACACACACACACACACACACACACACACACACACACACACACACACACACACACACACACACACACACACACACACACACACACACACACACACACACACACACACACACACACACACACACACACACACACACACACACACACACACACACACACACACACACACACACACACACACACACACACACACACACACACACACACACACACACACACACACACACACACACACACACACACACACACACACACACACACACACACACACACACACACACACACACACACACACACACACACACACACACACACACACACACACACACACACACACACACACACACACACACCACTACCTCTCTCTCTCTGTCCTGCTGCAACAGGCCGCTATTCCCATAATTCAGTCTGTTTGGCGTCAACTGTCCAAATTCCCGACCAGTCGAACCCTACACTTCCCCACCAAACTGTGATGCACAGTCTTCAAGCTTGCTGCACACAACAAAGTACAAGAGAAGAACGGAGGTTTGGGCTAGTTGGTGATTATTCATGTTTAAGCAGCAGCGCAAAAGGGCAGAGACGAGTGGAAGGAGTTACACAACGACGACGCTGAACTTACAACTGTCTTTATTAGGAAAAAACAGATCAATATATACTCTACTCACACAGCGCACATGCGCAATGTCAAAAACATGCGTCCAAACCCAGACGTAGTTATCAGGATAAAATCAATTTCAAATCGACATGCGTGTGCAATGAGCCTTTAACCTTTGTGAAGTAGGCTCATTTCTCTGGCTGATAAAGACACGGATGGTGTGCTGACACACCCGTCTGTTTTTCTGATGATATGGAAAGCCTCAGCCAGCTCTCTTGTGCGCCGGTCATTATGCGCAAACAACGCTTCTGTATCTACAAAAAATAGAACACATTTACATGAAAAGCAATGTTTGGCTAGGTTTGTGGCTTGCTTGCCTAATGCATTACAATGCTCCATGAGCCTAACGTTGATACATCGGCCAGTTTGGCCGATGTACGTTCGGCCACATGAGCGGTATTTGGTACACAACGCCCTTTTGAAACGGAACGTACCTACTCAAATGATTAATATTACACTTATGTCTTTTGCGTCCTTCACTCTTCCTTTGAACGGCGGCCCCAATTTTTCTAGTTTGTTAGGGGCTGAGAATAACACATCCACTCCGTGCTTAGCTCCCACTTTCTTTAACCTGTGTGATAAGGCATGCACACATATGGCATAACCGCCACCTTCTTGCGTTGTCTAGGAACCTTTTGCAGCTCCGAACCGCGTTCTGAATATTTTAACACTCGGATAACTTTGTCTGCACAAGATACTAGAACGGCGTCAGGTTACCCCGCATCCTTACACCTCTTAATTTGAGTTGCGATACAAGTGCTCATTCGATGAGGGCAAGACATTTGAACTGCCATCCTTAAACAACCATTAACTATAGCGGTTTTCACAAGCTTAAAGTGAAAGGATTTATAATTCAGCAAGGGCTTCTCACTTCTGGGAGAATACTGCCAACAGATATGGTCCGGCTGAAACGTCAATCTTAAATCAAGAAACTGAAGAACACCTCCCTGAGGAATTTCGTGCGTGAATTTCAGTCCCGACCCATTTCTTGTGAATACTTCAAGAACTCGGGTCACATCCTCATGTTCCAGGGACCCTCCAACAACAAGGAAATCGTCCACATAGCTGAAAATGCGGGATACAGTTCCATAAAGATCAGTCTCTATTTTCTTGTCAACCTGGCTTAGGAAAATGTTGCTTAGGATAGGGGCTACTTTTGCGCCTATGCACACCCCCGATTTCTGCATAAAAATCTTACCATCCCACATAACATAGGTATTATCGAGATAAAATGACAGCAATTCCAAGAATGATTCCGTTGAAATTCCACAGTTATTTTTAAACAAGCATTCGTCACTGTGTTCTGTAATACATTGTCGCACATACCGCATCAGTTGGCTATGTGGAAGCGAATAATACAAATCAACTACGTCCACACTAAACCCGGTGTGAGGAACAGATTTGTTGTCCATTAGCAATCTTGTCACTGCTTCCGAGTTAGGTACCTGGAAGGGGTCGGCTACTTGATTAATCCTTGATTAATCAGGAATATTATCCCGGCAATAGTTGGCTAGCCCCAAAAAACTACGCAGCTGCCTTTTGTCTGCAGTGCGGGAATTTCCTTAATCGCTTTCAGCTTTTCTAGGTCTGCGCCATGTTTTCCTAACCCCAGAATGTGTCCAGAAACCGCACTTCGTCTTGAACGAAATGATACTTATTTCTATTCACTATGAGCCCTGCGGCAGTTAGTGAGGCACCTTTTCGAATAGCTTTTAATGAATACCTTTTCGAGCTTTTCCAAGTGCTCTTTCCAAGTCTGCGAGAAGATGCACATATTCTCGATGTGGTGCCAGGATCTGGTTATTATCCGCTGATATCTGCTTGCCGAGTTTTTTCAGTACAAATGGCATAACTCTTCATCCATGCACACTCCCCAGATGGGGTGACAAAAGCTGCGTATGCCTGGGCTTTTTCATCCAACGGAATCTGCCAATATCTTCTTAGCATATCGATCACTTTTCAAGAATGGGGGGTTTTGTTTAAATCATCATAATCATCATCATCAGCCCGACTTAACCCACTGCAGGACGCAGGCCTCTCCCGTATTCCTCCCATTAACCCGGTCCTGTGTAAACTGCATTCACTTGACCCCTACAAACTTCTTAACCTCATCCACCCACCTATACTTTCTGCCGCCCCCGGCTACGCTTTCCTTCCCTTGGAATCCAGTTTTGTTACCCTAAGTGACCATCGGTTATCCTCTCTTCGCACTAAATGTCCTGCCCATGTCCAGTTATTCTTCTTGATTTCCAATGTCATCAACAAATCGCAGCCTACTGAGGTATTCTCCATAAACCTTTATCCTGCTCCCATTCGAAGTCTCTTACTTCTTCTAAGCAAGCTGTGAATATACTGGAGAGATCCTGTCTGCTTGCCGGACACCTTTCATGGGAATTTTTTTACTTTCTTTATGCAGTACTATGGTTGCTGTGCAGCCCCTATTTTATCTTCCAGCACTTTCACGTACGGCTGGTTTACACCCTGATTTCGCAATGCCTGCAGGCCCATAAGGTTTCTACTGAGTCAAATGCTGTTCCGTAATCAATGAATGCTATGTATAAAGGCTTGTTATATTCCGAGCATTTTTCCATCACCTGGTTGATGGTATGGATATGATCGATAGTAGAGTACCCTTTCCGAAAACCTGCTTGGTCCTTTTCTTCGTTGTAGTGTAACGTTGTCCTGATTCTATTAGCGATTACTTTGTTCAGTACCTTATGCGTAACAGACAGTAAGCTGATTGGTCTGTAGTTTTTCAAGTCCTTATCGTCCCCTCTTTATATTTAGAGGTTTGCGTTTTTCCATTGTTCCGGTACCGTCGATGACACCATGCAGAGAGAGAGAAAACTTTATTTCAAAGAGAAAAAGAAAAGAAAAAAAAAGGGGGGGGGAAGTGAGTGGAGTCTTCATTTCAATACGCCAGTGGCCTAGACTGCCGCTCTTGCCTGAGTTACCAGCCTACGCTGGGTCTCCAGATCAGAGCATTGCAGAGTGGCCTCCCACTGCGCCTCCGAATGGTGCATGTTTATGTGTGGAGGTTTGGATGACACCATGCACTGCGTGTACAGGGGGGCCAGTTTTCCTAGTGCAATATTTCCCCGTCCTTCAACAAATCTATTGTTACATGATCGTCTCTAGCTGCTTTCCCCCTTTACATAGTTTCCAATATTTTCTTAACTTCGTTCTCCATTCCTGGCGGAACGTCTGACTGCATTTCCCTACTGCCAATCTCATTACTGTCCTGACTTCTTTGGCTACTGTAGAGATCAGTATAGAACTATTCGGTAACTTTGGCTATCTTGTCCATATTCGTGATGACATTCATCATCATCATCATCATCATCATTATTTACACTATGAGGTACATGTACATGGATTAATAGTATTACAGAAGGAGGTCCCGAAGTATAAACTATCCGGGGGACCTCCTATGACAGAATGGATAAGATTAGCAGGTAATATACTAGGCAGTGAAAAGAAGAATATACAGGCGTGCAGAGAAAAACTATAATGGAATACTAACAAGAAACAGTGCAAATAAATTCTAAATAAACAGGAACTTCAAACAAAAAATGCACAAATTACAGAAATTAGCGCATTATTGGTACAAGAATAAATAAAATGTAAACACGGAAACTATGATCCAGACAAAACATCTTTAGTCGGTGGAACAAAACAAGGTAGAAAATAAATATGTCTTTAATGAACGATGAAATGAATGAATAGTACGCTGTGCTTTAATTTCAGGAGGCAGTGAATTCCAAACAGATATGCCTGAGAAGTATGCAGTTTGTTTCCCATAATTGGTCCTGATTTTAGGTAGTAGTAGATTATGCTGTTCAGCAAATCTGGTGTTATTTTTGTTAAAAAGCTTGGATGACTCAAAACCACTAAGGACGACATGTTTATTACGCGTTTTGAAGATGATTGATGCCAACCTAAAATTAAGCTGAAGCGACAATGGCAGTATGTTAAGTGTGCGATAATAATTGAAAACGGATGCACGGTAAGGGCTGAAGGTAAGTATGCGGAGTGCTTGATTTTGAAGGTGGCGAACACATGAAAGGTGAGTGTTGTATGTGTTACCCCATGATGATATGCAATACGAAAGGTGGCTATGTATGAAGGAGAAATACAACATGCGAAGTGTAGGTAGGTCAAAGTAATGTCGGGCTTTAATTATTACGTGAATACCGAAGGCTGCTTTAGATTTAATGAATTTGGTATGCTGATGAAACTTTAGTTGATTATCTAGGACGACACCAAGAAATGTAGTAGATTCTGACGGGTAAATTGTGTCCATGCCTAAATGTACCTGAAGAGCAGGAACTGCCTCTTTATTGCGTGAGTGAAAAATCATAAAGGTGGTCTTTTTTGGATTAATTAGGAGATGGTTATTTTGGCACCAAAGGTGAATACTCATAAGGTCAGCGTTCAAATTGGCGGTTACAACAGAAACATCGCTAGCGTGAGAAAAAATGGTAGTATCGTCAGCGTAAAGAATTGAACTAGAGTAGTTGAGGCATTTTGGCAAGTCATTAATATAGATAAGAAAGAGAAGAGGGCCTAAAATGGATCCCTGTGGAACACCGCGGTTAATTAGCTTAGGGTCAGAAAATGTGCCACTGAATTCCACAACTTGAAGTCGGTCAGTGAGATAGCTACGTATTAGTTTAAGCGCAGGACCAGAAACGCCAAGGCATTCTAATTTTTGAAAGAGAATGTTATGGGTAATTGTGTCGAATGCTTGTCCCTTAGTGCATACATCTGATTTTTGTCTATGCCCAACTTCTTCATCGCTGTAAAGCTTCTCCCTTTCTTTAAAACACGCACAATTTCCTCCATGTTATACTTCCTTATATCGGCCACTTCGCACTTATTGATTAGCTTTGAGGTCTGCCAATTCTGTCCGCTCTGTTGGGTTGGAAGCTTTCATACTTTGGTGTTTTTTAACCAAATATTTCGTCTCCTTAGACAACTTACCGATATATTCTCTAACTACTTACCAACTTCTACAGCGTACTCAGTAGTAATATCTCTGAAATTATTGTTCATTGCTTCTAGGCTAATGTTGTCATCCTCGGTTAGAGCTGAATATTTATTGTGTAGCAAGATCCTGAACTCTTCTGCCCTCCCCTTTACCGCTAATTAGTTGATGGACTTCTTTCTTACTAATTGGTATCGTTCCCACTTCAGATTTAGATTAAAAGGAGACCTTAACATCCTGTGGCCACTGAATCGCCCTTTCCCGATGAACTCTACATCCTGCATAGTTGAAGGTTTAGAACACATTATGAAGTTAATCACATTTTTAGTCTCCCCGTTAGGACCTTTCCATGTCCACTCCCGGTTCTTCCTTTTCTGAAGGTGTTCATGATTCTAAAGTTATTGCGCTCTGCTAACTCAACTAGTCACTCCCCCCTGCTATTCCTAGAACCAATGCCATAGTCACCCACTGCCTATTCTCCCGGATGTTTTCTCTACCTTGGCATTGAAGCCGCCCATCAGTACAATATACTGCGTCTTTCCTTTCCGCATTGCGAATTCTACACCAAGCTTTCAACTGCCTGGTCATCGTGACTACATGTAGGAGCAAAGGCCTGTACAAACTTCAGTTTATACCGCTTAATAATTATTATAATATATATTATTATAAATAATATTATTAATTATTACTATATTAAGCTTAATTACGAGGCCTGCCACCCCCTCAATAATGCTATAGAATTCACCTATTCGCCTCGCGATCTACCGAGAGGTGGTGCCACCGTCGCTCCGATAGTGGGGATCGGCAGCCGACGGCGCTCGCAGAAACGCGCGCGGTGTATGTCTCCTTCCGAATTTACGGCGGGTTTGTTGGCGATGAAAACGTGCTTTATGCAACGCATTATCGATTTACTGTTTAGAGTGTTCCAATATTGTAGAAAAAAAATCCGTGGATTTCGCCAATGCAGCAAAAAAAAAAATAATAATAAATTTTAGGGTCGTTTAGATGCCTCTTAAGAGGAAAATAGCGAAAGCCTACCTTTCCTATCCTGTCATCATCATCATCATCAGCAGCAGCAGCAGCAGCCCGATTATGCCCACTGCAGGGCGAAGGCCTCTCCCATATTTCTCCACTTAACCCGGTTCTGTGCTAGCTGCATCCACTTGACCCCTGCGAACTTCTTAATCTCATCCGCCCACCTAACTTTCTGCCGCCCCCTGCTACGCTTTCCTTCCCTTGGAATCCAGTTTGTTACCCTCAGCGACCATCGGTTATCCTCTCTTCGCACTACATGTCCTGCCCATGTCCATTTCTTCTTCTTAATTTCTACTAGAATGTCGGTAACTTGAGTTATTTCTCTGACCCACTCTGCACGCTTTCTATCTCTTAATGTTACCCCTACCATTTTTCGTTCCATAGCCCTCTGGGTTGTCCTCAACTTAAGTAGAACTCTCTTGGTTAGCCTCCAAGTTTCAGCCCCATAGGTGAGTACAGGCAAGATGCAACTGTTGTATACTTTCCTCTTGAGCGATACCGGTAAGCTGCTAGTCATAATCTCCGAGTGCTTGCCAAATGCGCTCCATCCCAATCGTATTCTTCTTGTTATTTCCTTTTCGTGGTCCGGATCTGCGGTTACTACCTGTCCTAGGTAGACATATTCGCCTACTATATCCAGTATTTCGCTACCTAATGTAAACTGCTGTTCCTTCCCGAGGCTGTTGAACATTACCTTAGTCTTCTGCATATTGATTTTCAAGCCTACCTTTCTACTTTTCCTGTCTAGGTCATCAATCATTATTTGCAGTTCATCCCCGGAGTTGCTTAGCAAGGTAATGTCATCAGCAAATCGCAGATTACTGAGGTATTCTCCTCTACCCTTATCCCTAACTGCTCCCATTCCAAGTCTCTGAATACTTCCTCTAAACAAGCTGTGAATAGTACTGGGGAGATTGTGTCTCCTTGCCTAACACCTTTATGGGAATTTTGTTACTTTCTTTATGCAGAACTATGGTTGCTGTGCAGCCGGTATATATATCTTCCAGCACTTTCACGTATGACTCGTCTACCCCCTGATTTCGCAATGCCTGCATCACCGCCGAGGTTTCAACTGAGTCAAATGCTTTTTCGTAATCAATGAATGCTATGTATAAGGGCTGGTTATATTCCGAGCATTTTTCTATCACCTGATTGATGGTATGGATATGATCGATAGTAGAGTACCGTTTCCGAAACCCTGCTTGATCCTTTGCTTGATTGCAGTCGAAGGTTGTCCTGATTCTATTAGCGATTACCTTAGTAAATACCTTATACGTAACAGACAGTAAGCTGATTGGTCTGTAATTTTTAAGGTCCTTAGAGTCCCCTTTCTTGTGAATGAGGATAATGTTTGCATTCTTCCATGGTTTCGGTACCGTCGATGACACCAGGCACTGCGTATACAGGGTGGCCAGGTTTTCTAGCATGATATCCCCCCCGTCCTTCAGCAAATCTGTAGTTATCTGATCCTCTCCAGCTGATTTCCCCCTTTTCATAGTCTCTAATGCTTTCTTGACCTCGTCCTTCGTCACTGGTGGAACGTCTGACTGTTTTTCCCTACCGCCAATCTCATTACAGTCCTGACTACTTTGGCTACTGTAGAGATCTGTATAGAACTCCTCGCCTACTTTGACTATCTTTTCCATATTAGTGATCACGTTGCACGCCTTGTCCCTTATCGCATACATCTGGTTTTTGCCTATGCCCAATTTCTTCTTTACCGCTTTAAGGCTTCCCCCGTTCTTTACAGCATGCTCAATTTTTTCCATGTTATACTTCCTAATATCGGCCACCTTGCGCTTATTGATTAGCTTTGATATCTCGGCCAATTCGATCTAGTCTGTTGGATTGGAAGCTTTCATACTGTGGCGTTTCTTAATCAAATCTTTCGTCTCCTTAGACAGCTGGCCGGTATCCTCTCTAACTATCCTACCGCCTACTTCTACCGCGCACTCAGTAATGATATCTCTGAAATTATTGTTCCTTGCCTCTATGGTAATGTCGCCATACTCAGTTAGAGCTGAAAACCTATTCTGTAGCGAGATCCTGAACTCTTCTGCGCTCCCCCTCACCGCTAGTTCGTTGATGGGTTTCTTTCTTACTAATCTGTTCCGTTCCTTCTTCAGATTTAGGCTAATTCGGGACCTCATCATCCTGTGGTCGCTGCATCGCACTTTCCCGATTACCTCTACATCTTGCATAATGGCGGGGGTTGAACACATTATGAAGTCGATTTCATTTTTAGTCTCTCCGTTAGGACTTTTCCATGTCCATTTCCGGTTCTTCCGTTTGCTGAAGAAGGTATTCATGATTCGTAAGTTATTGCGCTCTGCAAACTCAACTAGTAACTCCCCCCTGCTATTCCTAGAACCAATGCCGTAGTCGCCTACTGCCTTGTCTCCTGTCTGTTTTTTCCCTACCTTGGCATTGAAATCGCCCATTAGTACAGTATACTGCGTCTTTACTTTTCGCATTGCCGATTCTACATCTTCATAGAAGCTTTCAACTCCCTGGTGATCATAACTACATGTAGGTGCATAGGCCCGTACAACCTTCAGTTTATACCGCTTATTAAGCCTAATTACGGTGCCTGCAACCCTCTCATTAATACTATAGAATTCATCTATATTACCCGCTATATACTTATTGACAAGGAAACCTACTCCCAGTTGTCGCCTCTCTGGTAAGCCTCGATAACACAGTACATGCCCATCTTTCAGTACAGTATATGCCTCATTCGGCCTCCTAACCTCACTAAGCCCTCTGACATCCCATTTCATTCCCTCTAGTTCCTCTAACAGCACTGCTAAGCTAGCTTCACTAGCTAGGGTTCTAGCGTTAAACGTTGCCAGGGTCAGTTTCCAATGGCGGCCTGTCCAGCGGAGCCAGGCTTTCTTAGCACCCCCTGCTGCGTCACAGGTCTGACCGCCGCCGTGGTCAGTTGTTCCGCAGCCGCTGGTGACTGAGGGCCGCGGTTTTATGGAGCTTATCATAGGAGGTTGCGGTCAATTACTGCACCAGGGTGGCCAACTCCTGTTCTGGTGAGGGAGTGCGTTGCCGGAGGTGTTCACCGGCATCAGGTCGCACCCCAAACCTGTTTATGCAATTCCATCAACACGCGGATTTTTTTTTTCTTTCATCCGGTGGAGAATTGCGCGGCGCCGGGATTTGAACCCCGGTCCTCTTGCATGCGAGGCGGATGTTCTACCACTACGCCACCGCTGCACAGCCATGCATTTGATCGTAACTCTTCTGAGGACGACACAGCGGCTGCGGACACGTCCAATCCAACATAGCCTATAGAAAGTCTTCCGCCTTATACTGCAGTACATCACAATGCCTCAGTTCAACTATTACGAGGTGGGCATTTTCCGCAGCTACAGAGCACCACGGCTTCAGCCTCCGCTATCACTTCGTGAATGACTTTATGTTCCATGCCACACACTCAGCGACCTCTGCCCCAAGGCCATCGCCAACTGTTAAGTCTATAGCAGTCTGTAGTAACCGCCGCACACAGTTCGTCCATGACAGATAGTAGTCCACTGTTAAAGCTCCTGAATAGAAAGGTAAACATCCCACGAAATTATAAGCTAAATAATTTCAATGCATCTGGCTTGTTTGGCTTGCTCAGTTTTCCAAAGCTGACCGCCACGATGGATCAGTGTTAAGACGCTCAACTGCCGAACCCAACGACGCGGGATCGAATCCCAGTCGCGGCGACCGCTTTTCGATGAAGGCGAAAAGCAAGGCGCCCGTGTACTGTGCAATGTAAATGCACGGTAAAGAACCGTATGTGGCGGAGATTTCCACAGCCCTCCATTACGGCGTCTCTATTAGCCTAAGTATTTTTGAGACCACATTTCAAAAACTGGTTTCAATTACTGTTTAGTGGAATAAGACACGGTGCGTACGAAAACTATTCCTTCTTATTTTTATGTTGTATCCTACCATATATAACTCTCCATGGCATCGCAACTGGGTGTCCTCCTCTCGTCACGTCGACTGTAACGTCACACCGTAGCCATGAGAATCCCATATTATGCGGAAACGCCGGAAGGGGGATTTCTGCTTCGACGAGGCTTCTGATGCCGCCCGAAACGTATTTCCAGCATACCTCTGCTCCCTTAGCACGTATAGAGTAACTGTAAAATTTTCCAGGGATTCTAAACAAAAGCCTCGCAACCCTCCCTCCCTCCCCTGCTTCGCAAGCTCGACGCTGGCGCCGCTCTCTCCACAGCTCTCGCACAATACTCCCTAGGGCTATAACTATACGGAAATAGTCGCGCTCGTCGTTCATCTATCGAGTTTTGGAGACCCTGCATACGCCCAGCTCCCTCCTGCTTTATGCTAAATTCTACACCGTGCTTGCGCAAAAGGATTTCCATCGTTTCGCTCACCTGTAATTTGCCTCAAATTGTTAGCTTCTTGTCGGCATTCGTTGCAGTGCTACATATAATTGGTTTACATGAAAGCAAAGGCGCAGTATTTATCAGACTCTCCGGCAAGTGTGAATTTGGACGGTACACAATCGCTCCTGTCGCGTGGCGTTCCTTGGCGTGCATTCAAGTGTGGCATTGCAGATGGCAGGGACGCATCCCGCCACGGCCAATCAGAATGCTGCAAAAGCGGGACACACTTTGTCCACGACAGCATGACCTATTTATTATTGGCTTTCGCTTTAATAAAAAAAAAGATGCATGGATTTTAGTAAAACAGGAAACGCAACAACCAGTCTTTTAGATTTACTGGCATCGCTTTGCATGCTTATTGCGTTGTATACGGCGCTCACAGACCTGATACTTGGGCCTTAACAGGACATATCGCCTTTTCAATAGCATGCGCATGTCTTATACGAGTGAGAAGGCAAATTTGGTGTCAAGCCCACGGAGATACAAGGTTCGTGCTCTGACCTGCAGTACTTTAGAATGAATTGAGGCAGCCTGGTTCATTATATCGTACTTGACTCGAGGATTAAGCAGGTTAACGTAGCTCTGACAGCGTACTGCCCGGCGGGTTGCCGTAGACTGAGTGAACATCAACTCTGGCTAGACAATCAGGCTGAAGTATTCCCCAAATATGATCAAGATTACGTCTATACTCTACAGAAAACCTCGCCGCACAGGAAAGTTGACTGTTCACGTGGAGAGCGAACTATATCGTGGATACAGAATGCACAGAGTGGCTTGTTCAAACTGAATTTTGCTATGCAGAAGTCTGCGATCGCATTTTTCAGTAGTTGCGGTATTCCAAACAGAAATGGGAATATAAGATTTATGAGCGTTTGCATTACGTTGCATTGACGGCAGCAGCCTGTTTTGCTTTGACACGACGCCTAACTACAGCAGCGCTTCGTTTGAGACACCGCTTGTCAAAAATTCTCAAGTGCCGAATACAGCGACTGATGAAGTCATTTCATTCCAGCGTGACATAATCGATGTGGACAAGCATTTTTTTTAATGGAGCGTGGGGTAATAGCCTGTTCATATTTCTTTTTCAAGAGGCAGATAGGTAAGCAAAAGCGCACAGAAACCGTGAAACAAACAAAAAGCACTCTTGTACACGCCGCACGCGCGCACGTAAATCACTGCGCGCTGGCACGCGACGCGAACACACATCCACACTGGGTAGTGTTCGCCGCTATGCCGCTAGGTGGCGGCTCTGCTCGATCTCGAGGCCAATATTACCAGCTATATACTTATCGACAAGGAAACCTACTCCTAGTTCTCGCTTCTCCGGTAAACCTTGATAACACAGTACATGTCCGTCCTTCAGTACAGTATATGCCTCATTCCGCCTGCTGACCTCACTAAGCCCTGTGATATCCCATTTCATACCCTTTAGTTCCTCTACCAGCACTGTTGAGCTAGCTTCACTAGCTAGAGTTCTAGCGTTGAGCGCTGCCAGGGCCAGTTTCCAATGGCGGCCTTTCCAGCGGAGCCTGAGATTATTAGCACCCCCCGCCTCTTCACAGGTCTAGCCACCGCCATGGTCAGTTTCTCCGCAGCTGCCGGTTACCAAGGGCCGGAGTTGTATAGGACTAATCATGGGTGGTTGCGGCCAATTACTGCACCAGAGAGGCCAACTCCTGTTCTGGTGAGGGAGGGCGTTGTCTGAGGTGCTCACCCGCTCAGGTCGCACCCCATACCTATTTATGAAATTCCATTGCCACGCAACTGTTTTTTTTTTTCGGTGGAGAATTGCGCGGCACCGGGATTCAAGCCACGCTCCTCTTGCATGGCTAGGTGGATGTTCTAGCTCTACACCACCGTTGCTACCTTTTGAATAATACGTATAGGCAAACATCTAACATCCAAAGCGACCTGTGGTACCTATGCATCAGTGGTGAGGGCTTTTATTTTGAAAAAAGTTCGGGATGCCTCAATACTTTGACTTGCAATGTGTCTTCTGTTTACACTAGTGATTCTATTGCAGAACGGATAACCGATGGTCGCTTATGGTAACAAACTGGATTCCAAGGGAAGGAAAGCGTAGCAGGGGGCGGCAGAAAGATAGGTGGGCGAATGGGAGAGAGAGAGAAAACTTTATTGTCCACTGGTATGGGCCGCAAGCCCGGGCCAGGCCCGGCCTCACTGTACTAGATGTGTGACAGTCCATGTCGCTGCAGTACATCCGCGGCCCGCGTCATGGCGGTCTTCTTCCGATGGGGGTCCGTCGCGCGCAATAAGATCTCCCATTACTCCCAGGTGAAGAACTCCGATCCCGGCGGAGGAGGATCAGCTGGGCACTCCATCAGGATATGTGTTAATGTAGCGGTGGGACGAAAACACCAGACGCAAGATGGTGTGAAGGGTGCATGTGGGATAGCAGGTAGGGCGTGGGAAGGGTTCCGGTCTGCGGGCGGTGCCATAGAGTTTGGTGGTGGATAGTTAAGGATGGGGTGGGGTGGGGGGAGGGGGGGGTAGAGCTGACGCTCGACTCGATATAGGCCTGCGTCAGCTCGCTGAAGGTATGCATGCGCTCTCTCGAGTCGTCCGGGCCCGCGTCCGCCGCCGCCCGGTTTACAAGTCCTCGGGCGTGGACATTGGCGGCCTCGTTGCCAGGATTTCCCGAGTTCGCAGGCACTCAGATCAGCTCCACTTGGCGGCATGGTTCAGGAGAATCCGAGTCTAGCATGCGGAATGCGGTTTCGTGGATATTGCCTCTGGCGAAATTTAGCAACGCAGTTTTGGAATCGGAAAGAGTGTACCGAGCTTCAGTGTGAGCAATGGCAGCAGCTATTGCAGCCTCTTCTGCTGATTCCGGAGGGGAGGTTGGTGGGAGGGATTCAGAGATTAGTGGGCACCCCGTGTGGTCCACAACCGCCTCTGCAGAGCACGTACCCCCGCAAGCCGCGTCCAGCCATAAGGCGTCCTCTTCGGAACCGTAGTATTTGTGGAGGGCGCGTGCGCGGGCCGCTCTGCGTGCGGTGGGGTAATCGGTTTGTGTGTTTTGTGGGAGGGGTTTGACTAGGAGGCTACGGAATATAGGTTTAGGGAGGGGGAGAAGCTGGGGGCTGTTGGCGGGTATTCGGATACGCAGTCTATCAAGTATGTGTCTACCTGTAGCAGTGTCAGTGAGCCGTAGGTATTGAGCTTGTCTGTGAGCTTTAATGAGCTCGTGTACAGTCTTGTGAAGTCCTAGTTGTAGGAGGTTTGAGCTTTGTGTATGAGGGGAAAAATGGGAGCGGTTTTGTATGCCTTCCTGAGGAGGGCCTATAGGGTATCTATTTCCCTACGGTATAGTTTAAATATGGAACCGTACACAAAAAGCGGCTCAGTAGCAAGGTGTGGATGAGGCGGCAGATGTCATCTTCTTTAGGCGGATGAGGTTAGGAAGATCGCAGGGGTCAAGTGGATGCAGCTAGCACAGAACCGGGTTAATAGAAGGAATATGGGAAAGGCCTTCGCCCTACAGTGGGTATAGTCAAGCTGATGATCATGACAAGGATAGACTTGCAAGGAAGATAATCGTGGCACCCGAAATCATGAAGCTGAGTGCGAAATGGGTCAGCACCCCTTACGCTGCCATCTCAGTGAAAGAGCACAACAATCTGCTAACACATAATCGATGTACGCGCGATACAGCTGCACGCGCATAGTGGCTAGGTTTGGACCACTTGAAATGTTTTCGCTCCTCCGTTTCTTTCGTTTTTTTTTTCAGTGGTGCTAGAGTACATATGCCTATAGCATCCGGAATAAACATTTTTTGTCAATTCAGCTCTGTGTTCGTCCCTTTGTTCATTCTTGGCCTCAGCCCGTGGCACTGCTTCAGTAGTAAGTTAATTGTGCTCCCATGCTTCTCAAGAAACGAAACTGAGGTTTTGAAAATGAGGAGCAAATCTCCCAAGGCATTGTCGACCAAAGTGTAGCGCATGATTGCAGGCAGTTTGTATAACCCTGGAGCAGAGGTGGGCATTTGACCTCAAAAAGTGCAACCTCACCTCAACCTCAATAAAAATTTCCTGACCTCACTCAACCTCAACCTCACGCTTTGAGGTTGAGGTTTGACCAGGTGACCTCACCTCAATTTTTCTGATGCCACCACCGACCTCACTCAACCTCACCTCAAACTCAAACTGTGAGTTTGAGGTCGGTCGCTCGCCCTCAAAAAAAAAATAAATAAAAGGTTTTTCACTTGAGAACACTAACTATAAAACGTCATGGCACAAGTCCTGTGCGGTGACACGCCAGAATGACGACATAAATTTTAAACAACACTGAATATGATGAGGCTTACTTGTAAAGTAAAAAAATTTAATTGAACATTTGCCAGCGGGGCTACTGATTCATAGCAGGCTGACCTAATAACGGCAGTATAGTTGGTCAGCTTCAACTCTTCAAATTTTATTTTTATTTGTTTTGATATGGTGACTTTTGACCTAATTCCCGCTGTAATGCTTATGTGTCCTTGGTGCTGCTGGATGCGAACTCCCGAAGGTCTGCAGTGAAACGTCGCACATATCTGTGACCGTCAAATAGTGTTTCTTCATGACAAGCAAGTCATAATTTCTTGGTGAAGACATTTTACTGCGATTTGAGATCGAATCGGATGACAAAATCACAAACAATCTAATGTTTCTTCAGTGTAACGTCTCTGTTACAAAAAAAAAAAAATGTAGATAGACCACTTACGTATATATGGAAGTTGTAGTGCCATAACATTATTTTATCAAACTGACTTCTGACGTGGGACTTATCACAAGAGGCGGACAGAACAAAATGTTGCCATATGCAGAGACGCTTAGTTACGAAAAGGTAAAGCGTGCTTGACATTTGACATTGCGCTACTTTCGATAATCCTGACGAGTGGGTTGTGCTGTACAGAACAAACGCCGTGACAAATTATTGCAAAGATTACCCTCCCTTCTACTTATAATAACTAACGGTGAATTTGCAGCCCCAAAACATTCCTTTTAGCATTGATGTAAGTTAAAGAAATAATACGTTGGATTAGGGATAATTCGCACATTACCTTGAGATGCCGAGAGAAGCTCAAAAGCTGGTTTCCTTGTTCACACAGTTTCTTGTCGCAGTGAATGCATTCTAAGTTTACAGTGCTTTTCGTTTCTTTTGCGTGGCTATTGTAACGGAAATGGCCTTCGATGTCTTTGTCAATTCGACAACTGCGCGCGCACACATCATCGTCGGTATATTTAGATTTTTTCGCTATATCTGCCATAACCACACCTGCCATAACCGCAACCATGTCATGCACCCTCGACGCCGAACGCAACAATGCGATAGACCTCGAAGAAGAAGGGCAGACCTCAGCTGGAAAGGGCGGAAACTTCCGTCATAAATTACAGCAAGTCGCCGACCACGGCGTGGCTGCGTGTCTTCGCTTGAAAAAGACGGCCACGGTAAATGGCGAAGAACACAGCATGTCGTTTAGATGCTGCCTTTTTTTTTTTTTTTTGCCGATTTCGGGCGGCTCACCGACGCCGTTTAGGGGCGACTTCCAAGCAGACGTTCCAGGAACGATTGGTGTCGATGAGAACGGGGGGCTAAGACACCAGCTTCTAGTCGGGACGAGAGAACCACGCCCACTGGGAGAATGAAGCGCGAACACTTAACCCATGCTACGGGAGTTGTTTCGTTTTTCTTCGACTGCACAATATTCGTCAAGAGAGGAAGACTAGCGGATGGTGAGCAGGGTGGCAACGCGTCTACAGGGAGGAAGAGCAGAGTTTGAACACTGACTAGCGTTTCCCTCCTGCGAAACGATGAGATGCCTGCATGGTCGACAAGCGACAGAAGTCCGCGCAGCCGCCGCGGCGTTCCGAGAAGCGAGAAGGGCCTATCTTTATATTTCTTTAGACCAACAGGAATACGCCAGTCGGAGGTACAGCGCACAACCAAAAGCTAAAGAAGCAAAAAAAAAAAAAGAAAGAAAAGAATGTTGCGAGAGGAAGAATCTGAGAATTGTCTTTTCTGATTTTTTTTTGTTTTTTTTTCTTAGGAGGAGGAGGAGGAGGGGGGGGGGGGAAGGGTGACGACTGGCCGTACCGCAGAAAAGCGGCCGGTTGTGAGTAAACGCGGGTGCACAAAAGCGAGAGGGGGCACTGGTAAGTGACCACACAGAACAAAAACAAGAAGTGAGGAAAAATAGGGGTGGTGCAAGTGTACTGAAAAACTAAAGAGAAGAGGAGACGCAGATCTTCACTCGCGCATTCACACGCTCGAGCACCGCGCACACATCTCGCCCTCTCGCCCACACTGCCACGGTCCTTGTAACTCTCGGCCCCGTTGACGGAAACGCACTTAAATATACCTAAAAACACAAACTCCCAGAGGCGCGCGTATGTGCAGTGGCTCACTTTCCAAGAAATGCCGAGGGGTTCCCGGGTCCACGCTTTGTCCGTTAGTTGAGATCGGACACCGGCTGCGGAGCCGAAAGAGCAGAAGCCAGCTTACGAACAAAAGGCGCGCCCGCCACTTTGGCTGCAAGCTGTAAAGCGGAGGGGAGGCCCTCGATAAACAAACATGTAAATGAAAAAGGCGCAAGCTCACGTAGGGTATGAGAATGACTGCAAGCAGTCGTCAGTCACCTGTCTGTTCTTCAATGATTCTTCGATAAGGGCACATTAAATTTATATTTTTATGTAAGGGTTAATTTAATGTCTAGTGACTAATAATAATAATAATAATAATAATAATAATAATAATAATAATAATAATAATAATAATAATAATAATAATAATAAAAGAGTGGATTGCACTGATACAACTACGATCTACCGTCCTATTGCTTTCTTTCGTTTTAACTCGTACCATATACAATAGCAAAAGCAGATTTTATTTATTAAAATGCAGTCTTCGTGGGGTGACTTCTCGTCAAGCCATTTATCTCTCCTCTCTTCTGCATCCTTGTTCTTTCCTTATGCCTCTCTGAAACCTCCTCTCTCGTGCCATCCTCCCCCAAGCAATTCCTTGGTTGCTGGATCTTGCGCTTCCCTCTTTTCTACTATTCTAGCTTTTTTTTTTTCCGAGAAGTCGACAGACCCACGTAGGTCTGGAAACCCTTCGAGTTTGTGCAGACTTTCTTCACTTCCCAAACTCGCTCGGAATGGTGACGGGATCTTGTTTCACCTTCTTTCGAGTCTGCAGCCGTCGTCCAGCCCCACTCGTTTGCCGCGCTGCGTTTTACGCCCCCCCCCCCCTCCTTTTTTTCGTGTCGAACGCAAACGCACAGACGCAAACTTTTCATTACGTGCGCGTTGGTAGCCAAAAGAGTGTACACGACAGGCATTATTAAAGGTGTTTTTCCGGCTATTTTATCGCTGTGGGAAACAATAATTTCAACCTCACAAGCCGACCTCACTTAGTTACGACCTCACTCAACCTCAAACTCACGCATGAGGTTGAGGTCTCATTTGCTGACCTCACTCAAAAATATTTCAGGTGTTGCCGACCTCACCTCAACCTCACCTCACTCCGTGGGGTTGAGGTCATTTTGAGGTTGAGGTTGACCTCATGAGGTCGAAACCTCATGAGGTTGCCCACGTCTGCCCTGGATGCTGCTAATCACCCTCGCCACTGCCACCCGACCACAAGCCGCCCTTACTGCACGTCCTAAGCCAAGATTTGGCATATTCTCAGGCGCACACATGGGCAGATGTTCACAAAGGGGTGACTCCAGGGGACAGTGAAATGAATGAAAAATGTGCAGTACCGAGCAGAACGAGCATTCCGTGCTCGAAGAACAGGACTGCGAGGCATTCGAAAAATGACTGCAACGTTTTGGTAATTACCAGTACTATTAGGTTTGGGCTTGCGCCTGTGTATCGCACCGCTGCCACTAGTTATTACATGCGGCTCGCGGCCCCTATGTAGCGTTGGCCTGGCGGCTCCGTGGCTCGGCGGACGGCATCAACGGTCGCAGCAAAGGCGAGGCGTCTTCTAACGAAACAACCGTTACTACAACATCATGAACGGGCACAGAAGCTGACCCGGAGAGAATACAGACACGTTCACACAGCTGGTGTCTGGCGTCGTCACAGCGACGCCTTCCAAAGTAGTCTCTGTATCAGCGGAGTCTGCCGCTGCTTTTTATAGGCGTGCCAGTTCACAGGAAAAGGGAGAGCCCTGTATGTTCAGTTGGTTGGTTGGTTGTACAACTTTTATTTCCATCGGAAACGGGGAGTCGTGCGCCCGCGGATTAGAGGCTGGCAGGTAGCCCTTGGCTTCTTGCGGCCTCTTCCTCCAGATGGACGGTGCGGTGCTGGATCGCAGGGTCCGCGCTTCGCAGCAGGGTATCCCAGGCTTCTCTACTTGTAATATTTTGCCCTATCCCTGGAGATTGTGGGCACTCCCAAATTATGTGGTCGAGGGTCCCTCTCGCCCCACAGTGTTTGCAGAGATCATTGTCCCTAAAGTCTGGTAGCGCGTGAAACGCCCAGACCGGGTTCATGAACGTATTAGTTTGTAGCCGCCTCCACGCGACAGCTTCTCTATTATTTAGCCTAACATCTGGCGGGGGTACCAGTCTACGTCCCAATTTATAATGGTCGATGATTTCCCCATAATTTTGCAGACGCTCGTCGTATGCCCAGTGTTCGGGGGGCTCGACGGCTACCCGGAAGTAGAGAGCTCGGGCTAGCTCGTGAGCCGCCTCGTTACCAGGGACGGCAGCGTGAGCGGGTGTCCAAATTAACTGAATTTTCCTATTTATTGTTCTTTGGGTGAGGATTTTGGCCGCCTCCGGCGATATCCTCCCCTTCCCAAAATTTTGAATGGCAGTTTTGCTGTCGCTAATTATGAACTTGGCTTCTGTTCCTACGCAAGCTAGCGCTATCGCAACTTCCTCCGCAGTCTCTATGTTGCGGCCTCTGATGGCTGCCGCGGATACCGGTGCCCCTCGGCCATCGACTACCGACCGCCGCACCTGTTCTGCCACTTGCCGCATCAACATAGACTACGTCCTATGTTGATGCGGCAAGTGGCAGAACAGGTGCGGCGGTAGCTTCTGTATGTTCAGACAAGAGGAGATGACTCAATCGCAGGTGGCGCGACCGCATCTTCTCGAGCGCCGGGCTTGGCCAGCGTTTTCACACACACGCACGCGCACACATTTGGCGCGTGGCACGAACGCGCCGAAACTTGCCCGCGGGAGGAAGCGTTGGGCGGCCGACAGGACGGCGCCGAAATGGCCGAAACGCACGCTGTTCTGCCTGTTGTTATGCGGTGGCCGCGTCAGCTGTCACACTTGTTGGTGGTGAAACGTAACACCAGTTATGTCAAAGTTATGCAAAGGCTTATGCCAATTTTTTGTGTTCAGTTACCATGTGCCCCCGCGATCGAGGCGGTGTAGTTACGTAAGCCGATTTTATGGTTGTCGTCATTTGAAAGGTGCCATTTGGGCACCTTGTAAAATGTTGGGGAGGTCTGTAAGGGATCATTAACACGCGCGCAGGGTTGTCTATTGCCCCGTGACCGCATGCCTATAAGAAGCGGCTGAGGGGGGAGTCGGCGCGTAGCTCCGAGATAGCGGAGCATTGTTTGGTTGATCGTCGCGAGTCCCTGATATGAAGGGATTCCCCCCCCCCCCCCCCTCCGTGTTGCGTTCCGAGAAAGGCGCCGCGAGGCGACGGCACCGTCCCCTAATCCCTCCCATATCGAAACCGTGTATCAAGCAGCGTAAGCTAGGACTGGTGCTCTTTGTGGACGACAGGGGCGATCGATGGTCAGGTGGGTTAGGACCGAAGAGGTGCGAGAGCGAACATCTTCCCGAGTTCCCACGGGATCGGTTTCCACAAACCTAAAAAGAAAGAAGTGTCATGGGTCGAGTGCCTTATTGTTTTCAGTGCGGAAATAGCGCTGCGGTCACCTATGACAGGGTACGGGGCAAGAATGAGTTTTCTGGGCCCCATCACGCTGCTTATGGCCAGTGATGAGATAGTTCAGGCCAAAGGGTGGGAACCCGAGGTGTAAATGGAAGATGCCGAATGAGAGTTTGTTGTTCTGGTTTGGGTACTGTCTGAGGATGGTGGCCTGCAACATTTGCTCCGCTGAAAGTGGGAGTCTCTCCCAGGAAGACAGGCCAGCCATTTCCAGTGTTTGCTACGGCTTTTTCAACCTTGTATGAGCATATTGTCACGGACAACAGGGCTAGACTCGACTAAAACGACGGGACGAAGCTGTACCAGCAGGCAAACGTTCAGCGCACAGCACGAGAGTCAACTTCAGTGTCCTCTTCTTCCAGGCGCAGCTAGAACATGGGGACACCGGGTGGCATTACTCCCCCTCTTAAAAAAGAAATAAGGGACGGAGCGCGAGCGATGGCCAATGTAAGAGAAAAGATAGATCAGCACATGGACATCATAGATAACGGAGGCGGGGTAAGGTGTCCTACGCGACAACGAAACAAGCGCATAGCGCACTACCGCGTGAAATGGGGCTTCATGCGGACGACGTGCACGACCTCGGAGCGTGGTTGCCGACGCGAGGGCTGCACAGTACCCACTGGAAGAACTTCGTAAGTCACTTCCGTGACTCGGCGCAGAACTTCGTAAGGTCCGAAGTAACGGGAAATCAGTTTATCACACAAGCCGGGCCGACGCACCGGGGTCCACACCCAAACTTTCTCTCCAGGATGGTATGCGACGTGTCGATGACGGAGGTTGTAGCGGCGTGCATCCGTGCCCTACTTTTGTTGAATGTGAATGCGGGCAAGTTGACGTGCTTCCTCAGCGCGCTGAGCAAACTGCTCGGCGTCTGGCGTGAGTGGATGATCATCTGGGCAGCTCGGAAGCATGGCATCCAACATCGTCTGAACGTCACGTCCGTAGACTAGGCGAAATGGTGTAAAACGTGTCGTCTCTTGGGTGGCCGTGTTGTAGGCATAAGTGATGTAGGGGAGAATTTCATCCCAGTTTTTGTGCTGCGAGTCTATGTACATTGCGATCATGTCGGCGATGGTTTTGTTGAGTCTCTCCGTGAGGCCATTCGTCTGCGGGTGATATGCAGTAGTTTTTCGGTGGCTGGTATGACTAAGCTCGAGCACATCGTGCATGAGCTGTGCCGTAAACGCGGTGCCTCGATCGGTTACGACTAGGGACGGCGCGCCATGACGCAACACGATTTGCTGCACAAAGAATTGAGCGATCTCAATTGATGTGCCCCGCTGCACTGCCTTGGTTTCCGCATAACGTGTGAGATAGTCGGTCGCGACTATAATCCATTTGTTACCCATCGATGACAGCGGAAATGGGCCCAGTAGGTCGATGCCGACTTGGTCAAACGGCGTCCGAGGTGGAATAATAGGTTGGAGAAAACCCGCGGGCTTGAGAGGAGGCACCTTTCGACGTTGACACTCGCGGCAGCCTCTGACGTAGCGATGGACGGCGTCAGAAAGTTTAGGCCAGTAATAGGCTTGACGAACTCGAGCGAGTGTGCGTGCAAAGCCCAAGTGGCCGGAGGTGGGCTCATCGTGGCAAGCGAAAAGGATATCGTCGCGAAGGTCGGCCGGCACGACAAGGAGGTGCGCCGGGTGGCAATATTGTATAAATATGCTTGTGCATGAAAGTGATAGGTTAAACCACGAAGAACCCTCTGTCTCGCCCGAGACATTCGTCCCAGACGGAGGAGCACCGCAGGTGCAAGGGGCCCCTTCCTGGAAAAAGAACCAGTTCGCGCCAACCCCTGCTTGGACGAAATGCGGGTTGAATTTTACTGTGGCTATACCCACGAAATTTGGGACTTTGGCACTAACACTATTTTGAACATAGTTGTATTTACCCCCTAGACTCTGTATATATTCTTCATTTCATCTTTTTTATAGGTGCGTTCCGCAATAATGTTTGTCTTGTGCGCCTGTCTTTCTAAATTTTTTTGCCTGGATTTGAAGCGTAGTTTGTTGGGTTAAGATGTCATTTTTTTCTTCATGTATGGACCTGCGCCGTGAGTTCGCTGAGGGGAGAGGAGGATGTGGGATTCTGGCTCTCCGCGGCTCCCCTGTTGTTTTCTTCTTTTCCTTTTTCTCGTCTCAGGTGGTGGAGAGGAATCCGGATGACTTTTAACCGTCGCTCGGTCACAACTCCGCCCCGGCGTCTCAATGAATTTTCTCATTGGCGTTTTTTGGCGGGAACATGGCATCGCTTCCACTGCCGCGCTTTCGCGGCAGTACCTGCAGGTCTAAAAAAAAGACCCCTCCTAAATATCGTTTACGTTGTTGTTCATGTCTGCCGGCCTTTATCCTCGCAGACCAGTATGTACTCGAGCTCGCCCGCTCCGGGTCGCACCTTAGGCGCAGTTCGAACATGTCGATCGGGGTTTAGAGATCTCCGACAGGCATACCTTGCGTTGGTTGCCCACTCTCTCTTAAGGATGCTCTTTGGTCATCACACGAAAGATACCACAACACGCTGGTGCGAACATGCGGTGCGCATTGCTTGTCACTCCTAGTCACTACTTGCGCGCAGCGGAGCCTTGCTTCTCGTGCGCTACCGAAAGCGATGGCTGAATGTTTGTGTGTATCGCTGGAGGGCGGCGTTCAATAAATGTCTCCTTTGTGAACTTGGAGGCTTGAGTCATTGCAGCAAATCGCTCACCTTCCTACGAAAGTAGAGTGCCTGCTGCGGTGTTTCTGTGTTTGCGTGGTAACAGCAGATCGGGGCTTCGAGCCATCGGCTCACGCGATGCTCGAACCCACAGTGGTTAGTGGCTATGTCCACGAATGAACCACAACTTCGAATGAGTAATTGCATTTAACATTCACATAAGTGTTAAATATTACTAGTCCCCTAATTTAAGCTATTACACCGATGAGGGCTCAATGTCGTCATGCAGGTAAGGCGTCTCGTAGCGGGACTCGAGCAAGCAGTCTTCCAGCGCCTGAACGTGTTCCCTAAAAATTGTGTCCTCAGCTGTGAATCTTTGGTACTCACATCATACAATATATGCCGAGTGTAGCACTACCATTTTAGTTAAAGAGGAAATTTCGACGCCTTAAATACTGGGTGCTGTTGCACAGCTTTCGGGCTTGGATGTCTCTTTTTAGTTATAAGCATGCTTTCTTGCTGAATCACAATTTTGTTTTGAAGTGAAACCTTCACTATATCACCTCGATGAAAAATCAACCTGGGCTGTCATTTGATCTTCAAGAAGCCAGAAGACAGAGTGTTAGGTGGTTCAGGTTTCTATAACACGGAAAGTTGAGCTAGTTGGTACATATTTTCAAGGAATAACAGCGCGGAGACGAAGGACAAAGAAGAAGACAACACCTGCGCTGACTATCAACTGCAGTTTATTAGAAAGAAACACGCAAAATATACTCTTTTCACAACCAATAATGCATGTGCAACACCAATCGCCAAGCAGATACCTCAGTATTTTGAATCAAGATAGATTAGTTCACAGTCATGAACAGATACAGAAGGGGTGCTTACACAGGAGTCATGATTTTTATGAATATGAAAGGCTTCACTGACTTCCCTTGTTAGTTTATCTTTGTGTTTGTACAGAATTTTTGTTTCATTAAAAAGGGGAACACATGAATTTTTAGAACAATTCAGTTGGATGTTAAGCGGACAGTTCCTGTAATGCAGAGCAAGATTTGAGGATGGGGCGCCCTTCAATGAAGTATTGTGGTCACGTAATCGGGTATTTAAGCACCTTCCCGTTTGACCTATGTAGCTCTTCCCGCATGTAAAAGGCACTTCATACACAACTCCTTCTGCGCAACCGACAAACCTCACGTCATGCTTTATCTGGCACCCTCTTTTCATTTTTATTTGTTTCTTTTCATCTTCCCTAGATTTTGCTTCAACCATGGCGCATATTTTTCCCAGCTTTTGGGGGGCAAAAAAAAGAACATCTACTCCCTATCTGCTACCTACTTACTTCAAACGGTGAGACATTTGGTGAATACACGGCAGGACTGCAATTTTATTTTTCTGTTTTTGCTGCATGCAAGAACTATGGTATCATCCGGAAACCCCGCTGTTCTTAGTCTTTGAACCTGTCGATTAAAACTGTCACTGATAGCATGTACACATGACTTATAAATGGCGGCACCTAAACAAGAAACAGCTATACCACATTTTACAATCTTGGAATGCGCGGAATAATAACTAAGTAAAGGCTTTTCAGATCTCTGCAGAGAGGACCAATACACATGATCCGGCTTCATTTCCAGTCTAATATCTAAAAATTGCAGCTCATTCCCATTAGGCTTTTCAAAGGTGAATGTAAGGCCGTGTCCACTGTGCTCAAAAACCTTTAACACGTCAATGAGCTGCCCATTGAAGTCACCGGGATCCACAAAAACAAGGTAATCATCTACGTACCTGCAGATGCGTTTTGTTTTGACCGACAGGTTACTTACAATGGCTTTATCTACATAGCTAAGAAAGATGTTGCTTAGTACCGGAGCCACCTTTGAGCCAATGCATACCCCCTTTTTCTGAGTATACAATCTTCCTTTCCATTCAACAAAGGTGGACCCAAGATAAAAAGACAAAAGTTCCAAAAAAGCCCCCACAGAAATTCCGCATTTTGAAATGAATTCTTCTTCATCGTTATCATCGTGTATACATTTGCTAACAAACTGAAGCAGGCTATTGTGCGGGAGGGAATAAAACAAGTCCTGAACGTCTATACTGAACACACTGCACAAACCGGGATTATGAGACTTCAAATAATCAACAACACCCAGAGAATTAGACACTAGGAACGGATCGTCAATGGTGAGAGAACCAAGATTTTTCTGTAAAAACCTCAAAACTTCG
This sequence comes from Amblyomma maculatum, assembly GCF_055883805.1. Lineage (NCBI taxonomy): Eukaryota > Metazoa > Arthropoda > Arachnida > Ixodida > Ixodidae > Amblyomma > Amblyomma maculatum. The sequence goes on from NC_139346.1 coordinate 222,754,246, forward strand.
TACGGCCAAGTAGCGCGTTCAGTAACAATGCAGCGAAAAGGAAAATCAGGCCTCTGTGTTTTCACCGAAAAAAATACATCCAAACAGACCTCTTTTGCATTCTTAACTGAAGACTGAAGTGCAGCTAGATTCATTTCCCCCAGTAACCGCAACGCTTCACGCTTTTTCTGCTTTACATTGACAGGCAATTGTTTAAAGTTCTTTGCAATAGCTACACTAGCTTTTTCCTTGAACAAAATTTACGGGCAAATAACAAAATACCCCTCTTTGTCAGAAAGAGTCACCCTTAACTTTTCGGAATGCAGAAAATTAACCAATGGTGCAAAGCTACCATTTTTCATGGTTACGCCCCGAGTCTTTTTAAGAGCTTCAACACATTCTACCACGCACCTAGGCCGCTCCTCTTGCCGGGCATGACGCGAGATGGACCTGCCAAGTGCCAGTTTTTCCTCTTTGTTGAGCGTAGGCTGGAAACAAAACTTCGGTCCGAGCTTCAGCACCTTTTGGAACTTCTGCACACCTTCTGTATCTGTTCATGACTGTGAACTAATCTATCTTGATTCAAAAGACTAAGGTATCTGTTTGGCGATTGGTGTTGCACATGCATTATTGGTTGTGAAAAGAGTATATTTTGCGTATTTCTTTCTAATAAACTGCAGTTGATAGTCAGAGCAGGTGCTGTCTTCTTCCTTGTCCTTCGTCTCCTCGCTGTTATTCCTTAATAATATGTACCAACTAGCTCAACTTTCCGTGTTATTGTACTTTATTTCTTGTACATTGAGCCCTGTTTCATGTGTTAATACCGCTCTATTTGACAATAAGTCTGCATTGGCTTCATTAATCGCTCTGTGTGCTTTCAAGGCAAGGCTAGCCTCTTGGCATGCCAGACGAGCGCTGTACCCAGTTGAGGTTCGCATGTTGTGCGGCGGGCTGCTTCCATCAAAGGGTCACACCCGCAGGATGTGCCGGATAATGTCATCTGAGTGGTGGCGACAACATCGCTTCTACAAGGACTGCCTCTGGGTAGCTTGCTGTCAGAATGAGCATCCCGTGCAATGTTTCGGTGAGTGGTGCGAAGTGGCGAACGGGCACACGGATTTCCTTTGGTACTCATCCCGACCTTGGCTGCCTACGAAGAAGAAGACTCCAAATCCCGAAGGGAAGCTATTGGTGTTGGGTGAGCAGCGGGTGCCAGAGAAGTTCCAAAAGGTGCTGAAGCTCGGACATAAGTTTTGTTTCCAGCCTACGCTCAACAGAGAGGAAAAACTGGCACTTGGCAGATCCATCTCGCGTCATGCCCGGCAAGAGGAGCGGCCTAGGTGCGTGGTAGAATGTGTTGAAGCTTTTAAAAAGACTCGGGGCGTAACTATGAAAAATGGTAGCTTTGCACCATTGGCTAATTTTCTGCATTCTGAAAAGTTAAGGGTGACTGTTTCTGACAAAGAGTGGTATTTTGTTATTTGCCCGGAAATTTTGTTCAAGGAAAAAGCTAGTGTAGCTATTGCAAAGAACTCTAAACAATTGCCTGTCAATGTAAAGCAGAAAAAGCGTGAAGCGTTGCGGTTGCTGGGGGAAATGAATCTAGCTGCACTTCAGTCTTCAGTTAAGAATGCAAAAGAGGTCTGTTTGAATGTATTTTTTTCGGTGAAAACACACAAGCCTGATTTTCCTTTTCGCTGCATTGTTACTGAACGCGCTACTTGGCAGTACGAAGTTTCGAGCTTTTTACAGAAAAATCTTGGTTCTCTCACCATTGACGATCCGTTCCTAGTGTTTAATTCTCTGGGTGTTGTTGATTATTTGAAGTCTCATAATCCCGGTTTGTGCAGTGTTCAGTATAGACGTTCAGGACTTGTTTTATTTCCTCCCGCACAATAGCCTACTTCAGTTTGTTAGCAAATGTATACACGATGATAACGATGAAGAATTCATTTCAAAATGCGGAATTTCTGTGGGGAATTTTTTGGAACTTTTGTCGTTTTATCTTGGGTCCACCTTTGTTGAATGGGAAGGAAGATTGTATACTCAGAAAAAGGGGGTATGCATTGGCTCAAAGGTGGCTCCGGTACTAAGCAACATCTTTCTTAGCTATGTAGATAAAGCCATTGTAAGTAACCTGTCGGTCAAAACAAAACGCATCCTCAGGTACGTCGATGATTACCTTGCGTTTGTGGATCTCGGTGACTTCAATAGGCAGCTCATTGACGTGTTAAAGGTTTTTGAGTACAGTGGACACGGCCTTACATTCACCTTTGAAAAGCCTAATGGGAATGAGCTGCAATTTTTAGATATTAGACTTGAAATGAAGCCGGATCATGTGTGTTGGTCCTTTCTGCAGAGATCTGAAAAGCCTTTACTTAGTTATTATTCCGCGCATTCCAAGATTGTAAAATGTGGTATAGCTGTTTCTTGTTTAGGTGCCGCCATTTATAAGTCATGTGTACATGCTATCAGTGACAGTTTTAATCGACAGGTTCAAAGACTAAGAACAGCGGGGTTTCCGGATGATACCATAGTTCTTGCATGCAGCAAAAACAGAAAAATAAAATTGCAGTCCTGCCGTGTATTCACCAAATGTCTCACCGTTTGAAGTAAGTAGGTAGCAGATAGGGAGTAGATGTTCTTTTTTTTGCCCCCCAAAAGCTGGGAAAAATATGCGCCATGGTTGAAGCAAAATCTAGGGAAGATGAAAAGAAACAAATAAAAATGTAAAGAGGGTGCCAGATAAAGCATGACGTGAGGTTTGTCGGTTGCGCAGAAGGAGTTGTGTATGAAGTGCCTTTTACATGCGGGAAGACCTACATAGGTCAAACGGGAAGGTGCTTAAATACCCGCTTACGTGACCACAATACTTCATTGAAGGGCGCCCCATCCTCAAATCTTGCTCTGCATTACAGGAACTGTCCGCTTAACAACCAACTGAATTGTTCTAAAAATTCATGTGTTCCCCTTTTTAATGAAACAAAAATTATGTACAAACACAAAGATAAACTAACAAGGGAAATCAGTGAAGCCTTTCATATTCATAAAAATCATGACTCCTGTGTAAGCACCCCTTCTGTACCTGTTCATGACTGTGAACTAATCTATCTTGATTCAAAAGACTGAGGTATCTGTTTGGCGATTGGTGTTGCACATGCATTATTGGTTGTGAAAGGAGTATATTTTGCGTGTTTCTTTCTCACAAACTGCAGTTGATAGTCAGCGCAGGTGTTGTCTTCTTCCTTGTCCTTCGTCTCCGCGCTGTTATTCCAGGTTTCTATGGAGAAAGTATGACATACTGTGCGTTGTCTTTTTTTTAAACCAATTTACAATGTCAAAGTGCTGCTATGCAGTTCTGCTGTGCACGGAGAAAATATAATAAATATTGTGCCTTTCCTTTCCCGTAAACCAATTTACAACATCAGCGGGGGCTATCACTTGACCTTCCAAGAGCTAGAGGACAAAGTATGGCTATAAGTACTCTGAGCTTTCTTTTCACTAAAACCCTTCGTCGCTTGATTTTATAAAAGATTATGGGCGAAACCGCGTCCGTCGGGACTCGTGCGAACGTACCTCGTATAGTCTCCGTAATTTTTCGCTGCTGGCTTTGGCCAGCACACAAGTATCATAAGTATGCTAGTCGACCTTGCAGAGGAAACCTGCAAATAGCTGCTTAAAAACGACCCAGCATTTCCCGATCCGACACTGTTCAACGTCAACGACATCAGCGAACTGCTTCATTTCTGTTTGGACAACACATACTTTGCATAGAACGGCATATTATACAAGCAGAATTTTTAAAACCGCAATGAGGGCATCAATTTCCGTCACGGCTGCCAACCTCACAATGGAATCTACTGAACAGAAAGCCCTGGACTTCTTCACAACACGTCCTAAGGTGTTCCTGGGGTGCTTTAATGATTGCTTTTGCATTTTAAACAAGCAGCATCTTCAAAGCTTTTTTTAATACCTTAATGTCGTAGAAACATCCATAAACTTTACATTGGAAGAAGAAGCGTACGGTAGCTTATCCCGCTCCTGGGCGTATCGTCAAACGTAATGAGCATCGTTTGTCCTTCAGTGTCTTCCGATAGCAACGCATACGCGAAGAATAAAGGCAAGGTTAATTGCGCGAAAAGATATTCACAAATAGACACCAACTAGCCTAGCAATCAGTTTTAATTGCATACGGGAAGATACCCATGTCGAATCGACAAGCGTTAAGTGGTTGCATCACTATAGTCAACCGTGGAAAAAACCCGACTCAGCCAGCCTTGACAATGAAATGAAGCTGATACAGAACGATCTTCATCGAAACGGTTATCCCAACATTTTTGTCAGCAAAGTGACGAAAAAAAAAGTCAACCTCATGTGAGGAGCACAACAGCTGTCAGTAAAAAAGATGAAACGCGCTGCGATTCCCTACGTGGCTCAGGTCGGCGAACCTTCTCTCTCCGTTGATGGCGGTTGAAGTAGGCGGACACGCGTCACTTCTACTCCGCAAATTTTGACCGATTTCACCGGACCAACGCTTTTTCGCCACCGGATTTCATTCGAAACTGGAAGACATCAAGTGCTGGATCCCCTAGATGCCATATTTCAAGCGGTAGGACCATTTTTTCGGATCTTTACCGGACTTGAAAGTTCCAAAGCGGGCGCCAGCCCGCTAACCCTGACGGGACGCCCGAGCTTGGGACGCTAGGCTTATTGACGACGGCGGCGCCAAGCACCGACGCTTCTTCAAAGAGAGACCATATGGCAGGGCCAAGCCAAGCCCCAAGTGCGTCGCCACAACCACCAAATGCCCTCCTTGACGAATTCCAAGGGATGGATGAAGACGACTTTGGAGACGCCGAGTCAGGAAGCGAAGACGGAATCCCGTCAGATTCCTCATCGGAGCGCGTCGGGTACAACAAAGATGCCAGTTGGGAGCTTGTTCAATCCAAGCGCCAGAAAAAAAACTTCAGAGACAAGGACAGCGGAAAGGCACGGGAACCGGCCCGGACGCCCAACCTCATGATGGAAAATCACTGGGTAATGCGACCGGCTGCAACAAGACTGGATAGGGGGAGCAGAGGAGGCCTAGGCGAAGACTGCCGCCACTCCCCAAAAATGACATCAAAATAATTTTTCGACCCAAGAAAGGACTCATGGTGAAATCACTCACCACACACCAAGTAGCGCGCGTCGTTATCATGGCATGCGGCCAACAATGCAAGGACGAGGGCATACTTGAAAGGCTTCCTACAGGATCAAATATCATTATCGTTAGCACCCCACATGAAGAAACGGCTCACCTGGTGCGGCGCATTACCCGCCTTAAATTCGCCGGAAAGTCGTACGAGGTCAACGCTTACGTGGCAGCTCCGGAGGACGTCTTTCGCGGCGTAATACACGGTGTTGACCCAGGTACGTCTCCCGAAGAGCTCAAAGCACACCTACGAGTCAGAACGCAAGGAGCAACCATTCTCCAGGCAACGATGCTTGGAAAATCCAAGACCGCAGTGATCACGTTTAGGTGTGCTACGTCTGTTTCCAGCAAGGACACCGCTCCGACGTGTGCCCCACACCGGACATTATTGTGTGCGGACTGTGCGGAGATGAAAATCCGACGAAAGACTATGTGTGCGAGCTCAAGTGCCTAATATGCGGTGAGGCACATCGCACCGGATCCAAAGAGTGCCCCGAGAGACTGAAAAAAGCAAGACCAAAGCCCAGCGGGGAAAGAGGGCGCAGTGGCCAACGCGGGCAGCCACGCAAGCGATGGTTCAGCTCAGAAGGAGAGATCTCGAAAAGCCGATCAAGGTCCAATTCCTTCCCACCTTTGTCGCCGGCCGGTTCACAGGAGGGGAACAAACAAGAAAAGCAGAAAAAGAAGCTTTCCCAGAAAGGCGGCAGCAAGGTAAGCTGGGCATCTACCATTGATCCGCACTCGGTAAAAAATAGTAGTGACACAAACAATACAAACAACAAAAATATTCTTGTCAAAGAAGCTAAAGACGCGAGCAGTGATGCACTCAGACGCGAGCTTGAACTCGCTCTACTCAAACAAAATGAGCTCGAACGCAACGTCGAGGAACTAACAAAAACACTAAAGGCACAACAGCGGGAGCTTGAAATCACTAGAGCCTTTCCAAAACAGCCACAAGCATCCAACAATGGAGAACTTGAAACATGAATGCAACAGATGATGCAGCAGATGATGCAGGATATAATGCGGCAAATCAAAAAGCAAGCACAATTTCGGGGGCAGATCTCAGAAATCAAAAGTGCTTTTCGAAAACAAAGACATAACGAAAACATTAGGGAAAGAGCGTACAACCGTCCAGCGTTAACGGCGTTCGCTGTCGAACAAGGCAACAGCAAGAACGCGTAAACATGACAAGACGCGTCAGCAAGGCCAAGAAAACTTAGAAATTTGGCAACGGAACTGCAGAGGCTACCGCAAAAAACAGGCCCTACTAAAACAATACATAAACACACAGCTTACACCTACCGATGTGATTGCGCTCCAAGAGACTGGAATCAGGCCCTATTTACAGGGGTACGATGTTTACGAGAGCCAAAACGGAGGTAAAGCAGCCGTTGTAGTCATCAAAGCCATCACCGCAATCAGGCACGATACCATCGCCGACACGGACATCGAGCACGCGCTTGTCGAAATCATTCCGAAAAAGCGAAAGGGAAGAAGCACATTCGTACTGAACGTGTACAGCCCGCCAAGACAAAGAAAAGCCAAATTCTTCGAACTCTTCCACGGAGCGCACAAGCTGGCCAAAGAAAATGCACTCATTATCGTGGGAGATTTCAACGCCATGGACACGAGTTGGGGATACCGGAAACAAGATATCAAGGGAAGGACATTAGCGGACGTAGCCGAATATTTTGGCTGCAGGCTAATCACAGATACCGCGACCCCCACGAGAATCGGTAATAGTGTGAGCACGGACACTTGCCCGGACCTCACGTTCGTAAGGAAGAGCAAGGAGTCACAGTGGGAAAACATGATGGAAAACCTAGGTAGCGATCACTTTATCCTCCGGACGCAAATAGCATCGGAAAGTGTAAGATGCCGGATCGGACAAGCAAAATTCACGGACTGGAACGCGGCGGCATTCAATCACTAGAAGACTGGCGCGGCATGTTGACTGAAACGCGAGACAAATGCACAAAAAGGGTAAGACGAACAACAACAACGCCCGAAGTAGACGGGCACCTTCTGCGACTATGGGAAGCCAGACGCAGTCTCACCAAAAGGTGGCGGAAGAAAAAACACAACACGAAACTAAAACTAAAGATAGCAGAAGTTACGGCAAAAGCTGAAGAATACGCAGCGCAACTCGCGAGACAAAATTGGGAACAATTCAGCGACTCGCTTAAGGGAACCTTAGGTACTGCCAGAACCTGGAATCTCCTAAGAGCACTAATCGATCCTACCAAAACAAAATCAGAAAACAATAAAAGCACCCACAGATTCATCCACTCCTTCGAGGGTTCGGACACGGGTTAGAGAAGGCACGAAAAAAAATTTTCGGTGATCACAACCCATCGCGATACCGAGGAACCTATCGCGGAGCCGAAAACGAGAGACTCGACCGCCCAATAACTGCGGAAGAAGTTTATGCGGCCATAAGGAATACGACCAGAAACACGGCAGCAGGAGCCGACAGAATCGACAATGCCCTGATTCGAAGCCTGAGTGACGACCTCATACAAGAGCTTGTAAGCTTTCTAAACAAACACTGGGAGGCGGAAACGGTTCCCGAAGACTGGAAACACGCCGAAGTAATTATACCTAAACCTGGCAAACAGCTCCAAATTGAAAATCTCAGGCCCATCTCGCTCACGTCGTGCCTCGGCAAGCTTTACGAGCGGGTGGTGATGCTCAGACTGCAAAATTTCATGGAAGATAATGAACATGTACACCATACCATGTTCGGCTTCAGAGCAAAACTCTCGACGCAGGACGTGCTGCTTCAAATACAAGAAGATGTGCTCCGCAACGTACCCCGAAAAGGTGAAAATGTCATAATTGCCCTTGATATCAAGGGAGCATTTGATAACGTCAGTCACGAAGCGATCCTTAGAGGCCTAGACGACCTGGACTGCGGACGCAGAATCCACGGGTACGTCAAAGCCTTCCTGTCAGATAGAACTGCCCCCATCGGCATGGGAGACCTTCGATCAAACAAAATTCACGCGCCAAACAAAGGAACACCCCAAGGATCAGTCATCTCACCTATCCTCTTCAAATAGCTATGATAGGTCTAGCCTGAAAACTAGAGAAGATCGAAGGCATCAGGCACGCCATGTATGCAGACGACATAACAGTCTGGACGAACACCGGTTCCCTCGGGGAGAAGGAAGAAAAACTACAGGAGGTGGCCTCCTCTGTACATAAATATCTCGGAGAAAGAGGACTCGCATGCTCGACCGAGAAATCGGAACTGCTTCGAGTGTGGAGAGTTAAACAAAACCGGACCGTCCCAACCAGTCAGAACCTGAAACTCAACATCTACCTGGAAGGAATGCCCATCCCTGAAAAGACAACAATAAGAATATTAGGTATGTGGGTTCAATCGAACCAACGCAGTAGTCACACTTTTACCATGCTCAAAACAACAACGCTACAAGTGACACGCATGATCACCCGCATCACCAACTGGCGGCATGGCATGCGCGAAGAGGACACACTAAAACTAGTTAGAAACCTGGTAGTGAGCCGAATTATGTACAGCCTGCCCTACCAGTGCCTCAACAAGAGTGAAATACGACAAGCGGATGCCCTGCTACGCAAAGCGTATAAGACGGCGCTCCGATTACCGCGCAACACGTCTACAGAAAAGCTCATGGCGCTTGGATTGCAAAACACATTCGAAGAACTACGCGAGGCGCAGCTTGAGTCGCAAAAACTCAGGCTGCTGCAGACAACGACTGGAAGAGCGCTCTTACAGAGACTCGGATACTGTGAGCAGATGCGAGAAATACCCAGGACGGTAACGATCCCCGACGAACTTCGCAAGTCCCTCGAAGTAGCTCCAATCCCGAGAAACATGGACCCTAACCTCCACCAAGGTAGAAGATAAGCAAGGGCCGATTTTATTCAAAAAACATACACTCCTCAAGACACGACCGTGTATGCAGACGCGTCCTCGAGAGGAGGACACAACAAAATTGCAGTGGCCACGGTGGTCGATTCGTCTCTACGCGAAGTGACCAGCGCCTCTATCCGACACTGCACAGTAGCAGAGGCCGAGGAAGTAGATATTGCTCTAGCGGTGGCGGAGGGCTATAGAGCTGGGCGGTCGCTAACGGTACTCACGGACTCTCAAACAGCCTGTCGAAATTTCATGAATGGTAGGATTGGTCGTCACGCGCTCCGTATACTCCTCAAAGCGAGCGACAGAATTAAAAACCACGAAGAACATAAGACCAGACACAAAATTATGTGGATACCGGGGCACATGGGGGTGGCAGGGAACCAAGAGGCTGACGGGATAGCTCGAAAACATACACTACTTTCCGAGCATCCGACGGGTCCGCGGAACTTTTGCCAGCACCCAAGGCATACTCGGCCATACTAGAAAACTATAGAGGAAGAAGAATGCGATATCCCCCACCGTACAGTTCTCTCACCAGAGAGGAGGCTGTCATATGGAGACAATTACAGACGGGTTCATACCCAAACCTACACATACTAAACAACGCAATTTAACAGAGCACGTTGTTGGGCTAGTCGGTCATACATACTTAAAAAAGGGAATTGCGCTAAAAAAGACACGGACGAGAAGAGGACATGGACTAGCGCAATTCCCTTTTTTTAAGCATACTAAACAAAATGCACCCTACCATATACGCTGACAGATGTGGTGCAATGAAAAACCAACACTATATCACATCACATGGGCATGTCAAAACATAGATGTGGTCCCCAAAATTCGAAACCCGAGTGCGGAGCAATAGGAGACTCTGCTGTCCAGCGACAGCTGCGACGACCAGCAAGGTCTGGTACAGCGAGCCCAACGGGCGGCAGCAGCCAGCGGAGCCCTGGACCAAGAGCAACCGACCATTGTGAAAAAGTGGACTAAGTCGACGGAGAAGACTCTTGTGGATTCAACAAGCAGACATCTCTGAAGACGTCCAAAAACCGCCAAATAATATAGGGCTAAATAAAGTTTTTCTTCCTCCTCCTCCTCCTCTCCTATCTTCAGAATACGCGGATAGCACACTGGCCACGTGCCAACAAGTAAGCTGTGAGCCGAAGTTAAAGTGAGCTGGAATGGGGTAGTGGGCTCACGGGGGCTCCTTCCCTGACGCAGTGTATGTTACGTGCACTAGGTGGCGCCACCGGAGATTTCAATATAGCGTTCTGCTGGTTAAGGGGTTGCGTTCGTGCGACCGCGGCCTTCTCGGTTTAGAAAAATGCACCGTCGTCATCCACACTTTTTAGATTTGCATGTGGCAGGTATGCAGAGGTTGGATATATGAGCAAGTTGTGCTACTACTGGTGCTATACGATGAACTAAGAGGTTTCTAACTGCAAAGGCGTGTTCGATTTCTCTCCGGCGTCCTTGGCGAAAAGTGAATTAAGGCGCTTGTATGAAAATGACTGCGGCGTTCGATAGCCCCATAATCTGAGGTTTGTGATTCACGGCCGCGATGAATTAAAAAAACTGATTTATTTATAGGAAGGGAAAGGCACGGTAACTGTCTCACTTGTTTTACCGCAACAGCGCCGTAAGGGAAGGGAGGAAGATGGGAAAGAAAGTGGAAAGAGAGAAAGAGGAGCCGTAGTGGAGGGCTACGGAGTACTTTCGACCACCTGGGGATCTTTAACGTGCGCTGACTGGAGCCGTAGTGGAGGGCTACGGAGTAATTTTGACCACCTGGGGATCGTTAACGTATGCTGACATCGCACAGCACACGATGCCTCACGGCCGCGATGATAAAGAGTACAGAGACACGTAGGTTTGCGCGGGTAACGTGTTTAAATTAAATTAGTTCACAGGAAGGGAAAGGCGCAGTACCTGTCACACTAGCGTCTGTGGACACCTGAACCGCGCCGTAAGGGGGGAAAACTGATTTATTTATAGGAAGGGAAAGGCGCGGTAACTGTCTCACTTGTTTTGTGTGGACACCGCAACCGCACCCTAAGGGAAGGGATGAAGATGGGAGTGAAAGTGGAAAGAGAGATAGAGGAGCCGTAGTGGAGGGCTACGGAGTAATTTCGACCACCTGGGGATCTTTAACGTGCGCTGACATCGCACAGCACACGGACGCCTCTTCATTTCGCCTCCATCGAAACGCAGCCGCCGAGGTCGGGTTCCAACCCGGGTACTCCGGCACAGTAGTCGGGCGTCTTACCACTGCACCGCCCCGGCGGGGCGCGCCGTAACGGGAAGGGAGGAAGGTGGGAGTTAAAGTGGAAAGAGAGAAAGAGGAGACGTAGTGGAGGGCTACGGAGTAATTTCGGCCACCTGGGGATCTTTAACGTGCGCTGACATCGCACAGCACACGGACGCCTGCTCGTTTCGCCTTTATCGAAGCGCAGCCGCCGAGGTCGGGTTCGAACCCGGGAATTCCGGACAGTGGTCGGGCGTCTTACCACTGTACCACCCCGGTGGGGCTAACGTGTAAAGCTGTATCCGTATTCCTAATAGGCCGCAGCTGTCAGCACCTTTCTGTCGCGCCTGCCTTCTGGATCGTGGATTTACTGTCGATGCTATGGAAGAAAGGCGTATAAAAATTACCACAATGCCATAAGTCGTTATTGAACACATCTTAAAAGCTTGCAGTTGCGCATCCTCCGTTCATTATCAGCAGTTGAATCTGAAAATTTTCAAATAACTGCACAATTGCGATTTAGTTGTATTCGTGTAGACAGTGTTCTGATCGATAGGGAAGGACCTGACAGGAGCTCTAGGAGTGCGAAACCAAGCATTTAGTAAGCATCTCGGCTTGATGAACGGCGACTCCACTCCTTCCTTGACAAAAAGTACGCACCCGTGTTGATCCTAAATGAGAGAGGCGATATGTTGTAAGCATCCGATTTCTCGTTGGAGCGCGTCTTTTACTACTCCGAGTGCATCAATTAATTTGCTGCCCGAATGCAATTCATAGCACAAAAAAAAAAAAAAAACTCCGTGAACATATATTTTCGAGAACCACTGTATACGGCGCAAATTTAAGAAGACGACACAATAAAGAAAAGGACAGCACATGCTCACATGGTGTGTTTTTATTTCTTGTGTTGTCTTCTTTGCGCCGTATACAGTGCTTCTCGAAAATGTGTTCACGGAGTGTTTTTCTTTCATGCGATGGAAACTGCATTACGAACACAAAAAAGGACGCAACATGTATCATGTCCCTTTTTTTTTCTTTTGTTGTCTTCTTTGCGCCGTGTACAGTGGTTTTCAAGTCATGAATGATCGCCCCACAGGCCGTTGTATTTTCGAGCTTGCTCAAGAAGCAGTAAAGCTGAACTGACAATAGCTGAGTCCCCATTGTCGCGGAAGTTTGTGCCGAGTAAGCTGTTTGCTCGCGGCGACGCCGCGGTTAGCAGGCTTTACAAGATTCGCAATTCAATTTCATTAGACTCTGTTTAGCAACATAGTACTGTGAAATATTAGCCTATAATCACTTCAGCTATAATATGCTGGCTGTGGTCAACAGATATACCAGCGCATTCTTGACGCTTAGTAAAGCGTTGAATAAATTTATTTCCTAACTACTGGTCCTACTTTTTTCACATTCGTGTCTGGCTTTGTTTCCTTGATGCAGCATGTCGACAATCCGGCTAGCTGGCCCTGCTTGAACGAATTCCCCTGGCTTATTGTTCCCACAAGGCCATAAAATAAAATACAACTGAAAAACTAGGCTGGTGTACGTGCCATTGATGGGATCAGGTCATCGTGTATTTATATCCATCAGGGAGGATTTATATTCGCTCCCATTATTTTCTAAAAGCCACATACCATTCGATTAGTGGCGCCTTTCCTGTAAGCGTGTCCGGCAGCCTAGCACAATGGTTTTGTCATCGGGGTGGCATCTTCGTATCAGAAGTGTTGTGTATCGTGGTACTGCCGCTCCAACTGTGTATCGCACATGCTGCCGCTCCAAGCGCCGCTTCCCGTGCTGTACTTTGTCTGGCCTGAGCATCGTATTTCGCTCAACACCTCATACCCGCGTCCCCGCGGCTCTTCGGTCCTAGCATGTACGAAGCTACGCGAGGACACTGAACTCTCTTTACTCCCTCTCTCTCTCTGTCTGGACTGTCTACCCTGCTCGTACGCTTTCGCTGGAATAAACAGTTTTGCCTCAGACTCCGACGTGAGAACACTTCACTGGCGACGAGGATGGGATCGCCGCGATCCCGAGTGCGCAAGTTCAGTCAATACTGACCGCCTCAGGCAAAGCTCCTGGATCCGCTCCAGCCCTGCACAGCCGTCGACATGGCAGCGCTTCTGCCTTCGGCCACGATCGGAGAATTCTCGCCCGCCGAGCCTTCCTCCTGGCCAGTTTACTTAGAACGCCTCGAGTTCTACTTTCAAGCCCACGATATCCAGTCCGATGAGAAGAAACGGGCTTTCCTCTGCAGCGTATGCGGTGTCGACGCGTATACCCTGCTTCGCTCGCTCTGCGCACCCACGGCACCTTCGGAGGTTCCCTTCTCAGAAATTGTTTCCAAGCTCGACAACCACTTCATCGGGAAACCTTCCGTCACTATGGAACGCTTCCGCTTCAACAAGCGAGACCAGCACCCTGGCGAATCGGTACCGGATTATCTCGCCGCTCTTCGACTCTTGGCCCGCCACTGTGAGTTCGGGGATTGGCTGGATCGACTTCTTTGCGACCGCCTAGTCTGTGGCCTGCGTGAAGAGCCTATTCAAAGACGTCTCCTGGCTGAACCAGATCTAAAGCTCTCTAAGGCCATCCTACTGGCACGTGCTGCAGAGGAAGCGGCCGCCAAGACAGAAGAGGTTCGCCGCTCGAGGGTCCCCTCGGAAACGCATCAATTGCAAAGGAACCCCAAGCGCCCGGACGTCAAGCCAGCCAACCATCCTCCGAGTCAGCAATGTTGGCGTTGCACCGGCGAGCATGACGCTCGTACTTGCTCCTACCATTCCGCCATCTGTCACTACTGCGGAAACAAAGGACACCTCGAGAAGGCCTGCAGGAAAAAGGCAGCAAAAGAAAAAACTTCCAAGCCTGTTCAGCATCGAAAGGAGTTTTCCCGCAAAAACAAGCACTCTCGTGGACGCAACCACCAAATCTTGCAATCAGCTGATCCGGCTCAAGACGTAAATTCTACAACTTCGGTCAGTTTTCATCGCGAAATTCAAGACCACAGGTCTACGGGTAGTGCCAACAACGTCACTTCTCCGGCAGTCTGCGTGGACGTCTTGATAAACAGTAGGCCTCTGACTATGGAAGTTGATTCCGGGGCCGCCTGCAGCATCATCAGCGAGAACACCATGCAGAAACTTCGGCTGTCAAGGCAAGACCTAAAGCCATCTTCTCTACAGCTGCGCTCTTATACAAGGGAATGCTTAGAGATTGCGGGATCATTGGAAGTCACTGTCTCATACAGAACGAAGAACGCTCGCCTACACCTTCTCGTTGTCCGAGGAAATGGCACCAGCCTGTTAGGGAGAGACTGGTTTTCGGCGTTGGGCTTTTCACTCTGCGGAATAAACCACGCGTCTCAAATCGAAGTTCCGCTAACCTTGTTGAACGCTGTCTCTGAATACCCAGAAGTCTTCGCTGAAGGACTAGGGAAGAGCAAAGGACCATCCGTTCGCATCGAGCTCAAGGCTGAAATCAGTCCCATCTTCACGAAAGCACGTCAAGTTCCGGTGGCTCTACTGCCCAGAGTGGACGAAGCCATCGACGTTCTCGTACAGGAAGGCGTCTACCAGCCCGTGCGATCCTCCAGATGGGCGACACCGGTAGTCTGCGTCGTTAAGAAGAACGGCAAGATCAGGCTTTGTGGTGATTACAAAAGCACCGTTAACCAAGCAATCAAGATGGAAACTTATCCTCTTCCAACCATCGATCAGCTTTTTTCGAACCTTGCTGGATGCACTGTGTTTTCACAACTAGACCTCAATCAAGCCTATCAGCAGCTTGCCGTGGACAATGAAACAGCCGATCTCCTGACAGTCAATACGCACCGAGGACTGTTCAAAGTTACTCGCCTGCCGTTCGGAGTGTCGTCCGCCGTAGCCATATTTCAGCGCTACATGGAAGAGCTCCTCTTGGGACTACCTGGAGTTCACGTGTACTTGGACGATATTATAGTGGGAGGTCAAGATGCCTGCGAGCATAACAATCGCCTGCGAGCTGTGCTGAAACGCATAAGGAACGACAACATTCGTCTGAGCCGAGAGAAATGCACCTTCGGCACGCCGGAAGTAACCTTCCTTGGATACCGCATTGACGCCGCTGGTATTCATCCGACCGAAGAAAAGGTCGAAGCACTTAAAGACGCTCCCAGTCCAAAGAACAAGCAGCAACTTCAGTCTTTTCTCGAACTGCTAAACTTCTATAACAGATTCTTGCACGGTGCAGCTCACACCCTCGAGCCTCTATACCGCCTGCTTGCAAAGGATCAGTCGTGGAGATGGCGCCAAGAAGAAGCCGACGCTTTCAAGCGCGCCAAGGAGCTCATACAGACATCCGATGTCTTAGTCCATTACGACGTGCACAAGCCGCTCACGCTTGCCTGCGACGCATCTTCCTACGGCATAGGATTTGTCCTTAGTCACGAGGACACTACCGGACACGAATCTCCCATTGCCTTCGGTTCCCGTACTCTCAGCTCGACCGAAAGGAACTATTCTCAGACAGACCGAGAAGCTCTGGCTGTCGTTTCCGGCGTCAAGAAGTTCCATTAATACCTTTATGGAAGGCATTTCAAGGTCTACACGGACGACAAGCCTCTGCTGGGTCTGCTGCATCACAGTCGTCCAATACCTAGCGTGCTTTCACCGAGGATGCTTCGATGGAATTTGCTCCTTGCACAGTACGACTATGAGCTGATCTATCGACCAGGGCGTCAAATGGGCAACGCTGATTCACTCAGCCGTCTTCCGCTGCCCTCGACAAATGCTGAAAGTCCCACTATGGCAGACGTCCTGCTGCTCGAAAACCCACCAGAAGCCTTCGCGGATGCATCCAAGATTGCTCAGCTGACAAAAAAGGATCGTGTGTTGTCGCGAGTACTCAAGTGGATTCGTACTGGATGGCCAACAAAAGTAGAGGACCAGTTCCAACCTTACTTCGTGCGCCGCGACGAACTCTCCGCTTATCGTGATTGCATTCTGTGGGGCTCCCGGGTCGTGATTCCACCGCAACTCCGCATGGAAGTGCTTCAGCTACTTCACTCATCACACCCAGGAATCGTTCGCATGAAGGGACTCGCGCGAGGTTACGTGTGGTGGCCGAAACTCGACAGCGATGTGGAGAGCACCGTACGTGCGTGTGAGACCTGCCAAGAATCCAGGAACGCTCCACCACGCGCTGCAGTCCATCCCTGGGAGCAGACTACGAGACCGTGGTCTAGGCTGCACGTGGACTTCGCTGGACCAGTCCAGGGCAAGATATTTCTTATTGTCGTGGATTCGTTCTCGAAATGGCTAGAGGTCTTTGTGGTGAACACTACTTCAGCTGCAGTCGTTATCCGAGAACTCAGAAGGCTGTTCGCCACACACGGACTTCCTGACGTCGTCGTGTCCGACAACGGTTCTGCATTCACCTCAGCTAAATTCCGACAGTTCCTCGCTAGGAACAATGTTCGTCAAGCTTTAGTCGCGCCATACCATCCATCTTCTAACGGACAGGCCGAGCGCTTCGTTCAGGAAACAAAGAAAGCCCTTAAACGACTGAAAGGAGGCGACATCGAACTTCAGCTGAGTCGTTTCCTGTTCCAGCAGCACTTGCTGCCCTGCACGACTACAGGAAGAAGCCCGGCGGAGCTACTGTTCTCACGTCAGCTAAAGTCTGCCCTAGACTACTTGCACCCTGATTCCCAGGAGGGCGACCCGCGACGTGACCAGCTGTCACAGAAGTTCCGCGCTACACCGACCCGCAAGTTTGTGCCCGGTGACTCAGTTTTCGCAAGGAATTTTTCGCCATATGGGTCTCGGTGGCTTCCCGCTATCATCTGCTCCTGCAAAGGGCCTGTGTCCTATGAAGTCAGACTCCTCTGCGGTACGTTATGGCGCAGGCACGTCGACCACCTTAGGAAGAGGGACTACAACCTACCCGATATTCCTCGCCGTGCACCTGAACTCGAAATGCCTGAGCCGCACTCCGAGTCGGAAGAGCAGAACGAACAACCTTCTCGCACTTCCCTGCCCGAGCCAGACGCCGACTCACCAGAACCCGAGCACAGCCGCTCCGACTCAGAGAACGCAGATGCCTCCGACGGAATTCCTCCGGCAACCGGCACCGTTCTTCGACGCTCCGCCCGTGAAAGAAGGTTTCCTTCTCACCTGCGAGACTACTACGTCTAGTAAGGGGGGAGGAGTGTTGTGTATCGTGGTACTGCCGCTCCAACTGTGTATCGCACATGCTGCCGCTCCAAGCGCCGCTTCCCGTGCTGTACTTTGTCTGGCCTGAGCATCGTATTTCGCTCAACACCTCATACTTCTGTCACAATTCGTTGGGTCACATCGCCCACCGCAAAACAAAACCTCCGCAATGGCGAGAATACAGCAGTGAAGGGGAAGGCAGGCAAAGGCAAACGGCGCGCTGCTACATTGAGGGCGGCGGTGGCGGCCCCCTGCGGAGGCGCGCAGAACTAGAATCTGCTGACTGTGGCCTCCGCGATCGGTTCCGTCGCAGCGCCGTTGCTCCGGCCGTCCCATTCGCACGGAGAGAGCGTAATGCGGTGTGACTGCTGCTCTCGCCGCGCGTGGCGCGCGCTCCCCATGGCTCGCTTCCCCTGATGCGGACGGGCGCAGATGACGAAAACGCACTTATCGCAGGCTGTGTGCGACGCGCACGACAAAATTACCGCCCAGAAGTGCTGGTGAAAAACAAAGTAGCTTGCTGGTACAATTAGGCAATTACTTCTTGAATTCTGATGCTGACTTAGAACCGGGGAAAGGCAAATCGTCATGAGGTAATAAACATGCAGGTAATTTTCTTTGTGTAGCTGTTCAAGGTTTCAAAACACGAAATATTTTGCAGTTGAACAGAGCGGTTTATTTTAATTCTTAAATTCTTGTGCATATTAGCTTAGAACGAGAAATTACTTTTCATTTATGGGGATCAAGGAATTCTGCCAGTTTTCCTTTGTAGACATGGTGTAAATCTGGTTTATACTTAAATGCGTGCAATAAATGTTAGCTTTCAGCGCTTGCAGATGCCACTCAATGCATTGTCCCATTCCTATTTTGGCCAGGGCAGTGCACAACAGCCTGCAATGGATAAAGTTTTTTGACCTTGTAGTGGAGGGAACTAAGGCGGATTTAGTCTTTTTCTTTTCTTTTCATCCTCGGCAAGCAAAACAAAAAGAGGGTTTAATTCAATAAACCTACAGCTTGGCAGGAATACAGATAAAATCATTTGAGGATACAAATTGCACTTTATTTAAAAATACAAAATTGGAGCCATGATGTTCAGCATCAGTTTTTAACATTTTCTTTATTCTGAACGCGCAGCACTGGGCTGTGCCGGCCTTGTCCAGGCATTTTTTCAACGCTGAGTGGAGAGTGTGGTTTTCATAACCACTGAGTTTTCTTTTTAGGCGACTGTTTTCTCGTTGCAGTCTTCTGATAGTGTCTGCTTTCCTGAACAATTGCACTCGCATTCGGTTTAGACCCCTTGCATCGGACTGCTTGCGTAGAAGGTCATCGATAGTTTGCGTTGCGCAATCACTAGGCTGCTGCTTCTCATATCCTGCACCGTTAGGACCTGCTTCATCTCCTTCCAAGGATGAATGAATCGGGCTGCCTTCATGCACTAGAGAAAATGGGCAGGCAGAAGTTGATGAACGGCTTGTGCTTTCTTCGCGACCATAGGCTGACTCTGCATCTTCATCGCGGCCGCTTGATAAACTTGATGCCCTTTCTTGGTTTGGTGCGGAATTCGGCGACAATCGCTCTATCTTACGTCTTTTTTGTGGCTGTTGCGGCTGCATGTAGCTCGGGTAACCCGCGAACACGCTCGGAACAGCATCCCGTTTCAGACGGCGCACCTTTGTAGACCCCAAATTCTAATCCGAGTCTAAAAAGTGATGGCTGCAGACGACACTGCTAGCAGACTTGTCATTTGGCACAAAATCTTTTCTTGATATGGCCTTTAGCCATGCTTGCCTACGCTCATCATTTGAAGGAAATTCATGGAAACTTATTCCGTGGTTCTTTTTTCTATCGGAGCGACAGAAAGGGACACAGCAATACATTTATCTGAAAAATAAAGAGAGAGATAGGATTGCCGTGTGAAGCGGATGACAGATAATCGATGCAGCTTTCGTCACACCGCAAATAATTTAATAGCGGGATCACATTAGCTGCGCGAAATCACTTTCACCTAGAGGGAGCACATGCAACATAGCAAAACAAAGGCCACGAAAGTATTTTCGCTCAAACTACTCTACTCAAGTACAAAAAACAGAAGTCAGAACTTGTGACTAGCGTAGTGGCGTATAACAATGCAAGAGCGCTTATTGTAATTATATGTTCGAGCCAGAGAGAGCTTCGCTATAAATAAACGTCGCCTGAAAGGCACGAAAAGGCATGCGTAAGTTGTGTCATGTAGCGTGGCAACTTTTGCAGCACACACACATATAAACAAAAAAATTCAGCACAATAGCATGCACACCGGACGACATGCTGCACGGTAAAAGCCTCGGTTGCCTCAATCACCTTTTAAACGGCCACAAAAACTGCATGCAAAGGCGATCCGAAGTGTTTAACAACGTACCTGATCTTCGAAAGAAATTGACAACGCATTCACGGCTGTTCCGCGTGGAAACGTGCCAAAAAAACTGACGACGTGACTAAAATCGCAGGCAGTGCCGGCCACGCGCGCGCCGCTCGAGCCATGGGCTAAGGTCGCCACCTCGCGGCGTGTTACGGAGCTAGCGAAATTACAATTTTCCGCTGGGGCGCGCGCCGAATGGGACGGCCGGAGCAACGGCGCTGCGACGGAGCCGATCGCGGAGGCCACGTGCTGACATAGGCGGCGTCATCGCAATGTATGGCGCCGGCTGAGGAGTGAGCCCACTACCCAATTCTAGCTCACTTTACCGAAGTTGTTATTGTGAAGGACCCGCTACCACGTGCTCTGTTCCTTGGGGTTGTTTAATATATGCCATACAGCGACTGCCCCTGCGTCTATACAATCGACAAGCGTTAAGTGGTTGCATCACTAGTCAACCGTGCAAAAAACCCGACCCAGCCAGCCTTGACAATGAAATGAAGCTGATACAGAACGATCTTAATCGAAACAGATATCCCACCAGGCCGATGTAAGAAAGAAAGGCGCAGCAAAAAAATGCAATTGCAGGGCACGTGCTGTCTATCGGCCACAAGATAGGCTGAGTTGAAGCAGCAATCTTGGCAACCGAAAGAAACACATCGGCAAAATACACTTTAAATCCCTAATCATCCAGACGACGGCAAACACGCTTCATAATATTTACGGAAAACGAATACGGAGCATAGTGAAGCATATATAAGCTTTACCTTCTTCAGTGACAGTCCTGTTGTGAACAAGGCCCCGTATGGGACCCGAAACGTATTGGTCAGTGGTCCATTCTCCATTGTTATTAATGCTTCACCCTGACCAGACGATGTTCCGTCGAACGTTAGGCTATCATCGTAGACAGTTTCAACCGAACACCCACGTTTGCTCCATGCGACAATAAGATCTGGCTGCTCAAATTAAGTCCAAGCTGTTGCAGTGGCTTCTACAAATACCGTCTTCTTATCATCGTGAAGCGGCGGCAGAACAACAATAAATAATAGTCCATTGATTCCGGTGCCCCGCAGAATGCGCAGACGGGAGTAAAGTGCCAAACCAGACCTGTGCGTATAGATATTAAGGGAAGAGATACGGCAGTTCACCCTTGTTAGGGAGACCTCAACCTATAGTGATTGACCTGATTTCTTGCTCCAAGAATACCTGAGATGCCGGCAGCCATCAGATGTTAATAGAGATCCAGTTTGCGCACTTAATAAAGCGCGCAGTTAATAAAAGAGGATGGGTAACAGGGGGCATTGAGAGACTCCTTACCAAGCTATTAGAAACCTCATTGATTGCCACATTGCTATGACTTGGTGCCCACCGTATGTACGAGGCTCAAATTGGGGAGAGTAATGATACGAAAATGTTTGATATTACAGAATCCATATTCGAAGCAAGCGATGAGCACAACGAATAAGTATTTGCAATTACAGCCATTGCCGATTAAGGTGGGTATAGTTGACGCAGAGCAAGCACCACCACCAGAAACTCCGCTGGAAAATTGGTGTGAAATCCGGAAGTCGAACCGTATAACCCAGAATAGAAGCGGGTGGTAGATTCTCTAGCTTGCCCTTTCATAATTGAGAGGTGCCAGTGCTATCGTTGTGCTAATTGGAAGGCTTTGTAAATGATCTTCTAATAATTCATTTGAAATGCGAGGAGATAAATGTTTTCCGTTCTTGTGGAAAATGTCATCGTATGCAGTTTCAACCGAAGGGCGGCTGATTTATCTGGGAATGATGTTCGAAAGGAGCATATTTAAAGATTCAAGAAAAGTTTGCACCAGTTTTGCCTGTTGGGTATAAACCATAGGCCAGTCAACTCCAGAAATGAGGCTGCCTGGCAGAAAAAACTGAGAGGGAGAGAGACAGCTGTGGAAATGTGATTAGCATATCTTCGGATAGGTCTGGACAGTCAAAAACTGTAGTCTAGCGGTGGAATTCGAGCTTCGAGGTAAAGTAGATTGTCAGCCACAAATTTGGCCAAAAGAACGAGCTGGCGAATTTGCTACCGGGCGAACCAGGAAAGAACACAGATCCAAATTCTAAAATTGGTCGGACATACATAACATAATTCCTTGAAAGTGCACCTCTCCGCATTCCAGAGCGGGGATTACTTAACATGTAGCTTCGCAACATGCCCGCGGCACAAGCCCCTTTCACTGCAACATGGGTCAATGTGAGCCCGCCATGTGATATTACCGTCACAAATGACACCCAGATATTTTAAAGATTTAAATAGAGGAATCATTTGTTCATAAAATATTAGAGAAAGGTTTACAGGATCCTCAATATGGAAAATAAGAAGAGCGTACTTTACATTTAACGTGAATCGTAAGCCATGCAACCAATTATCAATTATTTTCTGCTCACTGCCTCTTCATTTTCTCTTCTGCATTTTCTTCACTTTTCATGAAAACCGCAAATGAAGAAAATGACACGGAAGAAGCACGGAAGAAGAACACAAACAAACGGCAAATGGAGAAAGTTCTGCTTATCTCGAGAAACTGCGACCGGTTCGCTTGCCGGCTATCAATGATTTACGATCGTTTGATTGCATATGCCATTGACCAACCTTGAAACACTGCGATCTCTGGCCATAACAAACAGCGCTGACTAAGGTAAAACCTGAAACCACTTAGAATATCCTATATGCAAGAAAAAAAGACGAATAAGTTGACAAAAAAGCAGAAGCATATTTCCGCTCGAGCTGCACGCGAACAAACCCCGTTCACCTGAAGCTTCCGGAATAGCCTTAGGCCTTGCACGGTGCCTTCTTTTACTTCGCCCTCTCATAGTGCAAAGAAGACGAGGACACAGCGGCCCGTGGATGCCTGTGCGCATCTCGGAGCGGAACCGACGCGGCGAGTGGATGTGGGCGGTAGCAGTGTACGTCCTGAGATGCGTCGCACCTCCTGTCTGCCTGAGCCCGATCCTACTACTGCACAACACGGTGAGAATGGCTGAGCTCTCCGCAGTCTACTGCTGTTTCCTTCGCTAATTTCACGACAGGTTCTATCTCTAGCAACGTACGCCATACCATATGCCCATCTATTGCAGAAGTCCGGGAGCGCCTACTGCCTGCTGGTGGTGCTGTGTATGTGGTTACTGCGGCTGCTTCCGCTTCCTGTGGCAGCGTGTCTCCTGTCTCTGCTCCTGCTTTCGCTGGTGGGCGCACAGGCACAAAACGACGAGGCAGTTTGGGGCTTTGGGGTGAGTATGGAGCCAGAAACAGAGGTCTTCAAAGAACGCGGACGACTCTATGATCTAATTCCTCGTCGTCGACTGCAAATTGGAGCAAGTACACGCCACGATTTGCGCTCAGTACGAGAAGCAGCCCAGGCTCCTCTTAAAATTCGAAGCTACCGGTGAATAAACAGCACCAATTTTCAGCATAATACGTCAATTTGCATAGCCTGACAGGCCTGTCTGAAAGAATGTAATTTAATGGTATTGAGCACTTAACATAACATTGTAGAAAGATCGTTAAAACGTCAAGTTGGGCTAGTTGGTAATTTCTTGTTGGAATCATTTTGTAGCGGTAAAAACACGGACACAAAGAACACGAAACACAAGGGACACCCGCTAGACTGCAACTAGTTTTTACTGTGCAAATGCATGATATATATATATATATATATATATATATATATATATATATATATATATATATATATATATATATATATATATATATATATATATATATATATACATGACAATCGTTAAGCACGCGCAGGTGCCTCGTCATTCACACATGGTCTCACCCCCCCCCCCTCCACACACACACACACACACTCCCCACCCTCTTTCCTTTGTGAAATGCGAATACGAAGATAAGTAATTTCTTTTTCTGATAACGCAAGGGAAGGAGTGCTAACACACATGTCGAAAGAGAAGAGTTTAATGAAAGGAGAGACGGAGAGGTCGATCGAAGGTAAAGTCACCTTGGCCTGTTACTCCAGGCTATGGAGGGTGGAAAGCGGAAGTAAAATGTTACATTGCGAATGTAGAACGAAGACGTTATATTAGTTACCTGAAGCGGTCCGGCTTATAGAGAAAACTACTCACGTAACTCGTCTCTCGTAGTTGACTTGATCACATGCAACATATTTTTCACACACGCCAGTTGTTGCACACACCATTCAAATTTTCAGAGAACGGCTCTGTGCGCTGTGATTCCGAACACCGAGCGTATACACGTACAGAGTCCGTCAAATGTTACCAGGCTATATTGCCTCTTCTAAGCCATGCTGCAGGGCATTTACAGCACCCCCGAAAGCCATTATCTGTGTAAGGGGCAGGAGGATCGCTCTCACCTTTACAGAACTTGGTATCTTAAAGTCAGCCTTAAGTGCATGGTTATAAGTCCTAAATGCAGACGTCGTGGCATCATAACTTTAGAACCACCCTGTACGTCACGTACGGCGGCAGAACAGTGTTGTGGGTTTTTACTCTGTAAACGTTCTTATGGCAGGAAGGCGGAATCAAGAAACGAAACAAGTTATGTCTGCAGTCTTCTTCCGGTACTTTTGAGGTACACTTCCTATGAAAACCGAGCGCTGTGTAACTATGGTGAAAGATTGTTTTATATATAATGTTATACGTTTCCGTTTCTTGCTTCTCGCTACCATTCGTTCTTTTTGAGGCAGCTGGCGCCAGATGCCTTCCAACCCTTAGTGATTACAGCGGGTTGCGCTACGCCGATAGGGTTAGTGACCAGAGCAAGTGTGTCGCGGTTCCGACAAAGGTAAGCTGAAAAAGTTTGTCCTTATGAAAGCTCATTACCGTGTTTGACCAGCACCGCCCTGGATCACGACGATTTCTGCATTTCCGGCTCAAACTCTGCTTTCTAGAGGTCAATTAACGCGCCATTGCTCCTCTTTTAGTACATTGGCCTCCTGTTCTTCCTAACTTAAATAAGTTGTTTCTAGTTCCAATAGTTTGACCACGTCACCGCCATTTATGACATGAGCGCCGCGACAGTGACACAACTTTCACATTTAAATCTTAGCAATTATGTCTTTGCTTGGATTCAGAGCTTTTTAGTAACCGGCAACAGTCCTTCCTGGCTAATAAAAGATCTCGTACACCGGTTATATCTGGGGTGCCACAGGACACTGTCCTTAGTCCCATTCTGTTCCTTATTTACTAAAATAACCTACCAGGTAACCTTCGCTGTAATATCCGTATGTTTGCCGATGACTGCGTTATTTACTGCCCTTTAACTGGCAATAATGACCCCAATGTTCTTCAATTTTACATTGAATGCGTAGATCTGATGTAAAAAAAGACATCTGTTATCATTTCGCCGACGTCGCTCTTTGCAATCTTCAGAATACTTTATCTCGGACTCTAATCACTTTCGCATCAACATATAAATATTTATGCATTCATCTAACTGACGATCTTAACTGGTCACATCACGCAAAGCAAATTACTACCAATGCAAATCGTGTTCTCGCATATTTCCGGCGAACACCGTGCCTAGCACCTGCATCAGTTAAATTACTGGCTTACTTAACATTTACCCGTCCGAAACTTTAATATGCGAGTGCTGTTTGGTACCCTCACCAAAGTAACGTTACTGATATTTTCTCGAAGCAATACAAAATCGCGCGGTCACTGAACTAAAAAGAATGCTAACCTTACGAACTTAGCAATTCGTCATAACGTCGCAAGACTATTTTTCACGATTTATCATCATCCCCTCCTCAAGTTTAATACCAGCCCTGCCTATGGCACATCCAGTCGCATAAGTCACGAGAAGAACGTCTATCCCTCCCCCCTCCCCCCCCCCCCTTCCCCCCACCCGGACTTCTGCTCATCTGGCATCATTTTTTTGCTCGCACCGCTAAAGACTGGAATGACTTGCCCAACACTGTCTATACTTTATGCCGACTCATCACTCTTGAAATCCTCCATAGAAGGTCTGTGTACCTAAACCCACTCCCTCACGTATTACCCCTTGAATGGAGCCTTTAAGATATTAGTAAATAATAAGTAAATACATAAACAAATCAATGAATAAATAAATAATAGCGCGCTTTAACGTCGACGACGCCTAAGCCAGATTGGCTTTAACTTCTCCACTGCAGTTTCTTTATGAAAACGCTTTAATCAAGCTGCAGTAAAATATACGCTCTAGGCCCAGTGTACGCTCTCGTCTGCCCTAGCCAGTTTTAACTGCGACTAACTTCAGCCCTTCGGTCCTTCTTTTTGGTCGACATTTTCCTTCTTCCAGGTGGACTCTGTGCTGTTGATCACTTCCCTTTCGCTGTTCGTGGCCGCCGACTCTACGAGCTTTTTGCCACGCGCAGCCCTGTGGCTTCTCGGCATGTCTGGGGCGCGTCTTCGCCCTCTGGTACTCACCTTCATGACCGCCTCCTTTTTGGGCGCCCTAGTTCTGCCCGATTTCCTTGTGGCTCTGGTGCTCAGCTCAGTCCTTGAGAAGTTCGTGCTGCATCTAAGGTCCAAGTTCGTGTCGCAGCAGTTCCGAGCCCCGAACCAGTCCAGGGTACGTACCTTGCGGTAGCCTGCATTGTAACGCCTGCTAAGGACATGTTTCCGGTTCCGGGCATCGGCGTCTTTGGAGCACTCCCGTGCTGTGCTGTTTGGGCAGTATGCAGTGGCATCACACCAAAGAACACTGGAACGCGTCAGGGCTACTTGTCACGGTTAAAGGTCTGAACACAGTGACTTCATGAAGTGTAGCATCGTGAAGTCACACTTTAACATATACAGGAACCCTAATAAGTAATCGGTACTGGATTAACGTCTTGAACAACTGTGATTTTATGCAGTGTTGCATAAGTATAACTATCCTGTCCGTTTTAGAGCGTTAACGTTCCATTCAGCGAGTTTTGGGTGATGTCTTTGTCGACCATTGTCATTACCGTTACAATGGGTGTTTGCATATATGCACTGATGTAGTGTGCTTACCGCGTGAGCTCATGCCTACCACGTGATCAAACATCACACAAAATAAATATAAAATATTGCAGCGACATTCTGCAAACAGATTGCATCACCGATCAATTCGCATGCCTACGACGGAGGAAGCTCTGGTGTTTCACGATGTTTTAAGAGCTAATGCTCAATATTCATGTTCGGCAGCGTCGAACGGCTTAAAATGTTTTGTTTTATGTTAGCGGTACTTGGAGCAAGAACAGTGCAGTCATAATGCCAATAAAGCTGATGAAGCATGGCCAATGTAGCACCGCACAGGAGACTCGCACGTTGTCATTTACTGCAGAACTTTGGGCCACTTGCTTCAACTATGTCCCGTATTAAACAGAAGGCCTAATTTCGCTTGGCTGATTCCAGTCTATTCAACCTCATTGAGGTTAACTTCCCACTCGGCGCGTTCAGTTCCGGCCGCGGCGGTCGCTTTACCATTCATTCAAAACGCAATGCACCCGTATACTGAGCGATCTCTGTGCTCGTTAAAGGACGCCACCTGGTCGAAATTTGCGGAGCTCTTCACAAACGATGTCTCATAGCCGACGTCGCTGTTGGACATCGACCAAACCTTCACTCATATCTCAGAGCAGAGCTATCAGGGCAACAGATAATGCAATCGTCAGCGGAAGTGCGTATAGAGGAAGACATTATTAGCACAAAAGTATAATTAAAAATAATAAATCACTGAGGACAACGCGCACTGTATGAATGTGCATCGGAGAAAACAATTATTATAGACAGATGAATTTTAACAAGCGTGATCTGTTGTTGACGTGAAAACAATGTAAGGCTTGAATGACTCGTGTCGCAATTAAAATTTTGGAATCACGCTACAATCTGCTAAGAGCTCAAAATCTTTGACGAATGAATATCGGCTCTGTTTGCGGATTAATCTTTAAAAAATGGAAAGCACTCGGTGCGAATAAATGTATACCGCAGAAATTGCCTTTAAAAATCTATGCTGATTAGATAAGGCAAGTTATTGTGCTCAATAGGACTGATAGCATGAAACGAAATTGTGCGCGTTCGCATTTTTTGCAGCAAATCCAGGTGAGAAATATTAGATGGTAACTTCAATCTCAGCTTTGCTTTCTAGATTTATAAATTGGTTTTATTTTCGCAAACATACGATCTTTAGCAGTGCTCAGATAACTACTTACGCAGAAATTTTGGGCATTTTCTTCGAAAGTGTTTTTCAACGTAATTGTTATGAATTTTTAACGTTCCTACACAACTAACATATGCGCAGACCTACACCGAGCGGGATTTTAATGTTCTGCTAATACGTTTCAGCAACGCGGCTCATTGATATTTTATAACAGACTGACTTATTGGCAGTTCAAGACAAACATGTGAACCTTGCAGCTTTTGTATGAACATGTTCATAAAAACATCTTACAGTATTGCACAGGTGCCATACAAATATTTTCAAAAACGCAGCCTAATGTTTTCCTATGGTAGCACGCAGACTGTCCCTACTTGAGATAAAATGCCTCCATGACATAAAACAGCTAGGACCTTGCAACGTCTAACCAATCCTTGTATTAATGGCTGCGAGGCTATTTGTATGGTCATGGGAACAGACTTCATTTAAAACGAACACAGAAAGTTGATTTGCCCCGATAAGTAAATTTTTATTTTTATTTTATTTGATACATACTGCAAACCTCCTTGCGGAGGTTGTTGCAGGTTTGAGGTATAAAACGAAAGCACAAAATGACAAATGGTGACAGTCCACATTAAGTAATGCCGAAAGTTGGGCGAGTTGGTTAACATTCATGATGGACTTGCTAACTTTTTACACAATTCTATATGGCACTGTGGAACAAGAAATAGAAAAGAAGGATATGATACAATACAATACAATGCAATATGGTACAATGCAATACAATACAATATGGTACAATACAATCACCCTTAAGGCACATGTTTCACAACATTTGTACAGTGGTCGGGCTAGACATATATAGGGTTCTCAAGAAACGGTTGCCAGCCGTGGGCTGAAACTTTCTATTGATGACCAATTAATCACCTCATCGGCTAAATCATTCCATTCGCGGACCGCCAGAGGAAAGAAAGAGAACATGAACGTATCGCTGTGTGCGCGATACTCGACTAGATGCTTGGAATGTCGTGTTGTGTCGTTTCTAAGTGGTGAGAGTGAAATGTATCTATTGCGGTCAACTTTAAAGGCTCCAGTTAGAAGGTAAATAAACTTTAGTCGTGCATGTTTTGCTCGGGTACTAATAATGCTAAGACTAGCCCGTCTAAGAAGTTCAGAGGGATAGTCAAGTCGGCGATACCTATTTTAGACGAACCTTATGGCCTTGCGTTGGATGCTTTCAAGTTTGGTAATTCAATTCTTTGTGTGAGGGAACCAGCATATAATGTTGTACTCTATGATTGATCCCACGAGATATATATATATGCAAGCAGCTTAGTTTCGGTTGAGGCGAATTGTAAGGAATTTCTTTGTAAGGATTTCTTTGCTGCCATTCAGGTCGGGAAAACATATCGCGTCAGCAAGATATTTCTAAGCACCAACGAACAGTTTAACAAACACGTGTGCATTAGGAGCTTCAGCTAGTGAATAGCAAATAAACGAAACTTCTACGTCCTGGATTTCGTGTTTGATGTCATATCGGTCTCGCAGATATAGGCGCACCAAATTGAGCTTGTGTGTCGGTGGTTGCGTAGCTGTTCCGAACGTTTTGATGGCCAAATCGATAGTCTTCACTGGCTTCAGTCTTAATTTCCTCGAGACGTCGGTTCTAATGAAAGTCCGTTGGCGGTCGTTATTAAAAATACCTCTGGTGTACATGGAATGACTCTCTATGATCATCCATGCTCTAAGCGATTGCACCAGTACTTGTGTCTGCACGTAACTTGCTGCATCATTAGCCGTGGCATACAAGTTGACACCGTTTGCAGTAGTAGCTGTTTTCCGTGAAGAATCAGTATAATTGCAGATTGAAGTCGCATGCCTCCCTTCGCACTGCAAACAGCGAGTGTTACGACGACAGTCTTTCGACCGATGCCCTGTGTTCGTGCATCTAAAACAACGGCCGAATCTGTCTAAGAGGCTTCTCCGCTCGGGTATAACTCATGTC
The DNA here is from genome assembly GCF_055883805.1 of Amblyomma maculatum. Classification (NCBI taxonomy): domain Eukaryota; kingdom Metazoa; phylum Arthropoda; class Arachnida; order Ixodida; family Ixodidae; genus Amblyomma; species Amblyomma maculatum. Next base: position 222,784,277 of record NC_139346.1, read on the forward strand.
GAAAGTGCAAGATTGCGTTCCGTGCGACGTCGAACGGCTGAAGATCGAAGTCTCATCGCTTTGACCAGACGTGGCGCTGTGTAGCGCAGATGCTGAAGGCAAGGCGCTCCGACTCCAGCCGCGTGTTTGTCGTTACCACTGCATCTGGTCACGACCGGTGAGCCATGACCCACCTCTTGACTTTTCGATCTCGCAATAGATCGAGTTTGCTCTCGAGCTTCCACCTCGATGTGCAGATACTCAACCAACCGTTGCTGCTCCGCTTCTGCCGACTGCTGTTCAGTGTAACTTGGCTGGATAATTCGCCGTTTGTAGCAGTCTATCACGACTTCACTCGGTATTCATTTTACAAGAATATCTACCAGCATGGCAGAGTAAGATAACTCAGGCACACTGAGCGCATGCAACCCTATGAGATTGATGGTGACGTAGCCTAGAAGACTGCGTAACGGAACCACATCGGCAGGCCTTCGTTGCGTACTCTGAGGCGCTCCTGAAACCGTCTGAAGGTGAGCAGAGTGCCAGTGCCCAATTAGATGACTTGAGTCACTTCATTCCTCAGACGAGTATGTAAAGCACGCTGGGCGATACGCTTGGCTTTGACGCGTTCCATCTGTAGTCAGAAAGGCGGCTGTGTGTCAGATGGGCGCTCCTCGTTTCTTGGAGGTTCGCTAGAAGAGCTCCCGGTAGCCTTCCTGGAGGGTCGATGCGTTGTTCCTGGTAACCTCCATTTACCATTTATTCGTCAAAAAAAAAAAAAGAGAGGGAGCCCGGACCAGCAAAAGCTTTTCCAGGCTTAAATCCAATCATAAAATAAATGAAAGGGAGCAGAAGCTCGAGATAAAAAAATAATTTAAAAAAGCGAAAAAAGGTATAAAAAAGAAAAATAAATAAATAAAACGAGGTCCATGTTGCAAGGTGGTCCACGCTGGCTTAAGAAGAATAAAAATAAAAAAACAGAAGGTAGCATCCAAACCTGCAAATGAAACAAAAACTGGAACCAGAACCAGAAAAGAAGGGAACAGCAGCAAAAGAACAGTCATACAAAATGACAACGTACGGAGAGAGACAGACGTACAAAACCCAAAACATAAGAAAAAAGGGAGACTGAGGTAGAATAGTAAACAGGAAAGTCCACAACAATGAAATAAAAATCGGGTGAACAATAGAGAATCGCAGTCTCTTACGGCATTGTATTTGTGGGTCTACAAATTCACAAAGAGAAAAAATACTAAATTAAAGAGCAGAAGAATCAAACAAAAAAAATTGCGAAAGTGCCGACACCACAGACAAGAGGAAGGGCATGAGAAAAAATTGTAAAACGTAGACAAAACATTAAGAGAAAAAGGCTATTAAATCTAGTATGATGCGAAAAGACGTCTGTCACTAAACCAGATTATATTAACCGCGAAATGCACGGGTAAGAGAAACAATGGAGGAAAATACATTAAAAAAAAACCTACCGCACCACTATACCGGTAAGACACTTGCGGGGCTGGTGTGTGCATAGCTGTCAAGAATTTAAGTGCAACAGAGACAACACACAAACAAGATAGGACAGGAGTTGCGCAAGTCCTGTCCTATCTTGTTTGTGTGTTGTCTCTGTTGTGGTTAAATTCTTGACCACTATACCGGACTCGTGTGACAACCGCCGCAGAAAGGGTAAAAAAGTATCATATCACAGAGGAATAAGAAAAAAAATAACTCCACTCATTTCATAGCAGTATGCATGCTGCCCATGCGGACCTGGTTCTGTAGGCTCTGGTAACCTCCAGGTAAGATAGATGGCGGAGTTCACAATGGTGCCTCGGTTTCGGCACCATAAATTGTGGAAGGAAGGCACACCAGCCGATGCTAGCCATTCTTTACTGAGGTCGAAATTCCAACATGGCGCTCACACTCCTCCTCGAGCCCCACGCTCTCACGCTTCTTACTTTTCGTCTTCTGAAGCCTCAGGCGCCAATCTTCGAGATGCCGGGCGTGTTCGTCAGTGATAATTCAGTGGTTTGCCAACGGAGTCTGTTGCACCTTCGATGCTGACGAAAAGTACCCGTTGTGGCTTTTAAGAAGGCTGCGAATCGCGTCTTGTCTGCACAAGGGTCATGCTGGGTTTGCGTCGAGCGTCAGATTTCCTCGGGTGGGTGCATCGTAAGCGGGCTGGACGGGTAGGGCGAAGACATCTCGAATATCGGCTAGCGCGTCGAGGAAAGCCATCGTCGTGCCCTTGTTAAGGTGCCTGTAACCTTTGGTGAAGTTTGTCACTAACACCTGAGCCTGTATTCCCCGGAAATTGGCGATGCCTCTTGCGATACCGAGACCTATTTCCAAGAACAATTGGGTGTTTCTTTTGTTGACGCCTTCGGCGGTTTCGATGTCGGTGCTACCCACGCATACTACGACGCTTGATCGGTGCGGCGCGGCCAATTTTTCATTCAGGACGCTCAGAGCGGCATATTGTGTCGAAGTCGTCGTAGTAGGTACGGCATTTTCTGTCGAAACCTTGATGAGCTTTGACCGAAGGTCGATGATCGCTCGATGTTCGTTCAGAAAACCAACGCCCAGAATCACGTATCGGGAACGCTGCTGCAGGACTACGAAGCTAGTGGGGCAGGTACGTCCATTTACTGTAACCCTTGCAGTGCATCACCCCGACGGCGTTATAAGATTACCACCAGCGATGCAGATTGGCGGGGCATCCCAAGTGGTCAGCACATTCTTGATCTGGGCAATGAGAGCTTCACTGATGACAGGATAGTCGACTCAGGTGTCCACTAGGACGGTAACTGTGCGACCGTGGACAGAGACGGCGAGATCACTTATTCGTGTCCTTGTATTGCATGCTTGATTCGGTGTTCGATCTCTACTTCGTAGTTTGCTGAGGCCGCGGCCAGGGTACACCGTTGTCACTTGACTGGGCGGTGGTGTTAGTTTAACGTGTGGTCGCGTGGTCTTCGATGTCTTCGTATGTGCGTAGCGGTAGGGAATTGGTTGAAGCGCGGTCGCTCGTCATCGGCGGTAGAGGATCTTCGTTAGTTCGCCGTTTAGCAACCTCACCTCCAAAGGTCGCTGCGTTTAGTTTACCCTAGGGGGCTTCGAGACCTTCCTAGCACACTGTCATCGTAGTTACGGCCTGGCGATGCAAAGCGGGCCCATACGGCGATGGGGACCTGAACCAATGGCTTGGTGGCGCAAACTAACCGCTACGCAAATAGTTCTCGATTCGTTGCGGTCGATCACCTGGGCGTGGTCGTGGGGCATCAAGTGCAAATTCGCGGAGACCAATTCGCCGGTACGGGCAGTGGAGGATAATGTGGTCGACGTCACCGCAGTGAGAGCATAATGGCCGATTGTTCGCAGTCCTTCGAGCGTCGCACTTATTGCGCTTGGAAGCCGTTGGTAAGCTTGGCGGGCGGGGGTCAAGGGGTGGCTTTCAGAAATAGGACGATTGCGTCAAAGGCTTGGGAAGTCACGTCGAGGTTCAGGGCGACGTAATGCAGCAGCGTAGTTTATCACTGTTGTTTCTTGTGCTGGAGACTTCGAAGCCGCCGCTCGAGGACTGCCGACCAAAGCTTGCTGGACTTCCTCACTGATGACATCGGTGAGTGACGCAAACTGCGGCTGCGTTGGCGATGGTAGAAGTCGGCCCAGCTCTTCGCTAATGACCTCATGGATAATCTCCCGGAGGTTGTCTCCACTTGTGGCTTCGCCTCCGAAGTTCTTTGCAGAGAAATTTTGTAGAGGCCGGTTATACTGTCGAGTCCGGGCGTCTAGTGTCCGTTGTATTAAGGATGCTCTTCGTGCGACTTCGGCCACTGCTTGGCGGAGGTTTCTCACGAGGCACGCGAAAAGAGATTACGCCGCGCATTAAAAAATTCTGTTTCTTTTCTTAAGTCATTTCAGGGTCTGCACGGCAAATGAGCCGCTTCATTTCTTCTACGTATTCGAGAATTGACTTATTAGGGAGTTGAATTCGGGATTGAAGGTAGACCTGGGCTTTCTTTTTGGACGACATTGGCAAAAGCCGTCAAGAACTCTCTCTTAAATGTCTTCTAATCATTCAAAAAAGTTTCATGGTTTTTATTGCGAAAGCAATACTACTCGCACTTTCAAGCCTTCGCGTGACCCGGCCGCAGTTACGTCTTACGCACGTGACACACGGACTGGCAGGAGCTGCCAACTTGGGTCTCTCGTTTCACATGGGACGGTTATGTCAATCAGCCTGCTAGAAACCTGGAATTTACGTTATCCCTACAGGCCACTAAGGAACGTTCATACGGGTTGGTTAAAGCAGGGCTTTATATGGTGGCTGAGAAAGAAGAAAAAGAGAAGAAGAATGCTCGGTCACCCGCAGCTTATGCTTTCGCTCAATATTTGGTTCAGCAGCGTTGAACCCTTGTAATTTTTTTAGAACCAGATTCGGACAGAATCTTGAAGATCTGAGTAGACTTGTCTTAGCTTCGTTTCCTCGGTCCAAGCGCTGTACGTTGACACGCCTTCGAATAGCTCGAGCTAGTCTTCCGCATCCTCATCCGGTCGTCCTTGGAAGCTAGTGCGCTCACGGGGCTGGGCGAAAGCGAAAGGCTGTGCCTGGCCGGCTGAATCAGTGTTCGGCGGCATGGTCACGTTGACAGGGATTCAATACCTCCACCAGATGTCACGTGGTGGTGACAATGCCGTTGGCAACAAATGAAGAGACGATCTTCGCAGGAATCAACTCTTCATTGTGCAGACTTGCGCCCGCAAAAGAACTAAGCAAGCGGCGGCAGCGATAGCAACAATGTTCAGCGGTCGCTGATCTACGATTGCCCATTTCAATCGTCAACGATCAATTTAAAAGCGGCGTAGAAAGATCTCGATAAAGCCGCAAGCAGTGACTAGAATAATCGGAAACATTGCAGAAATACAAGCGCGTGGCTAGAATCCTTCGAGATACATCTCGAATCCTCTGCCACAACTAAGGAAATGATAAGGCCTCGTCTCGGAACAACGAGCATGAACAAAAAAAGAATACAGAAGTGATCCGCCGCTAGATTCACAATGATGAGACCACCTGCCGGCGGCTGTCGAAAAAGAGTAAACAAAGATTTTGATGGTTCGTAGCAGTATACAAATTGATACTGAATAGAAAGAAACATGAATAGTAGACAGCAATGAAATCCAGAGACAATGAAATAAAATGACAGCTCAAAAACAGGCCAAAAATACAATGTATAATACGGAGAACGAAAAAGTAGTCATGAAATACATCCTAAAAAATATTCTATAAAAACCGGCGAAGAAATGTAAATCAAAATGGCAAACTGCGCAAGCATTAGAAAGAAAAATGAGGTGTGAATTTAATGGAATAAGCGATAACCATGTGTAATTTTGATATTGTCACGATGAATAATGGCTCAACAACGAGTCACGAAATGTGTCATGGTTAGCCATGGAAATGATGAAGCCAGGAAGATCATTCCAAAGTGATACGGCCCGAGAGAGCGCAGATGATTTGAATGCCCGCTTAGTACCATTTACTCCCGTGAAACTAAGTTGGTTTTGTAAACGTCGAGATGTTCGTGAAGGAGCAGTGAGTGGAAGGGGACACGGGATGGTGCTGTACACAAATCTATGAAGTAAGCAAACAAGAGAAGCTGAACGGCGAATACATTATTCTATTTTAAGGTCACGTTTTATTTGTGTTATGCCTGCGCTGCGGTCATAGTTTCTGGATATAAATCTTGCGCCACGATTCTGAATAGCTTCAATCGTGGTAAGTACAGTTGATGAGGGCTCCAATGAGATGACGCAATTTCGTGTTGGGGGCGAACAAGGTTTAGGTATGCCTGCGTGCAGATGTTACAAGATGATTTTCGTAGATTTTGACGTAAATACCCGAGCGTTTTAGAAGACTTAGCGCAAACGGCTATGATTTGAGAAGACCAGATGAGGCTTGTTGCAAGATGAACAGCAATGTATTTGTATGTTAAGGCACGAGTAATCGTAGTGTTGTTAGGTTGGTGATGAAATGAAGTATTATAGCGCTTTCGACTAAACGAAATTATTTTACACTAATATTTAGACTCATCTGCCACTTGTTACACCATTAGCTGATGATGCTAAGGTCCTTTTGAAGAGCGAGGTGGTCATCTGGAGTAACGATGGAGTGGTACAAAATGCAGTCATCTGCAAAAAGTCTGATGCTCGATGATATGTTACCATGCAAATTATTAATCTAGATTAGGAATAGTAAGGACCCCGCCGGAATGGTGCAGTGGTTACGGCGCTCGACTACTGTTCCCATGGACGCGGAAACCCGGCCTCGGAGGCCGCTTTTCGATAGAGCCGAAAAGCAAGGCGCCCGTGTGCTGTACGATATCAGTGCCCGTTAAAGAACCCCAAGTGGTCGAAATTTCCGGAGCCCTCCATTACGGTGTCTTTTAGCCTGAATCGTTTTGGGATGTTAAACCCCACAAACCAAAAAACTGCCTTGTGGTGCGCCTGATGTGAAAGCGATGTCGAGCCGTTGTTGACAACGATGAACTGTTGGCGAAGGGACAAGAGGTTGCGAAGCCATGATAACGTGCATGAATCTAATCGGAGGACAAAGTTTAGATATCAGACAACAGTTTCGTTTCATTTCATTTCTTTATTTACCCATAAAACACCTTGGACGGGTCCCGCGACTAAAAGTTGTTATAACAGCTTGACGAGGCCATGGAACCATGGATTGAGCTGCACGATCAAATCTGCGATATAGTTCTGCATTTCTTAGATTAGGCGGCAGCAAATACCCACTTAAACTTTCGTCGACGACGGTTGTGTGGCTGTGCTCTAACAACTTAGAGGGTGGAAACATAATGACCGCTACACTCCACCAAAAATCCATCAGCATACCTATCCCGCCGGTGAGATTTATGTTTCTGTTTAGTAGAGCACTTTCCATGAAGTCAAGTCGTTATCACGCTCGTCATTCATGGTTTCCACCATCGGGATGCAGAAACACGGACGCATGCGCAGTTAGAAAAGCCTGGGTAAAAATCTTCCACATTGTTCATTATAACTTTTGAGGTATCGAACACCTAGATAGGCAGGTTGCCGTCGCACCCAGAAATATTTGGTGCCCAGAAAGTAGTGTGCGTCGCTGGTCCGTTTAAATAATTGGTGTTACTAGTTAGCAGTGCTCATATTTTACGAAGCGTATTCACTTCTTTGCTTCTGGCTCAGAAGCTGTGTTCGTTTATTTTATGGGGCTTAACGTCCCAAAGCGACTCAGGTTATGAGAGCCTCCAGAAGCTGTGTTTCCAATTACTTTTTCTACAATAACGAACAGGGAATGTCAGCTCGAACATAAATATTTATTAAAAAGAAAGCTTCTTTTGTGTGTGTCTGCGTTGCAGCTTTCGCAGCGTCGCCCAACCCTGTCGCCTATCCACTACGAGCGCCTGGTGCAAGAGATGGACAGCATACTGCAACGGAAGATTCAGCCCTCCTCGCCTGCTGCGGAGCAAGCGAGGTATGCGCAGGATTGAGGTAGTTCGGCGGACGTCTTTTGTAAGAAGTGCTAAGGCGATGCCATTTCTGGTTTGAGTTTTTCGTTTAAACAAGAGTGAAATCTTGTGCACTCATTTTAAGCGTGTTTCGTTTATAGACCATCAGTCAATCGAAGCTTTGCTTGTGCCAAATACACACTCGCGCGCACGCAAACACACCTATATGGTTTCAAGGATATGGATGTGCTTGTACTATCGCGCTCAATATGAGTTGCAACCCTCGAGCAGCGGCTGGAGGTTATTTTCATGGTTGCCCCTTAGCAATAGTCACAATGACTTCTGGGAGAAAGGACCATTTCAGTGAACGTCTGCACCCCTCAAAAACGAAAGCTTCCATCAACGATGACTTTTTGAAATAGTCAAGTGACAAAGAGGATTTTATACCGCTTTGCTGAAACTCGCGGCAATCAGTTATTTGAAAATCACCCGCAAAATCGCAATTGAGTCACCTGGGCACTTTAATTCCAAACTTTTACTTCATGGAAAAAAATTACCTCACGAACATCAGGTGCAGAGAGGCTCAATCGAAGTGGCTTTGATAATGTTGCTAACCTATCAATATGAGACCACGTGACCTAGAACCTAGTCAGCCTTTTCACATGACCGGGTTTGGGGAGAAGCATGCTTTGCCCATCTAGGCATGACGCATATCAAACGCTCCTGTGCTATCATTATAATGAATCTCAGGTAATCATTAGTGACTCTTGTCAGGCGGCCGCGTTGTGACGCTGAACACGTATCTCCTACTCGAGCATGATGCATATCTAACGAAATGGTCTTCGAAGCGCAGGTCAGCTGTCCATAAAGCGACGTCATATGAGACAATCGCTTGGGACTCTTGTCACGTGACCCCTTTGTAATACTGGCCACTCCCCTTCTACACTGACGCATGATGCATAACAAACGAAATGGTTTTCGAAGCGCACCTTAGCTGTCATTAAAAGGCAATATGGCGTAATCACTAGTGACTCTTGTCACGAGACCGCTCTGTAGCACTGACCACTTTTATTCTACCCATGCATGATGTATATCAAACGAAATGGTTTTCGAAGCACAGTTAGGCTGTCACCAAAACGAGTGTAGTGAGTTAATCACTAGTGACTTTTGTCACCTGGCTTCTTTCTAACACTGAGCACTCACCTTCTACCCTAGCTTGATGAATATCAAACGAAATGGTGTTGGAAGCGCAGTTCGACTGTCACCAAAACCAGCTCATATGAGGCACTCACTAGTGACTCTTGTTACGTGACCCCTTTGTAACTCTGAACACTCAACTTCTACCGTGGCATGATGCACATCAAACGAAATTGTTTTCGGAGAGCAGTTAGACTGTCACCGAAAATAGCTGATATGAGGCAACCACTAGTGACTCTTGTGGCTCTTTTGTAACCGCCCCGCCGGGGTGGCGCAGTGGTTACGGCGATCGACTGCTGTTCCCATGGACGCGGGATCAAATCGCGGCCTCGGCGGCCGCTTTTCGCTGGAGGTGAAAAGCAAGGCGCCCGTGTCCTGTGCTGTGTCAGTGCACGTTAAAAACCCCAGGTGGCCGAAATTTCCGGAACCCTCCACTACGGCATCTCTCATAGCCTGGGTCGCTTTGGGACGCTAAACCCCACAAACCAAACCAAACCTTTGTAACAACTGAGCACTCACCTTCTACCCTGGCATGATCCATATTAAACAAAATGGTTTTCAAAACAGTTCGGTTGTCAACAAAATGGGCTCATATGAGGCATGGAAGCACCTGGAGTATGATGCCCTCACACGTTAATTTTTTGTGCAGCCTTTCGCTATTGGCCACGAGATTAAGCAGAGTCGCCACCTAGCGGCATAGCGGCGAACCCTAGTCAGTGTGGATGCGTGTTCGCGTCGCGCGCCAGCCCGCAATGATTTACGTGCACGCGTGCGGCGTGTACAAGAGTGTTTTTGTTTGTTTCGCGCTTTCTGTGCGCTTTTGCTTACCTATCTGCCTCTTGCAAAAGAAATATGAACAGGCTATCACCTACGCTTCATTGAAAATATAAAGTACTTGTCCATATCAAGTACATCATGCTGGAAAGGACATCATCGGTCGCGGTTTTCGGCACTTGAGATTCTTTGAAAAGCGGTGTTTCAAACGAAGCGGTGCTGTCGTTAGGCGTCGTGTCAAAGCAAAACAGGTTTCTGCCGTCAATACAACTTAATGCAAGCGCTCAAAAATCGTATATTCCCATCTCTGCTTGGAATACCGCAGCTACTGAAACATGCGACCGCAGACTGCTGCATACCAAAATCCAGTTTGAACAAGCACTGTGCCTTCTGTATCCACGATAGAGTTGTCTGAGTACTATTTATTTCTTTTTTCTTTGCTGTTAAACCTCTGTCGCGGTGTCTTAGTGGTAGGGCGCTCGGCTGCTGATTTCGAGAATAGGGGGTTCGATCTGGGCTGTCTCGAAAGGCGCTTCTCGGCTGTGGGATTTGACTGCACATTAAACAATCCCACGTGGTCAACGACACCGAGGCCCGCTCTACATCATCCGTCATATAGCCGATGTCACCCGTTAAACCCATATATGCATTTCATTTTTTTTTCTGTTCAGGGATTCTGCGCATCCGTAACAGTGGTAATGAGCCCATTTCGCTTTAGAGAAATGCTCGAACGTTTGAGAAACAAATCTTCGCAGCACCTTCCACACTAAATATTACATAATACATATAGATCAATGTACACTGATAGCCCATTAGGATCATTAGAACCCCTTTTCGTCTTTGCTGTCTTTCGAGAAAACTGGTTGTTTCTAACAAGGGAGTAAAATAGCTCGTACAAGCTTAACCATCGATGTTTAGTTCGGGAATAAATAAAAATTTATAGTTTCAGGATAAGATGAACTTCATTTCTTTCAGAGTAGTTTTATATCCGGCACTTGTTTTGGAAGTAAATAACAGAACCACCCCGAGTCACTGTTCCACAAAAATTACAATGATAACGAAATCATCCTTCAAAATTTATTGCCAGAATGTGACCGCGACCGCAGTTTTTACGATTTCTTCGCAGCTACTGATTCGTAGCTTGCACTTTAAGGTGACTGAAAATTAATCGCCGATAGTCCTAAATTTTGTCAAGTGTATAAAAGTTCTGTCACATGGTGAAATCCATTGTCATTGAAAAAAATAATTACACTACTTATTTACCACTTATAAACATCCCACGCATCAGAAATTCCTTATACTTCCTTCAGTTTAAGGAAATTAAATAGTCATTTCACAGTGCAACACCAGATTATCTGCCGCAAAAAGCATCCGTCTCGTTGTGAGGTCGCCAAACTCAGTCCACTGACAGCTCTACACATGAGCAGTGAGCTTTCCTGTGCGGCCAGGTTTCCTGTACAGTGCCGGCGTAATCTCATTTTTGGGGAATACTTGGGCTGATTGTCCAGCCAGAGCTGATGCCCACTCAGTCTACGGCAACCCGCCGGTCATACGCTGTCAGTGCTTCATTTCACCTGCTTAATACTTGAGTCAAGTATACATTAAATGAACCAGGCTGCATCGATTTAATTTAAAGTACTGCAGATAAGAACACGAACTTTGATCTCCATGGGCTTGACACTAAATTTGCCTGTCTCACTCGTATAAAACACGCGCACGCTGTTTAAAAGGCGATATGTCATGTTCAGGCCCAAGTATCAGGCCTGTGAGCACCGTATACAACGCAAAAAGCATGCAAAGCGGTGCCTGCAAATCTAAAAGACAGATGGTTGCGTGCCTTGTTTTCCTAAAATCCGAGCATGTTTTTTTTTTTTTTTTTTTTTTGCTGCATTGGCGCAATCCACGGTTGTTTTTTTCTGCTTTCTGCGATAACGCTCTAAAAAGTAAACTATAATGCATTGCATAAACACATTTTCATCACCAACAAACCCGCCGTAAACTCAGAGGCAGATATACGCCGCGTTGTCCACAGAAACAAGTGTGACAGATACTGCGCCGTTCCCTTTCTGTGAACCAATTATATACGCCGCGTGCGTTTCTGCGAGCGCTGCCGGCGGCCGATCCTCACTATCAGAGCGACGGTGGCGCCCCCTCTAGGTCGATCTCGCGGCGAATACCGCGCGCGCGCTATTCTGTGCGCGCGCTTTTTGCCCTGAGCGCTGTGCGCGCGCTTGCGCGCTTCGGCCTTCTCTTAACGGTCCACGGAAACGGCCCCCAAGAAACCACTGACAAACGTGTTCAGTGTGTAGAACACATCCTTTTGAGCATTAACGCAAATTATAACTCCTTGGAACAAAGCCAGCGATTTATTATTAATTTTTAAATACAGCGTTTTTTGAAATTCGCGGGCGGAGGAAATGTCGCTTGGCGGTGTCGCATGGAACTATTTCCTAATCCCGTGACGTCACGGGTCGGTTGACTGGCAAGGCTTGCTAGAAGCTGCCATTCGCTGCGGTCACTGCAACCATGACGTCACGAACACACTTCCGGTAGCTGCGAAAGTCGTCTGCTCGTACGCTGCTCGAACTCTGTGCGGGCTGTTACAGCTCGCCGCCCTTATAGACCTCCTTCATGCTTGCAAACAAACAAGACGATCGAGGTGGCGCTGCTCTCGTCAGCGATCCCACGGTAGGCAAAAAGCACGACCGCGGCCGCGGCACTGTGGCTAAGCTTGCCAAGGCCATGTTATTGTGATCTGTAGGCGCCTTCTTGGCAGACGAAATGACCATGTGCTAGTATTTCGTGAGCCTCAGCGGTGAGGACAAATACGATACATTGAAACGTACACGACGTGCAGCGTACGCACCCGCACGCCGTACCGATGGAGATTGGTTGCTTGGCGGGCTAGTTGGTGCATATCTAACTTGTATTACAGCGCGAACCACAAGAAGGGACTACGACAGACAGAGTGAAAAGAGCGCTCTTTTCACTCTGTCTGTCGTCGTCCCTTCTTGTGGTTCGCGCTGTAATACAAGTTAGATGGAGATTGGTTCAAGGCGCCCAAGAGAAGCGTTGCTGCCAGCCAGAGAAAATGACCGACGTTGACATCTATTTGCTGTTTCTCCCAGAAAATTAGGCGCGGAACGCATAGAGAATTACAAAGCTTCGGATGCTTACAACTACTTTGAGTCGAGTAAGCTGACGGTGATTTTTCTCGCTCATAAATAGCGCGCGCAAACCGCGTACGAAGTAGTCCGCTCGAAGCATCATTGCGTTATCGGATGAGGCTTCACACCGAGCGGCAAATGAGCGTTCTTGATAAGCACGAAGCACCTCGCTAGCGTCGAATGTCTGTATGGTTAAGATGATTTAGGTCAGCACGGCAGCAGTAGCCTTGACACCGCACGGATTTGCGTACCATTTCGTTATTCGTTGAAATCACAAAGCGGCGCTTCTTTTATATCTGCTCTGTTCGTGGGCGGATGTCATCGTTAATTTTATCCCGGGTAGTCACGCTTAAAGCTTCCATTACCATTACGAGCTGCAGCGGCCGCTGTGGTTCCGTGGGTTCCGGCAAAATCGTCCCAGGAAAATATGGTCCCGGAAAAAAAGGTCCCAGATAACGTCCCCAACCAGATGGAATCACTGCAAAGTCGAGCTTTCGCCTTGCCTGGTGCTTGGCTTATCAGTGATGAATAGCGCTCATTCTAATCAACTTTTACTGTTCTTATCTTACATCTGCGTTTGTGATTTTAGCTTGAACATTATTTATATTTTGAACCCCGCCGTTTTTTTCTTTTTTTTTTCACGTTTAGTTCTGTTTACTAAAGCGTAGACTGAGTTTCCTCGTGTCTATAGCCGCAGTAATGTATGCTGCAGTGATTCTTTCTACCCGTCCGCTTGAAATTTGCAAAACATGGTACTGATGCCATGCGTTTACAAAAAAGAAATCATTATGGCGCCGAAATTTGTGCGGTCGAGGACAAGCATGTCTCTCGAATGTGTAATATTAGCCGGGTGATTAGACCTATAATAAAGACAGACATTTCCCAGCTTGGAAACTGACAACTTATGCACTGCATAATACTCGCTGGATGTTATATAGTGGTGGGGCTCTTTTTTTTTTTTCGCAATGCTTTCTCGCCAAGCCTTCTCCAGTTCCTGTAAATGTGTAAAGCACCCAGATGACCCAGTGCCCCGACAATGGTTACATCTATTCTAGAAAAAAAAAAAAAAGGCATCCGATAAGATGTACAATTTTTTGCGAAGTGAGTTCCGGGCAGATTTTCAGTCGATTTCTTCGGTGACATTTTTTCCTAGGGGCCGCTTCCTGAGGGGACCTTTCTGCGCGTTTTTTCCGGGGCCGTATATTCCACGGACCTTTTTTTTCGGGGCTGTATCTTCTGGGGATCTCTTTTCTGGGGTCGTTTTTACCTTCACCCGTGGTTCCGTAGTTAAGGCGGCCCAGTTCGTTCTCGGCCACTGTGGCCGCGTTAATGTAGGATAAGCCCTCCCAACTCGCATTCACAATCAACCGCTGTGAATACAAATAAAAGCACTCAGCATAAATAAAAAAAATGCAGCTCCAACCCAATTGATTAGTAGCTGTCAACGCACGTTTGAATCTTCATCAGGAAGTAGATTAAAATAATTTGACGTGAACGCGGCCAAGGTTATGCAACATATACATACCACGGATCGAGGAGTGCAACACTGATCTCTCGCGTAGCAGCTCACTGCGCATACATACAATTACCAAAGTGAAAAAAAAAAAAAAAAACGGGCTTGAGGAACAGTTTACATAGGTAAAACATCTATGCATGCTCCAACAAAGAAACAGGCCTACGCATTACAACATATATATGACGGCCTCGTGTACATGTGCTACCTGCGCACCCGCGCCCGCACCGGCACTAAAACAGTTCAAGATCCCATCACGCGTCGTAAGAAGGCCAAACTCGAGTTATTCGCGACCTTTAATCCGGTAGACCGCTCTGGCTTAAAGGTGAATAAGCTCCAGCTTAGCCGTGACGAAGTGTTTGCCGCATATTCGATGAGCAGGCATCGGTATCCAGCCTTGGCGCTTCACCGCGGCGGCCCACCACTGTTTACGGCGACCATTGTAGGGCAAGAAATCTGTGCAAGCTTACTAAACTTCCTCTAGTGTGCCTTTCGGCACATGTCATAGCAACGCGATAAGTCGGCATGGTGCTCTGCATTTCCCGGCAGCAGCAAGCCATTGCGTAATCACGGTAGGCAAAGCTAGAGCACTATTGGCCTCGAGATCGAGCAGAGTCGCCACCTTGCGGCTCAACGGCGAAACCTACTCAGTGTGGATGCGTTTTCGCGTCGCGTGCCAGCCCGCAGTGATTTACGCGCGCGCTTGCGGCGTGTACAAGAGTGTTTTTGTTTCTTTCGCGGTTCCTGTGAGGTGTTGCTTACCTATCTGCCTCTTGCAAAAGAAATATGAACAGTCCGTAACCCCACGCTTCATTAAAAAAATATACTTGTCCGTATCGAGCATGTCATGCTCGGATAAAGACATCATCCATCGCGGTCTTCGGCGCTTGAGACCCTTTGACATGCAATGTCTCAAACGAAGTGGTACTGTCGCTACCGCCATGTCAAAGCAAAACAGGTCGTTGCCGTCAATAGAAGTCAATCCAAACGCTCAGAAATCGCATATTCCCGTTTCTGTTTGGAATACCGCAGCTACTAAAACATATGCCACAGCAGACTGCTTCATATAGCAGAATGCAGTTTGAACAGACCACTCTATGCCTAGTATGCCGTCTGTATGCACGATAGAGTTGTGTGAGTACTTTTTTTTTTTTTTTGCTTTTAATCCTCTGTTGCGGTGTCTGAATGGTAAGGGCGCTCGACTGCTGATTTCGAGAACGGGGGATTAAATCACAACTGTTTCGAAAGGCGTTCCTCTGCTGTGGGATTTGACTGCACAATAAATAATCCCACGTGGTAAATGTGGTGTTAATAATGAAAAAAAAAAAAAACGACACCAAAACCAGCCTCTGCAATCATCCTTCATAGCCGATGCCGCTTTCATGCGTTAAACCTGGGCCAATATGCATTTCTTTTCTTTTTTGTTGAAGGCTTCTGTGCATTCGTAAAAGTTTTAGTAAGCACATTTTGCTTTAGAGAAATGCTCGAATGTTTGGGAAACATAATCCCTGCACCTAATTGTTACCCTAAATATTACATAATACACCTAGATCAATGTACTTTACTGGTAGCCTATTATAATCATTATAATCCCTTTTCGTCCAAGTGCTGTCTTCCGAACAAACTCATCATTTCTGACAAGGGGAGTAAAAAAGCTTCATGCAGGCTTAAATATCAGTGTTTAGTTCGGGAATAAATGCATTTTTATAGTCGCATGATAAGATGACCGCCATTTCTTTCGGAATAATTTTATATCCGGCATCTGTTTTGGAAGCAACCCTAATATTCTACTTCGCATAAGATTTGGTCACGTACTGCTAAATAATTAGTGATAAAGAAATTTTCAGCCTGTAAAATTGCATCCCAGAACATGACAGTGCCCATGTGCAGTATATAACGATGTCTTCGCAGCGAGTAATTCGTAGCTTGCACTTTATAACGCTACTGAAAATTAATCGCTGATTATTGCACATTCTGTCAAGTGTGTAAAAGTTCACTCACGCAGAGGAGGCAGCTATTGCATTAGCTGTAGCATCTAACCCCAACGCCGTTGTGCTCACTGATTCCCAAAACGCCTGTCGCAATTTCAATTACGGATTAATTCATAAGTCAGGGTTGTCATTGCTATCTAAGCACCCACCCAGCCAAGCATCAATCATCTGGTTTCCCGGTCACCTGGAACTACCAGGAGGAAACGAAGCCGCTCACAGGCATGCCCGAGCTCTTCTATACCGGGCGTCTCCCCCTGATGACCATAAAGGGTGCCGTGACCTGATAGGTTTAGCAGTGTCTGCTGACAATCTCGCGCCATACAGAACAGCCAGAAAGGAGTACCCAACACCACACAAATCCCTCAATAAGTTAGAAGAGAACATCCTTAGGAGACTACAAACCAACACATACCCAACACCAGCTAAATTACACCTGTGGTACCCTACACTATACTCTCCGCAGTGCCCACACTGTGGAGAGGTAGCTAACCTCTACCATATGGTGTGGGCATGCCAATTTAATCCCTTAGTGGACCCCATTCCCAACCCCTCGGAGGAGCAGTGGGAGGCTATTGTGCTCAGCGATGATCCTGACCGTCAGCACTGGCTGGTGGGGAGGGCCAGCGCAGCAGCAGCAGCCAATGGACTACCGGACTAGGCGGCCCACCCACATGTTCTGAGAATACTGAATAAATAAAGATGTTTTCAATCAATCAATCAATCTCTCACGCGGTGAAATTTATTCGCATTGCAAAACAAAATAATTACACTACTAATTTACTGTTATATATTAACATCACAAACATCAGAAATCCCTTATACTTTCCTCGGTTTCAGGAAATCATTTACAGTTAGTGGCGCATGCAGTAATACGCTATTACATTCTATGACAGTGGCCGCAAAAAGCATCTCGGCAAATTCAATCCACTCAGCGCTGTACACGTGAACAATCAGCTCTCCTGTGCGGCGAGGTTTCCTGTATAGTGTCGGCGTGATGTCATTTTTGGGGAATACTTGTGCGTGGTTGCCTGGGCCAGAGTTGATGTGCACTCAGTCTAAAGCAACTCGCCATGCAGTGCGCTGCCAATGCTACATTTAACCTGCTTAATCCTAGAGTCAAGTACGATATAATAAACCAGGCTTTCTCGATTAAATCTAAAGTACTGCAGGTCAGAGCACGAACCTTGTATCTGCGTGGGCTTGACACTAAATTCGCCGGTATCACTCGCATGAGACACGCGCAAACTGTTTAAAAGTCGATAAGAAAAACAAAGCTGTCATTAGGCAGGTCCAAGCATTAGGCGCGTGAGCGCGGTACAGCGCAAGAAACATGCAAAGTAAATCTAAAAGACTGGTGGTTGCGTGCTTTGTTTTCCTAAAATCCGCTCTTCTTTTGCTATATTGGCGATTTCTTTCCGCAATATTGCAGAAATACTGCAGAAGACACGTTTTCATCACCAACAAACCAGTCGTAAACTCGGAAGCAGACCTACGCAGCGTGCGTTTCTGCGAGCGCCGCCGGCTGCCGATCCACACTACCGGAGTGACGCTGGCGCCACCTCTAGGTCGATCTCGCGGCGAATAGCAAAGCGACTGAAGTGTTGTTTTGCCTACCAGGCGAAAGTCACTAACGACGACAGCGCCACCGCATTTTCGTGACGTAGCCGGAGTGAAGGAGGTCTATCCTAGGATCGGGCCCCTTGTTGGCGCGAACGACAGCCGAAGCCAACCGCAGCCACAGCCAGTCCCATGCTTTCAAATGTTGAAACGGTTGAAACCGTTGCAACGGTGTGTGTAGCGCGTTTGGTCGTACTGGGTCGTGGGTCGTACATTCTGTCAATACAGGACAATTTGTGTTTTCTGTGGCTTCATTACTCTGTCGTGTACGTGATTTTAATAACTTTAGCTGTAATGGATCGGCATTTGCGTGACTGTCACTGCGCACTCTTCGCCGATTTCGCGCGCTCTGCAGCAAGAGTCGTCGAGTTCTTTTGTTTCAGCACAGTCATTGTGAGTAAAAGTCCTGCATCGGTACTGCATTTTGCTGGAGAGTGGAGGTGAGTGTGGGTGCTGTTCCTAGCTCCTACGGCACATTATTTTCAAGTGTGAGTAAAAGTGCTTCTATATTTTCAGTTTGACCTGTATTCACTCTCATGTGGGGAACTTTGTAAGCTGCGCTTTTTCTTCAGTCGCTGCCGTTGTGTACGCAGCTGAAAACAAGTCTCGTTCGCAGTCGGCGCAATAGCTTTAGTGACCTACAACTCCCTTTTGATTAAGGCGAAACTACGCAGCGAAATAAAAGCCTATTTAATCGCTTCTACGCATTTTTTTTTTTTTTTCACGAACAGGTTTCGTCACTAGGCATCAAGACTGCAGCTAGTATTGCTTTTTTCAGTCACTTGTTAAGTGAAGGTGAATAGTGGGCTTAACATACATGTGGATGAGCATTGGAGAGTTGAGAAAGGCAGACTGAGCAATTCATGATAACTGCATGCAGTTTATTTTTGCATGATGAAAGCTGCTTGTCAAAGGGAGAGGTCAGAGCTGTTAAGTCATTCTAAATTTTGATTTTCACTATAGCGTTGGTATGTTACGAGAGTATCTTGCTTGTCACATAAAGGAAAGGACTATGCACCAACTAGCCCAGCAATAAGTTTTAATTGACTGTATTGCTTGGTTTCTCACGTATTTTTGTTGTCTGTCTTAAGCAAATATCAAGGTATGTTACAGCTTTATATTGTGTCCTTTGTAGATGTCTGGAAAAATGCCGACATGTATTCGTCATCAAACATGGACCTGCATTCTACAGTTATGGCTTGGCTTAAAAGCTGCCCCGACACGTTTGACCACCACCATGAGTAGGTACTTTTTTCTATGTGTCATATTTTATTTCTCACTTGTTTATTTTGTAGTCATTTGTAAATCCAGCCTTCATGTTCAGGGTAAGCTTGTTCACAGTGTTATAGTGTTTATCAAAGTCTGGAATGCCCCTATAATTAATTTATTATTCATTTAAGAATGCTGCATGCAGTTACACATGGGGTTTTTCAGCATAGGTGCGGGAATATGAGAAGAAATAGAAGTATAGGAGATGAAATGTCAGGGCGGAAATCGGAAGTAAATGTAATAAACTCCACTTTGGCAGTAAACAGAGGGAATAATAATTGAAAGAAACACAAACTAGGGCTATCACAGTCAATCAGTGACAAATGTTGAACAAAATGAAAAGTACAACCCAATAATACAACAATGCAGTTCTTGGCAAAAACTTCACTTCTTGTAAATGAATCCTAATATTTCTGTAAGGTTTCATTGTTAATAAGCTTATTCCATTCTGTTACTAGTTCTTAGAAAATCACTGGTCAAACAAGAGTAACGAATAAGACATAGCTCTTGTGCTTAATCATTGGCAAAATAGGCTTTTAGATTCTGATGAGCATTTATCTTTCTAAGTAATAAAAAGTGAGAAGGCAGTGTACTACAGAGCTAATTGAAATGCCATTTGGTAACTGCATAAGTATGATGAACTGAGTTAATGCTGCTCTCTAGAATTGAAATGATTGCGAAAAATTTTTGGAATATTTATGGACTTCAGATTGCTCTGCTCCACTCCAGTTTTATGTGCTGTACTACGGCCGATGAATAGAACAAAAGTCAGGTTTGCTTCAGAAAAGATTTTTTTTTTGTTGTATGCTGGGAGTTCATTAAAAAGGTGTTCTGGCTTTATTCACCGTAAGTATAGCAGACTTAAAAAGAATGTGTAAAAAATTGCTGAATAAAAAACAAAAATAAAATAAAGAATACTGCATCCAGTGGAGATGTGTCATCCAGTTAAACAAGGTGTCAGCAAAGAAAGATGCTGGTTTCATATTCCAGTTATGAGCAGAAGGCAGTTGGTGTGTTCATGGCTAGTAATAGTCGAGACCTGGCTACCTGCGATGCCGAATGCTTTAATGCTTTCTAGTATCTGCCTGTGGAATTGTCAATGAAAGATCACTTTGTTGAAATGCATGCTAGTTGCTCAGTCTTTCACGGTCTGCAAAAGGGCTCGACAGCCTACTTTGGTATTTATTAAGTGTCATATTCATTTTTACTTTTTCACAGTTATTTTTATTTTATTTGGGACTTCCAGCTTCCAAGAGGATGGATAGATGTCCAACAATAATGTACTGCAAGGCAGCGGGGTCGTCGTGTGCACAATTCGCACAATTCATGCTGAAACATATATATTGGATGATTGCAGCAGCAAGCCTTCATTTTTGTTTACAATAGCTAAGCAGGCTCATGCATTAATTAACTTTCCATTATCACCTCATATGTCTAGCAACTTACCGGTATCGCTAAAGAGGAAAGTATATAACAGTTGCATCTTACCTGTACTCACCTATGGTGCTGAAACGTGGAGGCTAACCAAGAGAGTTCTACTTAAGTTGAGGACAACCCAGAGGGCTATGGAACGAAAAATGGTAGGGGTAACATTGAGTGATAGGAAGCGTGCAGAGTGGGTCAGAGAAATACCTCAAGTTACCGACATTCTAGTGGAAATTAAGAAGAAGAAATGGACATGGGCAGGACATGTAGTGCGAAGAGAGGATAACCGATGGTCGCTTAGGGTAACAAACTGGATTCCAAGGGAAGGAAAGCGTAGCAGGGGGCAGCAGAAAGTTAGGTGGGCGGATGAGATTAAGAAGTTCGCAGGGGTGAAGTGGATGCAGCTAGCACAGAACCGAGTTAAGTGGAGAAATATGGGAGAGGCCTTCGCCCTGCAGTGGGTATAGTCAGGCTGATGATGATGATGATCACCTCATATTCTTTTTCATGTGTGCGGGCATCTTCCTGGTTAGAGATGGAGCAGAGATGGGCAATTAATGCAGAATCCCTCATATTGGATAGTAGTTCACCTGTACCAAGGCTTCATTTCTGTTTACTGGAGGTAAACCAATTCATGTGCATTAATTAGCTCTGTTAGTACCTCACATTCCCCTTCATGGATCACTCCCTTGTTGTGGCGGAGGGGCTTGCGAAACTCGGTGAAGTCGTGAGCTCTGCTGTGTAGGGCCACCCAAGATAGACAGGTCATGGCAGAAAGTTCTGACAAAATGTGATTCACTGGAGAAGGTATTGGCAACCCACTCCAGTATTTCCTGCCAAGAAAACCCTATGGCCAGCCACAATAGCATTAATGATGCTCGTCTTTCACCTTTCCCACGCTGCCCAGAATCATTTTTCTTATCTCCTGTCACCGCACAGGAAATCCAAACATGTATTCTAAATCTAAAGACAACAAGTGCAGGGCTTGAACGCATTCCCCCCACTAACATCAAATGGATCGCTCATCTTATTGCCGATCCTCTCTCATATTATTAACCTCATCTTTGAAACGGGACTATTTCCTCCTCAGCTAAAGAACGCTAAGATTATTCCAGTTTTTAAGAAGGGTGACCCTCATTGTATCTCAAATTACCGCCCCATTGCCATTTTACCATTTTTTAGCAAGGTAATAGAAAGGTGCATAGCACAGCGCCTGACTAGTTACTTCTCTAAGTTCAACATACTTTCACCTCATCAATTTGGGTTCCGCTCGGGATATTCAACTAACTTAGCATTGGTTGCCTTCACTGACAAAATTAAATTTGCCATTGATAAGGGATGCTTTGCCGGGGCAGTATTTACTGACCTGACCAAGGCTTTCGATTCTATCATCCACTCTATATTACTAAGTAAACTAGAAGCTGTAGGGGTAGTAGGGCCGCCTCTCAATCTCATCAAAAGTTACTTACTAGACAGCAAACAAGCCGTGTCGATTTCTAATGTGCTCTCTAACTTAAATACAATTAATACAGGTGTGCCTCAAGGTTCTATTCTCGGCCCTCTGCTGTTTTTAATATATATTAATGATCTATTTAGTTGTCTTGCTAAATCAGAACCGTTTCTTTATGCCGATGACACTACTATATTAGCTACTGATAAATCAATCCACTCATTAACATCTGTGCTGACTACTGATCTCAATAATATTTTAAACTGGTGTCATCGTAACTGCTTGCAGATCAACCCTTCTAAGACAACATTCATGGTATTCAGCTCCAATCGCAAGGCTCCCGTACACATCCCACCACTTACTTTTAATTCCCATTGCATTGAACTTTCAGAACATTGCACATTTCTTGGCGTTACTCTGGATGCTAACCTTAAATACAATAAGCACATTTCTAACCTGAAACAAAAATGTGGTTTTGGTATCAGAGCACTACTAAAAGCGCGTCCCTTTTTCAATCGTGACACTTTAATAGCTCTTTACTACGCATTCATTCATAGTCATTTTAATTACTGCATCACTTCATGGGGAAACACTTACCCATCACATTTATATCAACTGCAACACCTTCAAAATCAGGCCATACGTATAATAACCTACAGTTCATACCGCAGCGAAGCGCTATCACTTCTTCACGAGCACAGCATTTTACCGATCGCTTCACTGATTGCCTTTAGTCTAGCAATCCTACTTTATAAAGCTGTGCACAACACCATACCCTCAATTGTAATCAACAGGGAGGCCCTCACCAATAACAATCAAACAAGATTTGCTAAGGACAACAATTTTCTATTACCAACCGTTCGAACAAACTACGGCAAGCACACGGCTCTTTTTGCTTCTTTACAAATTTGGAATAACCTCCCTTCTCATGTCAAGCAATCCCCATCTCTGTCCGGTTTTAAACAACTGTTATCCGTATTATCACAATAGTGTCACATTCAAACAAGTTTTTTCTTTATATACTTACCGCTTTGTTCACATTCAATTCATGAGTGTTTTCATATGCCCGTAGGGAAGACGTATCACTGTATATGTATCTTTGTATGAATATGTATCACTTCGTATTCTTAATTTTAACAATACCGGCCGCGCATGAAATTTTCGAGCTTGTATTGAATTCATATTCTTTTGTTTTTACCCTATTGTGTTCGCCGGTTTTGCCTCTTTTGACTGCTTTTGCTGTACCAATAATATTTTTTTCATAAGTTTATACATCCATCCATAGGAGGTCCCGATACAGCCTTGAGCTCTGGGACCTCCTTCTGTATTATTTATGTAATACCTGTTTCATGAATAAACAAACTTCTTCTTCAAAAAAAAAAAAAAAATGATAGGGCGCCGAAAGATCAGCCCCCCAGGTTGGAAAGCGTCCCACATGTTACTGGGGATTAACAAAGGGCGATTCCTAGTAGCTCCAGAACGAATGAAGCGGCTGGGTTAAAGCCAAAAGGACGCTCAGTTGTGGATGTGTCGGGAAGCGACCGAAAAGTCCGATGTTGCAAGGAGATATATCACATAGCAACATGGAATGTAAGATCTATGGCACAAGGTAAACTGGATGTCGTCAAGCGAGAAATTGACAGATTGAACATTGATATCTTGGGCATCAGCGAGCTCAAGTGGACCGGAATGGGAGATTTTATTTCCGGCGAACATTATGTCTTTTATTGTGGGCATGAATCCAGAAGAAGGAATGGGGTCCCTCTCATAGTAAACAGAAGAATGGGCAAAGCAGTGCTAGGGTACAACCCCAAAACCACCGAATGATTTCACTTCGGATGCAAGGTCACCCTTTCAACATAACAGTTATCATAGTCTATGCACCAACTACTGCTGCTGAAGAAGCTGACGTTGAGAGATTTTATGCTGACCTGCAATGCCTTTTAGACCGCACTCCATCATCAGATGTCCTTTTTCTCATAGGAGACTGGAATGCTATGGTGGGGAGTGAAGAAATATCCGGAATTACAGGCAAGTTCGGTCTTGGTGAGCCAAATGAAGCTGGGCAGAGGCTAGTAGAGTTTTGTCAAGAAAACAACCTGACCATAGCGAATACTCATTTTCAATAGCACGAGAGGCGCCTGTACACTTGGACTTCACCGGACGGTCTGTACAGGAATCAGATTGATTATATTCTTTGTCAGCAGAGATGGAGAAGCGCTATACAAGCAGTAAAAGCAAGGTCTGGGGCAGATTGTGGCACCGATCATCAGCTTCTTCTTGCCAAATTTAAGCTTCGATTGAGGGAAACACAGAAAACTAGAAGGCCTTCCAGGTATGATCTAGATGAAATTCCATCAGAATATGCGATAGAAGTGAGGAATCAATTTCAAGAATTAGGTCTTGAAGACAGAGAGCCTGAAGAGATGGTGACTGATGTTCGTGATATAATACAAGAAGTTGCTACTAAGGTATTTCCAAAGCAAAAGAAATGCAAGAAAGCAAACTGGTTATCTGAAGAGGCTTTGCAAATAGCTGAGGAAAGGAGGATGGCAAAAGTTATGGGGAAAAGAGAAAGATAGAAGGTTCTCAATGCAGATTTTCAGAAAATAGTAAGGAGAGATAAGAATGCCTTCCTGAACATACAGTACCAAGCAGTTGAGGACAACATCCAATTGAGGAACACAAGAGCTCTGTATAAGACAATCAAAGATATCAAAGGAAGCTTCTGTGCTAAGCTGGGCGTGATAAAGGACAAACGAGGCAGGGACCTCACTGAAGCCTCAGAGATAAAGAAGAGGTGGCAGGAATACATAGAAGAACTGTACAAGAAGGACCTGGATGTGCAAACCCAACATAAGACGGTTGTGATTACTGATCTCGAGCCGGGCATCCTGAAGAGTGAAGTTTAATGGGCCTTAGCCAGCCTTGCTAAGAACAAAGCTAACGGAATTGATGGCATTCCAGCCGAGTTGCTTCAAAACCTCAACCATGACGCTGTTAACATTCTGTATACATTATGTCAGCAAATTTGGACAACCCTGCAGTGGCCACAGGATTGGAGGTCAGTTTACATCTCCATTCCAAAGATAGGCAGTGCCAAAAATTGTTCCAACTACCGCATGATCGCGCTTATTTCGCATGCTAGCAAGGTAATGTTGAAAATCCTCCAAGGTAGGCTGCAGTAGTATGTGGATCAGGAGCTTCCGGACGTGCAAGCTGGGTTTCGCAAGGGCAGAGGGACTAGAATTGTAATTCTTGATGTTGGACAGAAGAAATTTCTGCAGCGATTGCAACTGTTTCTACAGGTTGGAAGAACACCTTAAGAGGGACTAGAGACCAGATTGCCAACCTTCGCTGGATCATGGGAAACAAAAAAAAGCAAGAGAGTTCCAGAAACCCATCTACTTCTGCTTTATTGATTATGCGAAAGCGTTTGACTGCTTAGATCACAGCAGATTGTGGCAAGCTCACCAAGAGAATGGGAGTTCCTATTCACCTCATCTGTCTCCTCGGGAACCTGGGGCCGTATTACGCACCGCTCTCAAAATCGCTCTCAAGTTTGAGAGCGTGACGTCAAAATGACGAGGCTCAGACATGTGAAGTGTGACGACATCATGGCTTTAGCCAATTACAAGCAGGCTAGGCTGCTTAATAGCAAAGCCCCACCCCGGAAACTTTTATTTGCACGATAAAGGGGCCGTGTGCAAACATTTTTCGTGAAAACGCAGCGAATAAAAGTATAAATGTTCTATTTACCTAAGAAACATTGTTCGAAGCTATAATACAGCAACTAAAAATAGAAGCATTTTCAGTATTACAATTAAATGTGCGCCTAGGTAACGATTTTCGCCGCGAGGGTCAGCTGATGACAGCGAGGCGTGAACATGGCGGCCTGCAAAGAAACAGCTGATTTTCCCGTCTAGTTGCTGCTTTGTACGCGTAGTTTAAAATCGAGGTCCTCTGCGGATGTTGTTAGTTCCCGGAAAAATCTGACTGAAAGCAGTAAAGGCTACGAACCTGCAGTGAACAGCTTGGTGAAAGTGTTTGTCACGAAAATAGCTTGTTGAAGAGTGTTTTTCATCAGTGCTTACCAGCGATGACAACAGCGACGAGCGGTAGCCATGTGATCTAGTGTTGTTTCTTCGGAAAATGCAAGAGGAAAAGGAAGGCTACACTATTACTTCTGCCGATAGATGGAAGCTGACAGTATCAGTAAAGTAGGTGTCAGCCGCTATGTAAGAGCTCGCGACTGCAGTGCGGGAAACGAGATCCGACGCACGACCCTTCACCACTGACTTGTCGTGCAAGCCACAGTGACTCGCTGCTGTGCTTCGCAACCAGTTGACTTCAGGCACATTGGGCTCGGTTCTTCATATTGCGATTGATGCTGCTGCTGCTCCATTCCGTTCATGTTCAGTAGCTGATGTTCTGTGTGAGGTACATAAACCGACATTTACGCTCCGTTTTGGTTTGTTCAAGAGAAAGAAAGCACAGTTTTTTTTTTTTTTTTAATTGTCACCGAGGCGAGAACGAGTTCGTTCTACCAGACCTCAGTTTAGAGGCGATAAAGGTAGGCCTGAGCAGGGATGTCTAGTATGTTGCATTTCGCGCAGCGGTAAGAGTGATGGTGTTGGTCGCACATTGTTGCAAGGCCTCTCTGACGGTGTCATAGTTTCTGTTCGTGCTAGACGGTGTCCACTCTGTCGGCAGGAAAAGCAAGCGTATCATGCATGTGATGCCGCGAGCGAGCTCGAAATCGGCTCAATTTCTGCGATCGCACTATGACAACTAGCTTTCAAGTGCCTTTATATCCATCGGAGAGTCTTTAGTGTTTCAAAATATGTTCATTTTACACACATTACGCATTCTCTTTCAATATTGTGGGAATTTGGACAAGCCTTTTCTATTAAAATATCAGTTTGAACAGAAGTTTGAATTTTTTTGGTTATTTGTTGAAAAGACTTAGAAAATAAATGCCAATGACAAAAGTAGCTGTGCAAAATGTGTATATCACACATTTATGGCGTAGTCATTTATTGGATGCTGATAGTTTAGCTTCCTCTACTGTCTTGAAGCTGTTTAGCATTCTTCTTGACAGTGTTGCACGGTTTATTAGTGTAAAGTAACCTTTATTCACACATAGCCCCAGCAATGAATTTGTTATGATTGCAGTTATTTTATTGTCACTAAGTTTTTTGTCATTCAGCAGTCATTCTGGGCACTGAAGCCAAGTAAAATGCACTATTCTCTTAGCAGCTGCTACAGCAGAGCAGCAGCTTCAGCTTTGTTATATCTGATATATAAGCATTTTGTATACTGCACCATGCATACAGTACCTATTTGTATAGGTAGCTTCAATATGCAATGGAATGGCTTCTTTGGGCCTAGTAATTTATTCTCAAATGTACATGTCAATGTTGTATGGTCAATGTATATCAAGGTACATGTGCTTCTCTATATGCTGCCTCTTTTGCAGTAAAAACACTCAAGTGAAATGCTGCTTCCAAGAAATAAGTGTTTCTGCTGAATATAAGTGGCAGTTAAAAAGATCTTTGTTGGTAGTATTTTCTGATTACAATCAGAATCATGAACATTTACTGCCTTGCTGTAATACTGCACTTTTCAGTTTAAACATGTTTACACCACAGTGACCACAGCCAACTGTACCAGGCTGCAAGACGGTAGCAGAGAAGGGACAGCGAGCTGGGACTGGGATGGTTTGGCGCTGGTGTAATCAGCCATGACTTCAGTGGGTTGTTGTCGTCTCACGGGTAACCAAAATATGACATCCACTTAGGCCCATCTTTTGCTAATCTCAACAGCTTTTGAGCATGCTTTAGCACTCAATTGAACATCCATACTAAGTAGCCCACAGCCAGAATCGTAAACATTCGCAGGAATGCTTACAACGTGTGCCAATGCTGTTTAGGCAAGCATCATTGTAAGGACAGCCTTGTAACTTGGTAGTGATGATTACCTGCATAACAGAAACACCCCGGTTTCTTAGGCAGCAAATAAATTTAAACACTATAAATATTTGTCTCCTATTGCTTTTGCCATGAAAAAAATTTCACTGCAACATGCATTCTTTGGCATATAGCCCGTCTCAGCATATTCGGGAAATGTATCTCTTGCCGAAGCAGAAATCTGTCAGTCTCTCCCTGCAAGGCTTGTTTAAAAAAAAAAAAAAAAGAAAAGAAAAAGTCTTGTTCCCAGAAAAGACTCCCGGTCTTTGCAGAAATGAAAAGAAGCAGGCGTTTTTACGGCGCATTCTCTTTCAAGCCGCAAATGTGTCGCAGGCAGGGAGCGTGACAAATGGCCCGAAACCAGTCATCGAGGAGCAAGGCGCGCTGGACAATCAATAGTCCCTTCATTCTGTGCTTTACATATAAAGGGCAGGTATACAGAACCCTTTCGACAGCTCTCGCTAGGTCATTTTGAAGACAACTGTTAAAAAACAATGCACGAGTGGGAACGAGACCTTTTGGTTGGAAAAAAAGCCTTGCAGAGAAGCCGACTTACAAGTGGTATTGCACACATCAATGCATATAATCAAGATCGTTCGATGACCAACACGGGTTTTAAGATCTTAATCAGGAAAAAGACGCAGGTGTTCAGCAGACCTTCGATCACCTTTCGGTGCACAGGAGTACCGCTATCAAACATTATGGTGTCGCAGCGCTGGCAGACAAGGACAAGACTAGGGACACACACAACTGCACTGAACTTACAACTTTATTTTGGACGCTTTTGATTCGCGTATATATAATTGACAGAAGGATGAAATGAAAAGAAGCAGGCGTTTTTACGGCGCATTCACAAACGCTAGACGAACGCGCCGTGGAGGAGGCGTTGGTCCGGCGGGGCAGCCAGGGTCACGAAATGCGCGTGTTCGCTTCGCAGATCTGAGATAAAGCAGGCACAATACAAGTTTACTATGATCTTCAGAACTCTTCGGCAAACACACGCAGTCAATAACAAAATCTACTCACTATTGTGATGTTCACAACGTGCGTAGTACCCCTTGCCTAGCGACTTGTTTCCGTATCCTTGACGGCAATCATCGTTCCGCCCGATGGCTTCCGCTACCGACGCACTGCGTGATGCAAACGATCTTACATTCCCTACGTACGTCGGAAGCACGGTACAATCGTGGTTGGAAGCCTCCGGTAGCAAAAAAATGCGGTGCGCTTGCCGCCGCGGTGACGACGCACTCGCCCGCAAGCCGCCGTTCATCGATGTTCGTCGGCAATCGTCGCGCAGTCACTACACTTTCTGCTTGTTCCCGAGTTGAACAGAGCCGGAGCAACTTGTCCGGCAAGTCAAACGCGTGCTCGTGCTTCATTCTTCGCTGTGGATCGCCGATACAATGCCTCAAAGCAGCGCATCGCAATTTACGCGGCCGCCATTTTCGCTCTCAAACGTTTGAGACTGCTTCTGTCGCTCTAAAAAAAACGCTCTCAATTGGCGGCCATATTTAGGTGCTCAACGTCATCATTTCTTTCGTGTTCATGACGTCTGATGACGTCCATCGGTGACGCAGAACTGACCAATAGGACATAGGCCTTTGAGAGCGATTTTGAGAGCGATCCGTTTGAGAGCGGTGCGTAATACGGCCCCTGTATGAAGGGCAGGAGGCCACAGTCAGAACTGGGCATGGTCTTACTGATTGGTTTCTGATTAAGAAAGGAGTGAGACAAGGCTGCATACTGTCGCCCTGCCTATTTAACCTATATGCTGAGTGCATCATGAGAAAGGCCGGTCTGGATGAGTCTTCAGCTGGAGTGAAGATTACTGGAAAACGTATCAACAACCTTAGATATGCTGATGACACCACTTTAATGGCAGAAAGTGAAGTGGAACTCAAGAGACTTCTGATGGGTGTACAAGAAGAGAGTGAGAAGTTTGGGCTTAAACTGAACATTAAAACGACAAAGATCATGGCGTCTTGCCCTATCGAGTTCTGGAGCATCAAGGGACAAGAAGTGGAAGCTGTGACAGATTTTCTCTTCTTGGGCTCCAAGATCACCCCGGAAGGAGACTGCAGCCATGAAATTAGGAGACGCCTGCTTCTGGGAAAGAGAGCCTTGACTGCCTAGTAAAGAGCAGAGACATTAGACTGCCAACCAAGATCCGTATAACTCGGGCTATGATCTTTCTAGTTGTGATTTATGGATGCGAGAGTTGGACTGTGAAGAAGGCTGACCGCCGAAGAATTGACGCGTTTGAATTGTGAGTTCCTTGGGCTGCCAGAAGATCAAATCAGTCGATATTGTCGACCATAAACCCTGACTGCTCATTGGAGGGTCAAATTCTAAAGTTAAAGCTCAGCTACTTTCGTCATTTGTTGAGAAGAGAGGAGTCGCTGGAGAAAGATTTGATGTTGGGAAAGGTTGAGGGTCACCGGAGAAGGGGTAGGCAGTGAACGCGGTGGTAAGATGGCATCCTCGAGGCGCTGCAGATGAAGTTATGTGACGTTAGATAGTGAGAGACCGGAAAGCGTGGCGTGATATGGTCCATAGTGTCACGAAGAGCCGGACACGACTGAACTGAACTGAACTGACCTCACATTCTTTTTACATGTATGCAGGCATTTTGGCGACAGCTGCGTCTTGCTTAAAGGGACACTAAAGAGAAAAATGAAGTGGGCTTGCATCGATAGAATGCCAGTTCTCAGTTACATAAAAGCCAATCTTTCTGAAAACAGAGCTTTTATAAGGTAGTAAAGAGGAAGAACAGGAATACAGGTGTCGCCACCACAGCTGAAACAGCAGAGGCTCGCAACTACAAATCACATGACGCGTAAGGGATCCCGGAGGCTGACAAATGCGAATTGCGTTGATTGCTTGAATGCGTAGTCGGTTTTGTCTCGAATATGATAACATGCTTTTATTACACATAAACGACGGCGAAAAGACGAAAAGACAACGTGAATGCTGCAAGGCAAAAATAAATATATACTAATTTCTCCCACTTGTCGGTACATGCCGCTAGTCTCTCGGCTAACACGGCGCTATAGGCGTCCACTTCAGTTTGTGTTTTGTTCCGGCTCGGGCACTTCGTGCGTTCTCGGATAGTTTGGTTTGGGTCTGCGGCGCGATCTCGGAGTAGCAGATGCGCCTGCCCTAAGTGCGTATCGAATGAAGATCATGACTCGGCACGCACCTTCTAAGTATTCTCCGCTCCCCGTGCGCCAGCAATCACGGTGTCTCCTCTTGCGTCATCCTACCCTACTACGTAGGAGGAGAAAACAGTTTGAATTCGACCGGCGGGAACAAAAAAACCTCAGCTTCTTATCGCAGTATCTAGCAATAATTCGATTTTTTACTGCCGGATATGCGGCGACAGTGTCATCAAAAGCCATTTATTAGATTTCAATAGTATATTTGGGTGTCCTTAGTGTCCCTTTAAGACTGGAGCAGAGTATGGCAGTTGTGTTGATTGTTTCTGGTAAGCTAGTGTAAATGCACTTCATTTTTATTTGTTCACTTTCTTTTGCATCTGGGCAGGCATCAGGCTGAATATAAGTCTCCTTGTCTCCATTCCCTTTGGTTAATGATGAATTCTACCATCGTTTTGGTTAATGAAGAAAGCTGCCTGGTAATTCTAATTAGCATTTTATTTAAAACATTAGTGAGTGGCAAGTTGGTTTTGCATTCTTTAGATTGCAGTGCTGTACTAACAGGGATGAGTTAAGAAGTGCTCTGACTAGCAACTGTATTTTATTGCCCTCAACCAGATTATATAGGCACTAGGTCCAGAACAACAAAATGAAAAACCAATGCATCACTTCACGCATCCATGGCACGGTTATCACATTTGTTTCTCATTCCTTCAATCTTGCATCTTATCATTGGCATTCAGAAATGACATTTCTTTTTCGCTAATGTGCACAGAGGGCTTACTGACACATTTATCTGCACATTTTCAGATCGCCCGGTGGTGCCCGAGCACTTGCGAAGAATAGCTCTTTCAATGGCAGGGGTTCAGCACTTGCACTGGCTACAGTGTAAGGCAAGTTCCTCTAAATTTGGGCCCCTTAGGTGTCTTTTATGTTCTTGCAATCGTGTTCAGACACCTCCCTGTTTGGCCTGTGTAGAGGTTGCCACTCAGCAGGGGAACTGAATACACCATATCTTTGTAATCTACGAGACACAGGTAGTGCCTCATCACGCAGTCAGGCTCACATTTGATGTCTGAATTCACACCTTTGCATAACTGATGCAGTTTCTTCAGGGCCGAGAGGAAAATATCTATGACCGCTCTATTTCTTATCTTTTTCAATTTGTATGATACCACATGTAACTAAGGTATCATAGCTACCTTTCTTCAAGATTCATTTGTGGTGGGCCCCTTTCGCATTTGTTTAAGTATGCTGTCCACAACAGCAATTAGGGGATGACGTGGATATCCGGCTTTATCCAGACGATGCACTTTCCTCTGGAAAGCTGCTTATTTAGGCTGCCCACGACTTTTCAAGAGTGCTGATAAAGCCTGACTTCACAATGGCTCTTTACAAGCTTCATGTGAGCTGAGGCATACGGAAGGACTGGTTTGTTACCCGTCAGTTCACAGGCCCAGCACGCGTGTTGAGAGCTGAAGTACAGTCCCAAATTTAAGGACCTAATGTGGACATTAGCCGGGTGCTCATGAGCCATCGTCAACGGTAGAAGACACTGTGAACAATGCTAAAACTTCGGACACTCATGTGTTCACACAACTGTCCTTGTTATTCAGGAGCTGCTTCGAATTTACTTGAATTCCACATTTCGAAGACCACATTATTTCTCAACGAAACAGGATTTGCATTGGTTCATGTGTCGCGCCCATCTTGAGCGACATATGCCTTACGGTCGACGACGGCAAGATACAGGAATGATGCGCTAAGTTTGGAAGAGACTAAGTTTTAGGTTTGTTGACGCTTGTTATCCTCAATGACGACAGCGGTTGTGCGAACACACGGGTGTCTGAACCTTTAGCAATGCTTGTAGATTGTCTTCGACCACTGACGGTGACTCACGAGCGCCTGGCCGACAGTCACATTACGTTCGTAGATTTGGGACCATGCTTCGGCTCTCAACACGTTTGCTGGGCCTGTGAGCCGAGGGGTAGAAACCAGTCCCCCGTATGCCTCAGCTTACTCAAAGCTAGTAAAGAGCCATTCTGAAGGCGTGCTTCTTAAGCACCCTTGAAAAGTCGTGGGAACCATAAAGAAGAAGCCTTTCAGAGGCAAGTGCGTCGTCTGAAGCAAGCTGGATATCCAGTTCATCTCCTATTTGCTGTTGCGGAGAGCATACTTCGCGAAAGGGGCCCGCCAGATATGAATGTCGAAAAAAGGTAGCTGCGATACCATGCTTACATGTGGTAGCACACAAATTCAAAAAGATAGGAAATATATGGGGGTTGATATTTTCTTCTGGGCCCAAAAGAAAGCTGCATCAATTGTGCAAAGATGTAAATTCTGACACCAAATGTAACCCGGTTGCGTGACAAGGCACCGTCCGTGTCTCATAGATTATGAAAACAATGTGGTGTGTTCAGTTCCCCTGTCATGCGGCAACATCTTCATAGGCCAGACAGAGAGGTGCGTGAACACAACATTGTAGGAACATAAAAGAAATCTAAGGAGTCCAAGCACAGGGGAACCTGCCTTACATTGTAGCCAGTGCAAGGGCTGCACCCTGCCCTTGACAGAACAACTATTCTTCTCAAGTATCAGGACACCACCACAAAGGTGATAATAGAGGCTCTGGCGATCTCAAAATGCGCAGATAAATGTGTCGGCATTAGTGCAAAATAAATGTCATTTTTGAACACCAATGATGAGATGAAAGATTGGAGGAACAGGACACAAAGGTGATAATTGTGCCACGAATGTGTAAAGTGATGTGTTGGTTCTATTTTTTAAACCTGCTGCGTATGTAATCTGGTTCAGAACAATATAGAATAGAGCTGTTAATCAGTGCTTGTGATTGCGTTCTTCTTATCTCGTCCCTGTTACTACTGCGCTGCAATCCCCAGTGAGCATTTTATAATGACCCAGCAGTGAATACTCAAAGCGATAGTTATTAATAGCCCTTTTACCATTTTTATGTTTGCTGTGTATACATATTTGTCTCAGCAGCAGCCTCGTAGCAGTTTCACAGTGCTTTTACAACCAATTTTCCTGCTCTCACCAACAGACGGTTTTTCTTAGGTGAGGTTTTAAGGCCAGTTCCATTTTGTTTACATATTTAGAATGGTGCTTGTTGTAAAACATGCTCACATAGTGGTCTGAAGTGAAAATAACTTTTAAGCATTTTTGTGAGCAATTATGGCACTGTGTATTGCATGTTTCTGAAAGGGATTGGCAGTTTAAATTTTGATGTCACTGGATTTTAGGACCATGCTTCACTACTATCATTATTTAAAGTTCTACTTGAGGCTATTTTGGAAAGAGTAAAACAAACAGTAGTTGGCATTTTAACCAGTACTACTTTTTAATATCATGTATGGGTTTGCAGAAAAGGGGATGATGGTAGAGATAAAAGAGAAGCAGACTTCATGTTCTTCAAGGAGCCAAAGACCAGTGGAGTTTGCATAGGTGAATTTTGTCAGTGTATTCCTGCTTGAGCACTTTGTCATCTCTTTTGGTTGCAGCTCATTTTCTATGTGACTGTTGTCTGACTGTCATGCCTATTCTGGCAATGCAGGTAGTTCCACTCTCTTAAGGCAGTGTTGGCTTAGTACCATGCAGTGCAATCCTCCAGTGGCAGGCTTTAACATTGTGGACTGCTTGGGTGCCCAAGATATAAGTGCTGAACATGAAGTAGAATCTGCGTCTATTATTGTTCAGGCTTGCTATTCTTGCATCGGTGCTTTTTAAGTTTTTAAGTTTTCAGTGCAGAACTTCTTGCCTACATTTTAGGCAATAAAATGCGTGTTCACAAAAGTAAATGTGAAGTTCAATACCGTAGCAGTCTGGGCGTGTTGGTTATTCATGATGGAAAAATACTGCGCTGTATTTTTCCATCATAAATGTGAAGAGTTAGTTTTTTTGTGCTTAGTTGCACACAGCGCAATATTTCCACTGGTATTACAGCTCAGCTCTCAAAGTTGCCATGTATTTGTTACAGCCATCATGTAGTTTGCATGTCTACATCACTTGTGACTGAAGCGTTTCTCTCCTGCCTTTGTCACAACCTGTTGGGACAGCAACATTTTTGAGATAGCATATTGAATAATTTTTATGCAAAATGTTAATGAGAATTTTTAGCAAGTGCCAATATAGGACAGCCATCCAGCTACTTAGTGAGCGCAGAGGCCGTGTCTCGCGTGCCACATGCCTCGGTCTCGCGTGCCGCGTGCCTTGGCCCCAGCCGTGCCATGAACTTGGAGCACGGTGTTAGAAGTAGTTTAGGTGATACGACGACGCCTCCGGAGGCGGCAAACATTTGTACCAACTTCCGTCGTCCGCCCCGAGATGGCGCTAGCGTGAGTAGGGCCGCCCGTGCCGGTCGTCGAGCCTGTTTCTCGTCCTGCCCTATGGGTGATCATGTGAACTCTGACGATGCATTTACTCGCCTTAAGCGGATACCATTAATGTTACATGGCACTGTTAGCGCGAAACACCTTAGCGTGTATGCCAATCAAATATAAGCGGTTTTGAGCGCGAAATCGCTGTTGATCGCGATGTACCGAACTGCGGACGCAATGGTTAGGTGCTGTGGGGCGGCGCAGCGCTATTTAATATAATCTATGGTCACCATTTTAATATTTATTTTTCCCATACCTAATGCCACCAACTCGGTTCATGAGGCTAGGCAATATATATCTATACTTTTAATATCAAGCTAGTACTCGTGTGGAGCTGCAGACAAGCTGCAGATGCG
Source organism: Amblyomma maculatum (assembly GCF_055883805.1). Taxonomy (NCBI): domain Eukaryota; kingdom Metazoa; phylum Arthropoda; class Arachnida; order Ixodida; family Ixodidae; genus Amblyomma; species Amblyomma maculatum. The sequence goes on from NC_139346.1 coordinate 222,820,023, forward strand.
ATTCTGTAGCGCAGATCTAATGAGGCAAGTAAATTGGCAGAGTCTGGGATACACATGATTTTTTTTGACAAACGCCAGTGAAGCAGGGCAATAATCAGCAATGATAGCACTTGGTTAAATAGGGACAAATACAGTAGTGACGATATTTTTAACAAAATATTTACAGCAACAGCAGAAAAAAAAATACACGACACATTGCAAAGCTGTACCTACTGTAAAAGTAATACACATCTTTAACCACACCTCATCAAAAAATGTGTATCTTTCGCTAAGATTTGCATGCAGGGTCATCATAATATAAGGATGATCAAGCAGGCCGAATGACATGTAACAGAAGGCAGAAGTTAATTTTTTTTTTTGAGTGAACACTTAGCTTTGTTTGTGACGTGAAAATACGCATGTCTTGCTTTTCAATAAAATATTTTGATCCAAATGAGGGTTGTGAGGAGTCTGTACTGGAAGTGGAAAAGCCGGACAGCCCAGCAACTTAAACGTTGACTGCAGGCGCTCAGCGCGGGTTAAGAAATTTTTCTTTCTCGGTTTTTAATAAATAGTTCGTATCGAACATCTCATGACCTTTTGCTTGCGTGCTGGCTGGTTTCCTAATAATGATACTTGGAGCATTCATCCTACGTTCAACTTTGATGAGGTTATCATCTCATGGGAGCCCATTACATTCAATAGAAAGTCAGACTACTGCTTATGCCAGCTTTGACAGTTTTCGAAGGTTTTGGCTTTTGTTCGGCTCATTTTTCTTGAGCTGTTTGCAGTACTGGCGCATTCGCAATCCTACGTAATAGTCCGACACTTGTGCCATTATATCTCTTTTACGTTCCGCACATGGAAAAGGTAGATTGAAGTTTTCTAGCGCATAGTCTATGGCTATGTCATACACTTGTTTATCGTCAGCGTGCTTCTGAAATATTTCTTCTGTCTGCTTCATGAAGTAGAAGAGCGCAGAGTGAGGATGTTGAAGCCCTCCACATGTTTTGCATAAAACGAGAGCTGCTTCAGGCTTTCTTGCCACATCATCTGTGGCTACTAACCCTAGTCTACACTTTGAACAACTAGTGGTTTTCAGTAGCTTCCTCGTCAGAAAGCCTGTCACATAGTAAACAATGCAGTCTGTCACACTGGTTTCCACGGAGACATTCTCAAACACAGCCTCGCATTCAATTTCGCTCTCCACATAGCTATCAAGTCTTGCCTTAAGCTCTTCCAATCGAGACTTACTGGGCGCATCTTCTAAAAATGCGGCTGTCAGATCAGAAAGACTCAGCAGACGTGGTTCTTTAGCCTCCAACTGGCAATTCCCATACTTAGGCGGTCTCATGAGACTGTAAATAGACAGCATATTGTAAAGCTGCAGAAAAGTTGGCAGGCAGGGGTGTTCATTTTGGCCACCTGCATGACGGATTACGCCAAAAAAAATTTCCAGGGCATCCTGATTAAATTTTGCGGTCAAGGCATACTTGAAGTCACATGTTTCCAGGAGGTGTGTAGAAAGCTGGATTAATGAAAGAATTGTCACTCGCAGCCCTTCAGCAGTTGAGTCCGATAAAAAGCTACGGGGATCAATTTTTCCAGCCTTGACGTCTTTCTGCCACTCATTTAGCCACTGTAAAGAAGACTCCAGCACCTTAAGATCCATGACCACCCAACCTCAGGCCTTCGTTTGCATGTCTGCGATTTAGTGCGTCAAACAAATTATTCATTCTGATTGTGAACTCAACTGTACTTTCTACGTTTCTGAGTCCCTCGATCTCTCGCTTGGAATAAAACTGCAAGCCGTTCACGACGCTCATACTAAATAGCTGAGTAGCCAGCTTTACTCCTATCTTTTCTGTGAAAGTTGGGTTCAAATGAGAAAATGACAGAGTTTTGGACATGCCCTGAGTCGGCCTTCAAATTTTGTGTCCTCTACATACAGCTTGTCATAATGCGACCACAGCACTCGGCTCCCATTTGTGCAAAACATTTTGTATTGTAACAGGCGATTGCGTACACATTTGATGAGGTGTGGTGCGTCCGAAAAAACAAAAACATTGCGGTTGTCGCATGCAGGGTTCAAGAAGCTTATTTTTGGCACCGTCTAGAGCTCCTGTTACACCGAAATGTTTCCACATTGACCGATTGGTTGCAGCACCGTCACATACAATTGCATCAACAAGTGCACCAGCATCTTCAAGTAGAAGGATAACCTTTATTATAAGTTGTGCCAATATGGTCCCTTTTGTTGGCCCACGGCTTGCGAAGACTGCGATAGGTTGGAAATAATTTTCCCCAAAAGAGCGAAACGCAAAGACTAGTTCATGGTCTGCCAATTGGTTAGGCGCTTGTACCTCGTCTCCAAAGTCTGCGTGGCCAGTGTAAGTCATTGTTCTTGCAGCAAACAAGGACACCTTTTCAGAGCACGTCTTGTAACCGGAGTTACATCGAGGAACGAAGCACTTTCTCCCCATGCCGTCACTTTCCCATAACTTACTCAAACACTGCGAGACTGGACACAACGGTCGTTTAGAATTATCGCTTCTGCGTGTAACAATTCTCGTGAACAGGAGAGCGCCGACGACCGTCAAACACCACACAAAGGCTGGCTACCAAATGACACGACCCGCACGTGCGAACGTTTCTATCTCCAGGCGCGGACGCTGCCAGCCCTTCCGGCCCGGCGGTCCGGCTCAGTGTGGCGCCACCTCTCGGCTTGCTGGGGAAGTTCGTCCCAATGTTCTCCGCGGCGGTTGCATGGCGGAGGTGCGCCGTCGTATCTCCTAAAGTACTTCTAACACCGTGACTTGGAGGAAGAGCGACGGAGCAGCTGTGTTCGTTACGATCGTATATAGGTCGGCTGCATCTGATGATCTGGAGGACATTGTGTTGCGAGACGAAACTGTGCGGTGATGAGAATGACCTAAAGCCCAAACAGCGGCGGAAACACCGTAACAATGTGAGGAGCATCTTGCGAAACACCGCGCAACATTGCGGGAAGACGTGAGTGAAGAGCAGCACAGATGGTTGCCGCCGCTTCTTCATCGCCATGCTTCAGCTGTCACTTCATTCTAGGTTTAACCGAAGCTAAACCACAGCCAATTTTTTCCTAAGACTTGCTTACGCAATGCTGCAAAATTCGAGCTGCTTTTTGTTTATGTGTCTGACCCTATACACCAGTTTTTTTACGGCGGAGGGGACGAATACAAAATGTGGGTCGGGGAGCACCTTAAGAGCACGCTTCCGTTTTGTGACTGCTTTTTCTTTGACATGGTAATATGCGGTCATTTGCATGTTCAGCACAAGACGGCGTCCAGTCAAGGAGCGGGTTTCCACATTCATTGACGACACCGGCGCCAAGCAGCGACGCCGTCAACGCTCGAGAGCATGGTCCCCGCCTCGCACCGCCTGGCAATGTTAGTGGTGCTCAAATTCGTATATGACACCTCGGCTGAAGCGGTGCTGCGTGTAGGAGGGTAAAGGTATGTTGCATTGACTGCGTTTCGTGCCACCATTATTTGCATACTCTTTGCTCTTCTGTGCAGTGCATTTTAACGGCAACACTGCTGCACATGACTTAAAGTTGGGTGTCTAGTTGAGCAGTTGGTCTGCGCTGCTTATGGCTAAAGCGCAGGTGGCTGCCGCAGCGTAAGGGCGATTTGTTAAGGCACTGTTGTGTACACAGTGAAGACCTCTCAGTGTAGGTGGCATTAAAACACTTCGGTGAATATCTATTTTTCCGCTTCCCCAGGATTGTGTTTAGTGACTATTATATTGTGGAAGAAGGCTAGGTCAAGACGGCGAGGTCGTGGTGGCAAGGACAGCGAAGCCTTGTCTAGCGTTTTAATCCGGTCACCAACCCAGGCACGCGCCGGAGCCGGCGCCGCGGGACGATGATGATGGTATGTACAACTCGTACGGTGCACTTCGCTAAAGGGCGCAAAGAAACGTCATTGGCTCCACGGACTTCAGGCCCATCATATGGTGTCGTCACTTTCCGCAAACGGTAGCACAAATCAGCGTGAATGACAGAAATTGCAGCCCCTGTATCAATCAATGCTTCGACCGGTAATCCTTCAGCGAAAACAAAAATCACATTATACGGGCGATCTGGAGGACTTTTGGTAAGTTCGCAGACTGCAGTTTGACCTCCGGAAACTGCAATGCTTAGTTTTCCGGATGGCGGACAGGGAGAGTTGTTGCGGGTCGGAGAGGGGAAACTGAGCGGCGGTATGGGGATAGGGACCGACGTCGGGATGCATGGGTTCCACGAGGCTCAGACGAGGATTCTGGAGGTGGGGATGATCTTCGAGGTGGGCTGGAAATAGGAGGTCGTCGCTGATAATATGAGGGTATGTCACTTTCGAAGGCGTCATAACCATGCTGCTCGTTCTGAATACGGCGACGGCAGAAGCGGGATATATGTCCTCGTATTCCACAGTAGTAGCACACTGGGCGAGAGGGGCGCCAGGGTGCGTAATAGGGTGGCGTAGGCTGAGCCGTCGTCACGGCGTTGATGTGGTTGTAGGGCGATGCCAGTTGGGGCGGCGGAACAAAAGGAGGGGGTGATGCTGCGACGTGCGCGTAAGTCGGTGCTTGGCGGGGTGCAGGAGGGTCGGACGGCATAGGTCGCGTGATTGTTGCCAGCTCATCTTTAATGATGTTGCGTAGACCGGCGTCATTAGAAGGCACGGAAGAATGATCGCACCCGTGTCGACAGACAGGCTTGAGGGCTTGGAGCTCCTCCCGGATGATGGCTCGAATCAGTGCCCGTAGATCCAGGTCAGCATAGGTCGGGCCAGTAGCAATGCCGGGCTGCAATCGGGAGGACTGCAGCTGGTCGATGCGTTGGCAGGTCGCTATAATGGCGTCAACAGTAGAAGGATTCTGGGCAATCAGGGTATTATAAGCCACAGAATTAATTCCTTTTAAGATGTGGTGTACGCGTTCAGGTTCCGGCATGGTGGGACTAACACGCCGGCAGAGTGCAAGTATGGCCTCTATGTAAGACGCGTAGGACTCATCGGGACCTTGGAGGCGAGAGGCGAGCTTGTTCTTCGCGACCTCAGTGCGAACTGCTGGGTCGGCGAAATATTGGCGGAACTGCTGCTTGAATGTTGTCCAGTTAGTGGTGTGGGGTTCGCGGTTAATAAACCAGGTTCTGGCGACCTCAATGAGGTAGAAAGAAACGTTCAGAAATTTTAGAGCGTCGTCCCACCGGTTGTAGTTACTGCAGCGTTCATAGGTGTCCAGCCAGTCATCGACGTCTTCGTCGCGACGACCAGCGAACAGCGGCGGGTCGCGTTGTCGTGCGGGCACAGTCGGAGGGGGTGGTGCAGCCGAGGTAGAGGGTCCTGCCGATTCGTGGGTGCTCTCGGTAGACATAACGATGGTGGCAGGCGGTAAACAGCGACCGGAACGTAGCTCCAGCGAGAGGCAGGGCACAAAACAGCAAGGGGATCAATTCTCACCTCCACCACTTGTGGAAGAAGGCTAGGTCAAGACGGCGAGGTCGTGGCGGCAAGGACAGCGAAGCCTTGTCTAGCGTTTTAATCCGGTCACCAACCCAGGCACGCGCCGGAGCCGGCGCCGCGGGACGATGATGATGGTATGTACAAATGAAAGATGATGATGATGGCATGTACAAATGAAAGAAGGTCCACAGAAGGCTCACAATATATTTGTGGGAGGAGGAGGTGTTATAGAAGTAAGCAATTTTTTTGTCATCACAGTAAAACACTTTATTAACGTTAAGGGGATGCCTCGAAAAACTAAGTGTTGTGTGCAGTCAGTTCACCTCCAGGCGACAAGCACCCACATTCTTTGTGCCTTAACCCTTCATTTTTGGATGTAAAACAGTGCAAAGAGACGAAGAACAAATGAATAGAAAGCACGCAAAGGAGCGCTCGCCTGTGTGCTTCCTGTTCCTTTTTCCCTCTTCTCTTTGCGCTGTTTTACATCCAAAAATAAAGTATTACCTTCTCGTCCAATACAGCATCCTACGGCCGTAACCCTAACTGGCGAGCGAGCGAGCTACTGCTGCACGCATACCCCTGCTTAAGTCAGGAGAGTGAAAAACCTTTGCGAGGGAACGGAAGGAGAGAGGCATGACAGAATCGGGTGATTGCGGTGGCTGTAACTGCGTTATTAGTTACTCTTTTCAAAAACATTTTGCGGCCTTGCGTTCTAGGGACGAAGTCTCACAGTCACCGGAGAAAATATTTTCGACCAGAGGGTGGACAGTGGGCCTTTAAGAGCACTGTTATGGTTTGCGCATACAGTTTTGCCGACCGCCTATCACTGCAAAGGCTTATTCAGTTATCAAACTTATTCAGTCCAAAGTGATGTCTTACTGCAAAAATGTGGCAGCATGGAAGCAACATTGCATTTTTGAACCCACAGGAGCAGTCGTTTGCGATGACCACCTCTTCCATTTCCCATCATTTGAATTCACGCACACTCTAGATGAGAGGTGACGCTCTAAATGCCTGAATGCATATGCCTGAATCCAAAGCATCGTGGCTGCTTTGTGCTTCACCTCTTTTCGTGTTGTGTGCACAAATGTGAAAAATCTGCGCACAAAATTTTCGAGCGAGCTATACCGGTCAACAATATTGCGGTAAGTTGTGTTGACTTGTGTTTTTATGGGTCACCCTCCCAACTCGCACCCCTGTACGTTTTGTGTGTTAAAAATACTTCGCCTCGGTAAGGAGATTTCATGATTTGACGATCTGTTCTAGGATGTTCACGGTTACTCTGCGCCGAATAAGGACATCATAGGTGTCTCTAAATTAAAAAACTGCTTAGACATATTTCGGTTCCATGTATTCCCATGGGCGCTAACCCTATTTTTCACCTCTAGTCGGCTGTGACGCTGCGAGTGCCTCCATTGTTTGTAAACACGGTGTTGGTCTATAGAGGGGTTACATGTCGTCTGGAGTAGCGAAACCAACAGCTAACTCGATGAAAAATTCAGAAACGAAAGACAATAAGCTGCTCTGCCTAGCGCCTTAGCGTTCATTCTTTTTTTACTGTAACCCTTCCAGGCTGACACTAACATGTGTTCATGGTTCAACATGCACTTTTTTCTACAAACTCTTTTTTTATTTTGATATACACCGATTTGCTATCTGTATTGGTTATAAATGACATCTAGGGAAGCAATATGGCTATTTCCCAATTCCCAAAAGCCAGTTGACAGTTGTAACGAATTTACAATTTATGCACTTTCACGATTTCTTCCACTTCTTAAATAGTTATTTTGTTCAAAACTTCATGCTGCTATTAGACTGAAAGCAAGAATTTGGAAATGGCATTAAGATGTTTGAGGAGAGATTTTGAAAAATTTGAATACTTTATTGTTCATAGAATGTTTCTCGCTTTTTTGAAACGTTTGAATTTTGCTCAACTCACAAAAGCGTTTTGGAGTAATTTTAGTCTTTCAAACGCCTTGGGATGAGTCATTGGGAATTTTTTTTGACAAATCAGGTGGTTGAGTGCAACCTCCGGGACGTTTGGTGCAGAACGACCCTTGTTAGTTTTATATATCGGAAGAGCTCAGTCAACCTGCCTTTACTCAAACAAGAGGACCTTTTAAGAAGGAAGTTTTAACTCATTTTTGCCTGTATGCTTATTGGTAATCATATGTGGAAGGGAAACAGTTTCAAGACAAGACACGAGCCAATGTCATGTAGTTGCATATATTTATCCCTTACCGCTTATAGTTTTTGTGATTGCACATTTGGCCTAATATGACAGAGCCTGAATTCATAACTTTGCCATTACGAACAGCTCAACAAACTTGGCCTATGTGTTGGAGCAGTTTCACGAACTCTATACATCATGCACTTGTGTTCGTTTTGGATATCATACCATATCAGTTTCCATCCACTTATATGGTTAAACGAGATTTTCTTGTTTGCTAGGCATTTAACAAAAGCTTCTCATGCCTCTTTTGTATGTCGTCATGCAGAAGGTCTTGGAGAGCTGATGGCTTCTTTTAAGATATCGTGGACCTCAGTGCCAAGGCTGATTCTTGGCAAGGTCTCCAAGTCTGCTAAGGTAAGGATTTTTCTGTCATCACGCCATGACCAGCTGTGCTCAAAAGTGCTGTACATAACAGTTTGGGTATTTATTAATGTGGACCAATTGGACAGTCCATTTCTTAAAGCAGTAGCCTGTGCATGCAACACTTACTGTCAGGTTGAGGGACCAGTTTAAAGTGTTCTGCAAGATGAGGCCATCATGTGTGCAGTATTAGATACAGTGTGACCCTCTAAGGAGTAAGTGTAAGTGCATGAGCAATATCACTTGGGTTTCATTTTATTATAATAGTGTGATTAGCTGCCACTTCCTTGAGAATTATAAAGGTGCTTGCTGAAGAACGGTTTTGCACTGTAGGGTCATTGTAACCTGGCTATTTTAGACATAACCGGTATGTGTACAGAGCAAGATTTATTGAAAGGAACATGGATAGGTTGGTGCTCACTACTATAAGGGTGGCAGCAGAACGCTGGAGCTGATCAAATGAGGGATCATCTATTCAACTGCACGCTAATCTGTGAGTGATTTGTCTTCTTCCAATGCCCCATAATGTCCATCCTAAAAAGAGAAAAAGAAATGGAAGTGCCAGGGCGAATCGCATTGAGATGGAGAACATCCTCAAGGCATTCAAATCTTTCAAAACTCCCGATGAGGTATCTTATGTTCATAATTTGTCACCTGCTTGATAGTCAGTAAGAGGTGGTACAGTCAAACCCGGTTATAACGAACAGCGTGACTTTCCGAGATTTGTTCGATATATCAAATATTTCTTTATAGCCAAACCCGCTTTTAGCGAATTTTAGCGAATTTCAGCACCTAGTTCGCTATACGGGATATCGCGTAGTCGGCAAAAACGTGCTAATAAAACTAATGCCACGGCACTCACCATGCATAATCTGCTCCAAAAGCAATTTATTCAGCAATCTGCATTCACTTGCAAAAGGCGGTTATTTTAGATTGCACAGAGCGCCTAGCAACATCAACTTGAATTGCATTTTCAAGACGTGATAAAATGTCAACCAACTCAAGTCCGCTTCCTTTTATGTCGGCACAGTAGCGGCGCAGCACATCTGTTGCGGAAAGTGCTTCTGCAAAAGTAGGGCGAGGGCGGTCGTCTTCCGGCGGTGGCTCATTGTCTTCCATGTCTCCGGGCGCCAGCACATCAGCAACGATTTCTGAATCCAGCGGGCTTGCCGTCACGGCTACCTCATTATCCACTGCCACAAAATCTTCCAAGCAGACTTCTTTTGGCACCGCGTCAGGAACGCGGGCAAGTTCTTCCCAAAGAGTGGCCAACTCTTCATCGTCTTCAGCTGCACTCGCGGCGCTGGTGGCTTCGGCATCCGTCTGGCAGAGTCCGGCATGCCGAAAACAGTTCTTGACTGTGTCGCGTGTGACGTCTTGCCAGGCGCGGTTCATCATCTGGATTGCGCCTAACAGGCTTATCTTCAGATTTTCATTCATCCGCAGTTTCACGAGGAGTCGTTCAACTATGCGCTTTCTGTATCCCTGCTTGAACGCACGTATAATCCCCTGATCTAGAGGCTGCAACACTGCAGTTGCGTTTGGCGGCAGAAAACAGAGTTCAATGTTCCTGAGTGAGATGCCACAATGGTGGGCCGAACAGTTGTCCAGCAGCAAGCAAATCTTGCGTCCGCTCAGCGCAAGCTCATCGTCCCAGTCACGCAGCCACGACTCGAACAATGCCCTGGTCATCCAGGCTTTGCTGTTGGAGAGGTACGTGACCGGCAGCGAAGCACATCCCCGAAGGCACATGGACGACTTGAACTTCCCAATGACAAGTGGGCGCAACTTAGATGAGCCGTCCATGTTCGCCGTAAGAAGTACAGTCTCACGTGCTTTGTTAAGTTTGCCGCCATGGCACTTCTCATTTTTAAGTGCCAGGGTTCTACTAGGCAGCATCTGCCAGAACAAGGCGGTCTCATCCGTGTTAAATATGTCGCACGGCTTGTACTTCTTTTTTACTTCATTCCAAACGTCATCTATCCATTTGTTGACACTGTCCGTGTCAACTGCCTGCCTCTCTCCAGCAACCACCTTTCCTGATATGGCATAGCGGTCCTTAAATCTCTGCAGCCATCCACTACCCCCCACAAATCCTTCAACATTCAAAACGCAGGTGAAATCCCTTGCCTTTTGTTGCAGCATGGGGCCACTGACAGGAAGATTTCGTGCACGCACATCCACGAACCATGCATACAAGGATTTCTCCAGTTCGTCGTAGGCTGGCTTCCGGATGCGTCGGCCGTCAGCATTCGGTCGTACGCGAGCATTTTCCCGAATGGCAGCTTTGTTTTTGAGGATCATGCTCAGCGTGCTCCTCGCGATCCCGTAGTGCGCAGCGACATCCGATTTTTTTTCTCCACTTTGTCGCAAAGCGGCAGACCTTGCTGCTTCTTCGTCGTCATTCTGAAGCACCGAACGCACGAACACCGCAGGTACTACGCTTGTTCGGATTCTTGAGCGCACTTGTACACCACAGCAACACACGACACGACGACAAAGTATGGAAGAGGTCGTAGAGCGCACATGCTGCACACCGCAGCAACACACGACGCGGCGACAAAGAAAGTATGGAGGATAAAAAAATGGAGGAGTGCGGTTGATAGGCTCTCCTCTCCCGCGTCCTGAAACCAGCTCTGTCCGGTTTCTCCAAGGTCAATGTACAACTGGTCGCGCAACTTGGAAGAAAACGCGTGCAGCTGCCTACTGCCAGCGGCATCAACTCGATGATGAGGGCTCCTGCGAACTGTGAGGCAAATTACTAACGCACAGAAAATAAGATCTGCCAGAACTCCAAAGAACTAGAAAGTAAACATAATATTCGCGCTCAGGAATGAATGCAGTTTTTGTTTCTTGCGTAAGAAAAAAAATAATATTTTAACCTGTTTCTAACGGCCTCTCTCGGCCACTTATTATCCGCTGCGTAGTTGCCCAAAGCTCAGATATGGTTCAGACTGTTCAGACCAAAGCTTTTTTTCATCCACGGAATGGGTGCGTCGTCGGCCCCGGTTCAACGTTCATCGTTGCGTGCTGCGTACAGAGTGGGTTATCTGTAACAAACAGTCAGTATTTCATTCTGCTGGTTTTGGTAGAGCTTTACTGCAAGGCGAAGACTGTCTGTGCTCGATGAGAAACTGATTGCCGCTGCATGTGCGCATTTCCGGACGATGGGACAATGCTGCGTCACAGCTCGGCGGCTCGGCTGGGCCTCCCAGGCACGTCGCTAAAGTGGTGGCTTGTTTTACGGATACACGTCTGCATGAGCGGCGTATTGCTGCATGTTTTAATTGAGCGGTGAAGGTGAGATTTTATTGCCCCCAAGAAGCGTGTCGCATTGATCAAAGCCTTCCGTTCCGCTCCCCTTGCTGCGTGTTTTGCTTACTGCGTCATATTACCGCACCAACGTTCGCTGAACGTGCTTTAGCTGTTATTACAGTGATGTTCCTATTGTCAATGGGATCTTTCTCATGAACATGTTAAATGCATAAGTTGTAAATTTGTAACCTCACATTGACTCCTTTCAGTGGCAAATGAAGCGTGAGTAAAATATGGGAATCATGAACAGGGCGAGATTTATTGGAGCGAAGCTATATCGTAGATATTTTCACTTCTCAGACGCATTAACTTCTAAATACTAGCAATCCCAATTTGAATTGCTTACCTAAGCTCTTACAGGTTGGCGTTCTAGCGCTAGCGTTAGTTATTCCGTTCGTTTGTTTTTGTTGTTCTTTGACGCTGATATGTATACTTTGTTTGTTAGCAAGATCTTTTGCCCTTTTATAATCTCACCGCGTCTCGTTTGGAGACCTACGCTCAGGTCATTTTGTTATCACGAGGATTTCATGAAGACCGTGACGAATGAGCGGTGGTCGCTCTCCTACACTTAAAGATTTCATTGTCGTGAAGCGTCTATGTAAGTAATCGTGAATTAATAAAGCCTGGCTTTCTGTACAGCGCAGCTTCACTCATTTATGCCCTTAGTGAAATGCCTCAAGCCATGTGGTTCTATCCATGTACTTGCCGAATTCACTTGAAGGCCCTTGTTCACAAACGTGCCCGAAGAAATAAGCCCCAGAATGCGTTTACATGACGCGCGACGAAAGACTAGGCTAACGACGACGAAGGCAGAACGATGTTATGATAAGGTGGTTAAAGATGCCGTAACATTTCAGTTAACGTAAAACTTGACAGTAGAAATCCATGTCAAGTAAAGTTGGCTGAACAGTTACGGTGTCCATTTTTCTGCCTTATCCGAGCATCGTTCTGCCTCCGTCGTTGTTGGCCTTGTTTTTCGTTCATAAGTAAAAAGACAATCAAATTCCCCGCCAAAAGTACGTCACTGTGACGTCACAAGCAACGTCACGTGTTTGTTGTGCCTCAGAGTTCGCAGGGGGCGCTGGGAAACTAAAGCCTCGCTCAGAGTCGACACGCAGGCTTCTATGGGAGTTACGCTACCATTTGTTCTTCTACCATGGTTTCTCCTCGTTCACGATTGGCCTGGAGCAGCAAGCACGTAGCTTGATCACGTGGTAAGCAGTTGCCGATAGGAGCGCACCCTCAAAAAACTCAGCGTTGAGGAGAAACAGATTGGGGGAGGCACGGCCGGTCTTGGGGGAGAGCGCGCGCTCTTTAAGAGAAGCGCTCTCTCCCTCTAGACCGGCCGTGGGGGAGGACACGCCGAGGCAGCGGAGAAGGGCTGAGGGACTGCTCAGCGTAGCTTGGCTGGTACGGCGCTTGCCCTTTCTCAGTTCGTGCTCTCCAAAGCAATCCCTCGCCCCTGAGGAGACAGTTGAACGCGCTGAATCCCCCTTTCCTCCCATTTCCAACAAGAATTGCTTCTCTCTTCAGAGCAATTCATTGCGGTGATGCTACCCGGCCAGCCGGCCAGCCTGGCTTCCGGCGCGCCCGCGCACGTGGGTGTTCATCAGTCACATGCACTCAAGTTCGCTATAACCAATGTACAGTTCGTTATAGAAATTACATTTGTCATGAATAATTCTAAGACAGCTTCGAGTGTTCGATATAAAGGATAATTCGCTCTAGCCGGGTTCTTTATAAACGGGTTTGACTGTATAGCTGCTTGTGGGGTGAGTTGATGCGTAATACTCAGAACTGCGGGGCAGCATAGACAAAACACATAGAAACACGAAACAGGCACACACTACAAACTGTAATACAAAACTGAACCCGAACTTCCTCTTTCACACTCGGCCACAACTTCCTCTACTAAGTACAGCACACTCACACACATCTTCTATCCCAAGCAGATATGTCTGGACAACAATAAATGTACAGTATTGTTGGCCAGACATATCTGCTTGATATAGATTTTTTACCCTCGCACGCAGGCTTCTAGCACGCTCCTGCTCTCGACACCAGGCGACTTATGTCGGGTGGGCGTGGCCAGAGGACTGCGGGACTGCGGGTCATGCAGGCGTAGCGCGTTGAATACGCGTGTTCGTGAGCAATCGTTCTTCAGTTCATCTGTTATTGCGCTCTACCACTTATGCATGTAGGTGTGTGCTGTACCTCGCTACTCACATTTGTCCTTGTTCCTTATAATACTACAGCATTTTGAATCGCACTGTCCTCTCGTTGATGCAATATACGAAGGCATACGAAGGTGCCATGCAGGTTGCGAATTATAAATCGCCGTTGTTGTGCAGCGGTGGCGTATTTTTTTTCTGGGACTGTCCTTCACAAGTATTGAATGCATGTTTTGCTTCTTCACTTTTTTGATTCTGCGAATGAGAATGCAGAATTTTGGACCAGACTCTATAGTGAGAGATGTAACCGGATTGGCTAGCTTCGCTCTAAGGTTGCTTAGGCAAAGTGTTTTCGGCCACCAGTGGCTCGTCTTTGCCTTTCGTTTGCCATTCCTTAACGCAAGTGTAAGTCCGATTATAACAGACGCTTGGGCGAGTTGGGTAATCCACGAGCCCAGACAGCGCAAAAGAAACAACAAAAAAACTGGGACCTACGTTCCAGTCTTTTTTTTTTTTTGCTTGTGCTGTCTGCACTCACACTAACAGCGATCCAAATTTTCATTTCCTCTGTGTGCAAAACGGTTGAGCGTAGTAGCTTTTTGTGGTTTCTGCCTTAGACTCAACAAGGATAATTTCATTACATGCTATGAGCTGGCCCAAATAGCCAAACAGATCTTTCACATACACTGAAAGCATCTAAATAGAGAAGATTCGTATTGAGCCGCTACTGTGGTAATATTTGTTCAAAACCTAAAAGAAATGGAGAAACGGCGTTGTGCCCTCCAGTAGTGGCTTTGTGGATAGGGCTTTTGACTGCCGAGCCGGAAGACATGGGTTCGATCATGGAAGCTATGTCCGCTCTTCGATGAAGATGAAGGCGCTTGTGTAATGTGCGATGCCAGTGCAAGTTAAAGAACCCCAGGCATTCGTTAACTTCCTGAGCACTTCACTACGGCGTACCTCATAGCTGATGCCACTTTTGGACGCTAAACTCCATATACCACATGAAAACAGTTATCATGCTCCAGCTAGCATTTCTTTGCTGCAGTTTCTTCCTTTGGCATGCACGACAATGTACGTGCAGGATTAAAAAGAAGTATCATGCTTGACATGAAGATGATCAGCCACCCCGCCAAACCACCGGAAGAAAAAAAAAACGAAAGCAAAGATTGCGAACGCATGGAATTGGCACTCAATCTACATCCCCGCGCAACACGCTTCTTGACTGAGCAGCGCCAGCAGTGCGCCTCTTTCAAGGGGGAAAAAAAAAAGAAAATCTCCTCTCGGGATCTGCAAAAATATTCTTCCTTTCCCTCCTATCAGCACGGGTCTTGAAGGAAAAAGGCGCATCGACGTTACCCTGATGTACAGGTCTAGGACACCCAGAAAAGAGGTCAGAATCAGGAAAAGGTACAGGAAGTATCAGGCTAGCCAGGAATATGAGCACCAATGCTGAGCTGCTTTTCACAAAAGGCATTAAGTCTAAAAATTTTGGAGACGTTGTGAGTGGACAAGCCCTTCTGAATAATGGACAGGAAAGGCTCGTACTGGCATTGTCCAAGCTGGAGTCACCAAACCAAGAAAAGAAATAGTGCCTTAAAGTTGCAGTTTTAAGGAGCGGCAGTTCTGAATTTTTGCAGGGAGTTTTTATATTATGACAGCTAACTACCTTCTTTCCAAGGCTACAGTGTTTATAGGGTTGTTGCATATCTCATTATGCCTTCCCTCTGAATAAAAATGGCTTTGTTTTTAGCAAAACCTCTTGTTTGCCTAATTTGGGGCTTTTTGAGGAAAGAACAACACTTTAAACTGCATTTGAACTTGAAGCTTGTTTTTGCATGGCTGTGGTCGTTATAGCCATCTGAGCAATTGGGTTCCAGAAATAAAACAAGCCTTCTTTATTTAAGCATCTTGAGATTTGAAATTATGCTACAAAACGTTTTTTTTTACTACAAAAGCTCACATATTTGCTACAAAATGCCATTTTTCCTGCTACAAAATTTGAAAAGGGGGGGAGTGGAATCTAGTCTTCAGGCCACGAAACGCTTGTCTGTCCCGGGTAATTGTTTCAAGATTTTTTTTTTCTTCCTCCACTCTTGAATACACAGCTCTTCGATGTCATTTTGTTTTGCTTCAGCTTGGTTGCAGATTTCTTTGGCAGTGGCTATAGACCAGTTTTATAGCTGCTCCCGGGCTCGGCCATTCTTTGCCGATGGGCGCGGCGCCATGCGGGCACTTCCTTGGGGACTGCGGGACCGCTTGCCTGGTAGCCACGTTCAGCAAGCATTCGGTAGCTAGACAATATTGCCAAAAATATTTTCATGGCACGATTGTGTTTGAGCAAGTTTATTTACATTTTCGTAGAGTTAAAATCGATTAGTTATTAGTGGGATTTAGTTCATTCACATTAACTGTGTTTGGAGCTCAGCATGTAACTGTGCTATAATGCTGCCATTTTGGTGCCTTACTGATGACAAAATGTCTGAACAATTGCAAGCATTACTCTTGCGTACAACTCGCATATAATTCCACTTCCAGTGAGCTCTTATTCCTTCATGCCAGCCATTTCGAACCTCACCAATTAGGCTGTGCGGTCGTTTGCGTGGTGTGTGCCATTAACACAAACAAATTATCGCGGTGTGCGCATCTGAGTCGACCAGCTAACAGCAGGCAAGTTTTGTTGCGCTTTATAAATACCGCCACATTAGGATCGTTTCATTTTATCCCTGGAAAATCTAGATCCTATCAAACCGTAACGCCTGCGTTTCAAGCATGATACATTCTTTTTAAATCTTTCACGTACATTGTCGTACATGCCAAAGGAAGAAACAGCAGCAAAGAAATCCTAGCTTGGAGCATGACAACTCAGTTATCAGTCCAAAAGTGGCATCGGCTATATGGTGCGTCGTAGTGAAGTGCTCTGGAAATTTAATAAATACCTGGGGTTTATTAACGCGTGCTGACATCGCATAAAACACAAGCGCCTTCATCTTCATCGAAGAGCGGCCATAGGTTCCGTGACCAAACCCATGTCTTCTGGCTCAGCAGTGAAGAGCTTTATCCACAGAACCACCGCTGTGGGGGCAACACAGTTTCTCCATTTCTTTTACGTTTTGAACAGATATTAACACAGTAGCAGCTGAATACAAGTATATTCTATTTCAATGCTTTCAGTGTGTGAAAGAGCTGTTTAGCCATTTGGGCCAGGTCACAGCATGTACCGTATATTGCCGATTATAAGTCGACTCCGATTATAAGTTCACTTCACTTCACTTTATTTCTTTAAAGGTCTCTCTTGGAGGCATTACATAAGGGGTGGGTTTACAGACATGAGAAAATACAAGCACAGGTCATGGTGTTTGAAAATAAATTTTTAAGGCATCATTAAATGAAGATTGGCATGAGAGGGCGGCGACTTCGTGGGGAAGGGCATTCCAGTCCACAATTGCTCGGGGAAAAAAAGAACCTGAAAAAGTTTTGGTGCGAGCAACAGGCCGAGTTATCTGAAATGGATGCGAAGCACGATGAGGTATGTGGCTGCGATGCACAATGTAAGGTGCCTGATTTAGTGAACTGTTTAGAATTTTGTGCAGTAAACAGACTGGCAATGCGGCGACGAAGTAAAAGGTTATCCAGACTGGAATTTTCCTTTAGATATGAAACGCTGATGGAATACGAGTATGCGTGATGCACGAAACGGATGGCGCGGTTTTGAACTGATTCGATCGCATTTGTTAAGTATATCTGAGATGGATTCCATATTGGACTGGTGTACTCAAGCTTTGATCTGATCAGTGTTTTATATGCCAAAAGTTTTACGTGTTGAGGCGCATGACGTAGGTGACGTTTTATGAAGCCTAAAGATCTGTTTGCAGATGATATGATGTTAGTTATATGTGTACATCAAGAAAGGTCGCTGCAAAGTGTGATTCCAAGGTACTTATATGATTCCACGCGTTCTATGGAAGAGTTAGCAACTTCATATGAAAAAATAAGGGGAGTTTTCACCCCCCAACTTGAGACCCCCTTCGGGCAAAAAAAGTTCTACTCCGAATTTAGGTCGACGCTGCCGCACCCTACGGTCCTAGCTCGCCCAATAAGTATTTCGGAAGGCTGAGTCATAAAGAAACATTTATTCATTCATGAGACATCTGTTGTCTCTTGTAAGGACACAGTCGCGATCATAATCTTATGAGCCACTGCTGCCGCTGGTCGTCGGAAGCGTTGCCGAGATGCCGCACGTGGAGAACGCCGCGGAGACCATATCTGTTGGTAGCCATACCAGGTATCGTTGACCCATTGAGCCACTTCGCCCGAAGAAGCTTGTTTCAGCCGCCCTGTTGGTGTCTGGGTTTTCTTGCTGGAGCCACTCGTCGTAGAATGTACCGATGATGCGGTCTTTGAATGGCTTGTTCAGCACCACATCCAGTGGCTGAAGAATAGGTGTCAATCCGCCCGGAATGATGACCAGGTCGCATCCCGCGTCCGCTACCGCTTTAAGGGGGGACACGGCTCTTTGAGACGAAAAAATCTCGAAAAAATTGATTTTTTGAAACTGACATTTTCAGAATCTGTAGCTATTATTCCTTTAATTTGCCAGGTTTTATATCTCGTGATGCAGTATTTGGGGCCACACAATCAATTTATAGCATCACTGTCAGCTGAAATCCGCAAAAAAAAACGTTTTTTTCCGAGGCGCGTAGGTCGTTTTCTACATGCGCGATCGCAGCCATCTTGGTCTCGTTGGAAAGAGCGGCTTTTCTTTTCCCATTTCCCGCCACAAGTGCTTCCGCCGGCTTACTGGTGACGTTGAAATCCGAGCATAAAAAAAGTTAAAATGCGCGGTTCTATTCGTCGAGCTAGCACACATGATTGAAAAGCGCGCTGTGACTGGCCGCGCAAAGTTCCCGTCGTCTGCTTCTCCGCAGGCGACACATCTCTCCTAGTTCAGTCGTAGGGTTGTGACGAGTGCGGCACGATGTCTGAAGCAACGCCGAAGTTTGCCACGAGTCACAAGTTCGGCAAAAAGAAGAAACGATCGGCCTACATTTTCAAGACGCTCAGTTCCTTCGGCCTGCGTCGAGAATAGTCCGCCGCCAACAGAAAAAGTGAATGCATTCCGGACAGCAGCCGCATTTGGCGCGACACCGAAATATTGCAGCGTACGGAGTTGGTTGCAGAGAGAAATGGAAGCCCAAGAAAAGCTACAAGTGCTTTCTTCAACACCGCCCACCAAGCGAAAGATGGATTTTTTCACTCGCGCTGACGATATTGCAGCCGCTCCATCGGACATCAAGACGGGAGACGTGAATATGGCCTCGCCATAAAGATTATTATCGAGTATGCGTGCTGCGGTGATGTTGCGTCGGCGTGGAGCTCGCCCTGTGTGAACGGAAAAGAGAAGTGCAACCCGTTCGTTGTGAATGTCCTTGCTGCGCGTGCGATGCAAGCCACCGGGAATCGACAAACGGCACTCAAGGACGTTATTGCGATCATGGACATTTCGCACCGTGGCCTCCACAACAAAACTTGGCAAAGGTATGTGAAGAAGAAGCTGGCGCCCGCGGCAGCACTTGCTGCCGAGAAGCAAACGTCTCTTCGCGCAATCGGTCCGGGATCTATACGATAAATTGCAGGTTGCAAATCCCGGAAACATTGCTGTGTCATACGACGGTTCCTGGATGACGCGCGGCCACTCTTCCCATATCGGCGTCGGCACGGTCATCGAGCTGTTTACAGGACTGGTTCTCGATTACGTGGTTCTGAGTAATTTTTGCGTTGGTTGCAAGCGTTCCCCAAGCCAAGATGACCCGGCATACAAGGCTTGGAAGGAGACCCATGCATGCCAGAAAAACACCACCAAGAAGGCTGGTGAAATGGAAGTTGAGGCTGCTCTCACACTCTTCCAGAGATCACTGCAACGGCACAACCTGAGAAACACCACCCTACTCTCAGATGGTGACAGACCACCGCCGAGCAGTGGCATCTGCAAACAAGTGCACGACCACTGCGGACATGCAGCACAGTTTCAAAAAACGCCATTTGGGTGGCCATAGCCAGTCTGACTACATCCCTGGTGCCTTCTAGTCACTTACATTATTGTAATATTTTCTCTACATTTTTGATTAAAAGAGAGCCAATCTCTTTTTTCTCGTTTTCTCAAAACACCGATTCTTGACTTCTTGCTTATTTGCAGAAGCGATATCTCTGCCTTCAATGGAGGTAGAACCATAATTTTGATGTGGCATGTAGCTTAAAAATTTTTAAATTTTGCTCTAGGTCAGACAGTAGGACACCCACATTTGAATGGTGGACTTTGAAATGCTATATCATCGCTAATATTAGTTTTATCAAAAAAGTGCTCCTAACATTGTATACATTATGCTTTCTAGTACCTAGCAAAGTGTCAATATGAAATTTTTTTAGTGTGGTTACTTTTTCATTGTTTCTGCAAATTGTGAACAATTAATTTTATCTATCTTTTTAACTAATTGGCCAATTGGAAAAATATTTATATATTTGAAATCAGCGCAAGAAACTGAATCAGATTACCTAGTTTTATCAAGTTTGATCGAAAATTAAGAAAAATAGCTCTAAGAGCCATGTCCCCCCTTAAGTAAATGGCGGTAGCTTGTGCCCATCTGCTGTACAGCATAACATGACCGTGAAGCGGTTGTGCGTGTTGCTCGTCAGCAGGCGGACCTGGCGCTCCCCTTTTGCGGACACGGTCCTATTGCTAGGCATACAAACCAGACTGGAGTCTGGTCACCGTTGCCAATTGACCAAGCAGGAATGAATGTGTTGCCCGCAGGTCACTCGCATAGCGCAGAAAGGCGCTCCGTTTTTCTTCGTAGGCTTCGGGCAACTGTTGGCATACGGTCGTTCGTCGCCTTAGGCTTAGGCCGTTCCTCTTCATGAAATTCTTCACCCATTTTTTACACACTTTAAACTCGGTACGCAGGATGCACATCTCCTCCGCGACAGCGCGTGCCTTTGTTTCAATGCCATTGTAGCAAACACTCAATCTCTTGCTTCTCTGGTTGTGAACCCAATCTTGAACCGCCTCCTCAATGGCAGGGTATTGTCTGGACTTCGGCCCGTGAAAGGAACGGTGTGTAGCAGCACGCGCAAAAAGCTTACTTCTTTGTTTTCTCCAGCCTCTCACGCACTTTTCTGAGACGTCGAACTTCCGCTCTGCTTCGACATTGTTTTCCGACTCGGCGTAGAGGATGACTTGCCGCTTGAAAGCAGCGCTGTACTGTTGCCGAGGTTGTGGCTTCATCTTGCAAGGTGTCCGTCGAGTGGCACAAACCACATACACCGCTGTTGGCTGTCACGTCGGCTAGTGTCCAGGTGGTGCGACGAGAAGAAATGGCGAAATGCACACAACGTTGCAAATCTCGATTAAATTAGTTTTTTTTAAAGCAGATCCACTTTCGCATTGTGCATGACGACTTTTATGGAATTACGAGTGCACGGGGCGTCATATTATCCGTGGCTCGGTCGTAATTACTTTTGACCCCGCATATAAGCAGACTAAGATTCCACATATACGTCGACCCCCCAACTTTTGGAAGGACATTTGAAAAAAAAAAAAAGGTCGACTTATATGCAGGAATATATGGTAATGAAATTGTGTTGTGTCTCGGGCAGATGCTAACAGCAAAACGCTATTACCGTATTTACTCGCAAAATGATCGCACCCCTGAATTTTGAGGTCAAAATTCTATTTTTTAAATTCCCCGCGTAATGATCGCACCCCTGAATTTTGAGGTCAAAATTCCATTTTTTAAATTCCCCGCGTAATGATCGCACCCCGAACATGGAGCCGCCTGGTGTTTGATCTGCAGTCATCCCGCAGCGAATGCATTCCGACGAGTTCCCAACCTAGTCTAGTAACGTTGGAGTTCCCATGATTCCATGCTTTGCGGCGTTCGCCATTTTGCAATTCGGCAGCGTAGTAGCGTGCTTTGTGTTTTTGTGCGAGTTTACGCCATTTCACCATGGGGCGGTATGCCAGTTACACCGCCGCGTTCAAGCTCAAGGCTGTCGACTATGCACTGGAGCATGGCAACCGCGCTGCTGGTAGGCATTTCGGCGTGGACGAAATGAGGATACGCTATTGGAAGAAGCAGCGTGAGAAGCTGATGGCTACGAACAAGACACGGCGGGCTTTCCGTGGACCCAAAACGGGCAAGTTCCCTCGTGTTGAGGAGGCGGTCCTAGAATACGTGAGGGACCTGCGCAAGGATGGTTGTGCAGTGTCATTAGAAATGATACAGACGCAGGCGCGCACAACTGCCAGGAAGCTGGGAATCGCCGCAAAGGATTTCCGCGCTAGCTCCGGTTGGACGACTCGCTTTATGCAACGGAATGGACTTTCCCTGAGGTGGCGGACGTCGTAGTGCCAGCGGCTCCCAGCCGCGTATGAAAGCAAAGTGATAGACTTCCATCACTTCGTCACTAGGCTTCGCGAAAAATGCGGTTACCTCATGTCTCAAATTGGAAACGCCGATCAAACTCCACTGACGTTCGACATTCCCCGGAATACAACTGTGAACGAGAAGGGTGCTCGGAGCGTCCTCGTGAAGACGTCTGGGGCAGAAAAACAGCGATGCACAGTCATGCTTGCTGTGACGGCCGACGGGCGGAAGCTGCCACCATACGTGATCTTCAAACGGAAGACTATTCCGAAGGAAACTTTCCCCGTGGCATCCATATACGTGCACAGATGAAAGGGTGGATGACTGCAGACCTGATGGTCGACTGGATCAAGACTGTTTGGGGAAGAAGACCAGGAGCATTTCTGCTTCCCTCGCTTCTGGTTTTGGACAGTTTTAGGGGTCACCTTGTGGACAGCGTGCGTGCCAAGCTGAAAGAGCTGCGCACGGACATTGCAGTCATTTCTGGCGGCCTGACTTCGCTGCTGCAGCCTCTCGACGTGTCTTTGAACAAACCGTTCAAGGACAACGTTCGATGACTTTATGCTGAGTGGATGGCGATGGGCCAGCATGATTTGACGCCGAGCGGAAAGATTAGAAGGCCATCCGTGGAGATGCTGTGCTCGTGGATCACAGAAGCGTGGAGCAGTATCCCCGACGAGGTAGTGGCTAAGAGTTTTAAGAAGACAGGCATATCTAACGCTTTGGATGGAACGGAAGATGACTTCCTGTGGGATTGTGAAGATGCTCCCAGCGACGACACTGCCGTTTCCGATGAGTCGTGCAGCAGTGAAAGCGAGGATGGCGAGGATTCAGACTTTGATTAGAGTACTGACGAAAAAAAATAAATGGGCATTGTGCACTCCATGTGATGCTTAATGTGCGTGTTTATTGCGAAGGTAAGCCTTACTCAGCTTTTATTTTTGGTTGTAATTGAGATATATGTTCTAAGACGTCTGACCTGCAACTTGTTTGCGTTTTCGGTGCTCAAAAATTTTTTGTAGAAAATTTACCCCGCGTAATCATCGCACCCCGAAATTTGAGTCAGTATTTAAAAAAAAAAGTGCGATCATTATGCGAGTAAATACGGTACGCTCAACCGTTTTGCATGCAGACTTCTCTGTAATTAGGAAATATAAAAATGCAGACTTCTCTGTAATTAGGAAATTAGGAAACTTGGACCATGTTTGGTCTGCAGTATGTGATAAATAAAATATATAAATAAAACTTGTTTTGCTTATACTCTGATTGCAGACAGCACCAAAAAAAAAAAATGACTTATGTACGAGTCTTTTTTTTTGCACTGTCTGTACTCTTGGATTACCAACTCGCCCATGCATCTGTTATAGTCGGACTTACACTCCTGTTAAGGGGATATGCGGGTTGAAAAACGCGGGTTTTTTTCGAAAATGACCGCTTTTTTGTTTTTACTTGTTTTGTCAAGTTTAGTGTCTCTTCTTTCATGAAAATAAAAATCAAAGATGAATTTAACCGGTAAATGGGCTGAAATTGTGTTTAAAGAGCGCACAGTGGCAGTTAAATCACCATCATCATCATCAGCCTGACTATACCCACTGCAGGGCGAAGACCTCTCCACATTTCTCCACCTAACCCGGTTCTGTGCTAGCTGCATCCACTTGACCCCTGCGAACTTCTTAACGTCATCCGGCCACCTAACTTTCTGCCGCCCCCTGCTACGCTTTCCTTCCCTTGGAATCCAGTTTGTTACCCTAAGCGACCATCGGTTATCCGCTCCGCTATAGTGTTCTAGAATTGAGAAGTGTGCCGTCTGCCGCAGGGGAGCTGGTCGTTTCAGCAATGACAGGAGAGAGGGCGCTGTGTGCAGGAGGAGCGCAGTGATCGCGGAGCAGACAGCTGGGTGAACCGCCTTCGTCACCGCTAGTTCAATCGGACTCCGAAGGCATGTAGCAATAAATTGTGTCGCTTTAGCTCCCACACGCTTGTCTAAATGTATTAAAACGGTTATGTTCATGAACAAAACAACTAGTTCCCTATAAAATAAGCGGCCGTCGTCAGGGAACGGCAATACAATTACAGGCAATGTAAGATACAGATTGCCGACAAACTGATAAGCAACGCCAAGATATATTTCCTGAACTTATTGGGTGCTTTATTTCTCGAACACTAGCGGGAGGTTCAATGACGAATGTAACATATTTTTATGATCATGTAAATTTTTAATATTGGATGCACAGTTTATGCAGGCTAGACTGAAGTCTTCCATCGACGCTCGCACGTACTGAAAATGCAGTGAATGGTGTTTTAGGCTAGGCTAGAATACTTTTTGCGCCACATGTAAACAGAGGTATGCGAAGATTGCTTGAAGACAGAAATTATGCCAGCGCTTACTGATGACTTTATTTAAATGTGGGCGAATACATATGAACTGGCAGGCCTACTCAAAACGAAATGAATGAATAAGAGCACATAGCAGTGAACGAAACCACATAATGGACGACGGGAAAAAAAAAAAATCGCGACTTAGTGCAAGAATATCTACAAACGTATAAAACTGTACAGAACTATATGAGAATATTAATGAACTGTACTAGGCCGTGAATAAATTAAGCTGCTAAATTTTGAAAATACACAAGAGAAAGGCAGGATGATTAAATTCCTCAAACACGATTGCTTGCACCTCCTCAGCTTTAGGTGCTTTACCTGCTCTGCTTTAGAGGTCTGCTCTTGGTTTAGCGACTTCGCATAAAAGTGCAATCGCATGATGATGCAGAAGTTCGCTAAGTTAAGTGTCATTTCTTTGTCATGAGTAGGGCAACCAAACTTGGAAACCTCTGCGCTTTGCAAAAACAAAGCAAATTCACGCATGCTATTTGCGTTAATCTTTCTTGAACTAAAAAAAAAAAAACTGTGAAAGTCTCTTCCAGTGTGTGCACGAGCTTTGCAAGCTCCAAGGACGGATAAAGAAGACTTCCGTGGTCGAAGTTTGAGATAAATTGATTTTCTTCTTTTTGTGCCTCGCACGATTTTCTTGAAATGAGATAAGCGGAGCAAGTACTGCATTTTGACTTCTTCATGAACTTTCTAGCGACATATCCTGCAATATAAGCTATGAGACGGCTAGAACTGTGCCTAGTGACGTATCTGTGGTCATCTGAAGGAAGGGAATTCAAAGTAGCTTCGACGTCCTCGAGCCTTCCCTCGTCAACCAAACAGTCAAGCTCATCAATAGGATTTGAAAGAAGCTGGGTAGGTTTCTCGCTTGTACGGCTAATTCCAAGTAAGGCGTTTACAATTTCAGCATTACAATTTCCTGTCTTAGGGGGCTTCACTAAGTTGTAAAATGCCAGGGCATTTACTGTCACTAAAAATTGAGCTGGCGTGGGATGATCGTTGCAGCCATTAAATTGCCTCACGATGCCGAAGAGGTTTTCTAGTTTGTCTTGGCTTAGTCTCGATGTGATAATGTATGTAAAACCGCATTTTGCAGATAAGCAGTCAACGAGGTCGACTGTGGACTGCTAAGTTAGCCGAAGGCCTTCCGTGGTGCTGTTGCTTAGGAAACCATGCCTTGAGTCAACCATGCTTTGAGTGTATTTCGAGAAGGGAAGGGTTCGAATAGGGAAGGCACCAGAAAGAGCACGCAATGAGCAAGAAGAAAGAACGAAAGGAAGGAACAGAGCATTCAGTAAAAGAAGGGGGGGGGGGGTAGTCATACGAGACGAACGGAACTGTTACTGTGCTCTCTGCAAACATGTGTTTTTCTGCTTGACCAATCATCGCTCTTCGCTCAACAACGCGCCATAGTACAACAGTCAAAGAAGCAACGCGATGCAACAAAATTCACGCAGGAAACGAGCCGCAGAAGCAGACGCCCCAAGCGTTTCCTCTGAGGCATGCTTGCTTGTGATACGCTCCTACGGCTGACAGCGCCACCTACGCTTTTCATCGCTCCGGCGACCACGTCGCTGCCATTGCCGCGCGCCGAAGACGGCACACTTCCCAATTCTAGAACACTATATCTCCGCACTGCATGTCCTACCCATGCCTTTTTCTTCTTAATTTCCACTAGAATGTCGGTAACTTGAGTTATATCTCTGATCCACTCTGCACGCTTCCTATCTCTTAATGTTACCCCTACCATTTTTCGTTCCATAGCCCTCTGGGTTGTCCTCAACTTAAGTAGAACTCTCTTGGTTAGCCTCCACGTTTCAGCCTCATAGGTGAGTACAGGTAAGATGCAAACTGTTGTATATTCTTGAGCGATATCGGTAAGCTGCTAGTCATAATCTGCGAGTGCTTGACAAATGCGCTCTATCCCGATCGTATTCTTATTTCCTTTTCATGGTCCGGATCTGCCGTTACTACCTGTCCTAAGTAGACATATTTGCCTACTACTTCCAGTACTTCGCTACCTAATTTAAACTCCTGTTCCTTCCCGAGGCTGTTGAACATTACCTTAGTCTTCTGCATATTGATTTTCAAGCCTACCTTTCTACTTTTCCTGTCTAGGTCATCAATCATTATTTGCAGTTCATCCCCCGAGTTGCTTAGCAAGGCAATGTCATCAGCAAATCGCAGATTACTGAGGTATTCTCCATCTATCCTTATCCCTAACTGCTCCCATTCCAAAGTGGAATGACCGAAACTGCGCTATTTTCGAGCGTTCCGCGGCCGGCATAGCGCAGCTCCTCCCCGCAGCGGATCGCGTGAGATCAGCCAAGCCACATGGTGCTTGGCTGATCTTGGTTGGATCTTGGAGGCTTGGTTTGTTTGGTCCCTTCGCACAGAGGCGTTGTGAGGAAGCGAACGGCAGATGCATCCTTATCAGCCAGGAACAATAGCGGCACGCTTGTGCGAACCACTTTACTGCCGGTTCACCCAGCGATCTCCCGCCGTGGCACCAAGCATGGGTGTAGGGAGACGCCGTTAATGAAGCCTTTTGCACGGCCACAAGCGCTCGCTAAATGTCCTGCAGAAGGCGACAATAGGCGCGACCCTTGGCCCTCCCAAGTAGCGAATCAGCCCAGCTGCCTCCTGCTGTGTCGCCAGACATCAGGTGCGAGCAACGACGACTGTACACTGCTCTGGGACAGTGCCCCCCCTTTTCCTCGAACGGGACGGCTAGGTGGCCTAGTCTCCAGATCCCCCGCGGCGTTTCTTTCACAAAGGCGTTAGCTGCAAGGTCGCGTCGCAAACACACTGGGGAGGGGAGGGAAAGACAGGCGCCGTGTGAGAGGATTTGGGGACCGGCGAGTGGAGAGAGTTTGTGTTTTGAATGTTGTATTTTTATTTGGCGTGATTAAGGACCTGGGTCCAAGATTATTCCCAACCCACTGGGGTTGTGGCATGTTTTTCAATAATTTAATTGGCTGTTTCATTTTCGGGGTGGATCACTTAACGTGACTGCCCTCGGGTCTTTGTTGATATCCTCGGACCATGTTCGGCAGTCAAGATTTAGGCTCCGTGCTTAGCACGTATCTGCAGGCCCTAGGCCTTTAACCGAAACGCTCGGTAGGAAAGTAAGGGTTTGTAGAGCGACTTCTCTGTGTGAGAGTCTGTTCTCCTTTAAGTTACAGTTGTTTGTGTGACTCTTGTTACTGTAATTTACAGTTTGCCAATGTATACTATTTTCCTTCTGTAAATATAATTCTCCTCTTGACCATCACCTGATCGTTTACTGCTTCTTCACTGCCGAATGACCACGTTTGGAGAGGCTTCAGCCCCTCCAAAGATTGGCAACGAACGAGCATAAAATTACTGGCGCAGCACGGCAGGATTCGGCAACCTACGACACCGAGCGGACATCGCCCTCATCCAGCAGTTTCCAGACATCACGAGACGTCCAGCTGGTAGCAGTTTCGGGAGGCCTGGAGGGAGCCGACCTCAGAGTACCAGCAAGGGAACAACGAACCCTGGCACCTCGACCCTGAGGCGTCGTCCATCCCGCAGCCCCGGTCAAGGCGACAACGGAGAAGCAACGTCAGCCACTACCGACACCAGCACGGGTGAGCGGGATTCCTTATGTATCATTGAAGTGGTTATGGCTCAAGTGTAGAACGGGTGTATTGTGTTGACAAGAAGCATGATGGCGAGCTCAGCTGGCAGACAGGCAGAGGAGAATATGTTACAGGAGAATGGCTTAGAGGGCAATGGTCAGCCGGCTGGGGCATCACAACAGGATGCGACGGTTGGACCAGCGGAAGAAGTGGCGATTACCGAGCGGTGGCAGGCGCGCTACGAAAAGTAACGGCACTGACCGAGACCGAGGTTATGGCAATTCGCCACATGGAACTCTATTTTCAATTGGAAAAGTTCAAAATTGAGTTGCGAGAACGCCTTGAGTTGAAAAAGGTCGGATTGGGTGCAACGGGCAGACCCCCGTGATGTCGGAATCCGACGAGCAACGGCGATCGGGCTTTGTCCCGGTCTCCCAGTGTGCCAAGGTCCTAAAGGGACTCAAGCTACCGTGTGACGCGGACGTACCCTTGTGGTTCGATAAAGTGGGGAGGCTATTCACAGCGTACAATGTACCTGAATACAGCCGCGTACACTTGATCATGCCAGCGCTTACCGAGCGTGTTCAGTACCTGCTTTGCGGTCTTGGTGATGAGTGCAGCGTCTACGAGTCAGTGAAAACTGATGTGTTAAGCAAACTAAAGCTCACCCCGCTCAGTACTTAGACCGGTTCGAACGTGCCATTAAACGCAGGGCGGAAACATGGGCACAGTTCCCCTCCCGCGTAAAGACCTACTTTTACTACTATCTTTGTGATAGCCCTCATCGTTGCTGATAGGATGGGTGAAACTGGATGAGATGTCACAGATACTGCAGACATTCGAGCAGGCAAAGGGAAAGGGACGCGCAGTGCGACAGGCGGCTGCTCACGGCGAGAAAGGAAGAACCGAACCCCTCCCGAAAGGTAGTGACAAGCGAAACGCGCAGTGTTACGTGTGCCGTGCAGTGGGCCATCGAGCCAAGGACTGCTCCCGAGCTGTTCAGAATGCGCAGAAACCAGACAGGTGCATCCGAGCACAAAAAGTAACAGTCGTCAACACGGGAACGGCCGAGACCTTAGCGCCAGCTCACCTAGACAGGACGCTGATTGCAGAAATGAGAGCGCTCCGATTGTTCGAAGTGCATACTTCGAAACTACAGCAAGTAGATATAGAATGCGCTGGAGTGCCGACAACGGTGATCATAGACACCGGTAGCAAAATTACGGTAGTCAGAGAAAGTCTCGTTCCTGGAGAGTTTCAGCAGCCTTGCGGCAAGATAAATCTTGTGTCAGCATTTGGAGAAACTAGAGGCTAAACTAGTAACCCTGGTGGTCGGTGTGAGGAGGCGACCGTCAGTTATAGCACAGCCGGAGGCTGTAAACCTCGTATGCGCACTTACCAGCAAGCTCGCGAGGGAGTAGACTGCCTGCTTTCACGTGAGGATTGGGAGCGGCTAGGGCAGTCGGGCGGCAGTGATGGATTGTTTGTCAATGCACAGAACCATGCGGCTCAGCAAGCGGGCTCTGTATAGACCCTTTCAACACTGGGAGCGCCATCTTCCAGTCAAAAGCCTCAAACCAGGCGGCAAGAGGCCAAGAGTAACTTGCTGGCGGCGAGAGTATCGTGCCGCTCAATGTTGCCCATTCCGTCTGGACTGCATGCGGAGCACATGTCTCTACTGGCCACGGCTATGGTTGCATTCATTGGCATGTGCGTGTGATTGTTTTCCGCTGTGATTGCTTCTAGTTCCGATGTCAGACAGCTACCAAGCTTCCTCTGAACAACACTGCGCTGTTTACGGCTGCACAAACAGCCAGAAAAAAAGAAATGCGGTGGGGAAAGCGCTTTGCGCAGCTCATCGCGTTGTTCAAGAAGACTGTGGGTGCAACATGTTTCAGCTGTAATCCCATCAGGATGCTTGTACTCCTGATCTGTAAAAGAAAAGCAGAAGATTGCTTTGGGATATTTATAATCACAAAGTACACTTTTTGTATGCAGTGGCTGCAGAAAAAAAAAAAGTTGAGAAAGGGGAAATGAGTACTCTGAAGAATTGATTGAAACCCAGGCACTTTGCTGCGAAACGGCAGCTGATTGCAAGGCGCTAGCGATGATAAGACACTTACGGAGTGCAGATTGCGGACAGTGGTCTCTAGTTCTGTGCAATTAATACCACTGTTAGCTATCTTTTCTTTCTTTGTGAGTGTACGTGTGTCAAGCATGCTCTGAACGAATATTTTTTGGTCAACGTTTTAAATTTGCCCACATAGAAAATAAAGGGTTAACAGCGGTATTTGTCACAGAACTACTGACAGCACGGTCCGCGATCTGCGCTCCATAATCGCCTTATCACGGCTAGCGGCCGGCACCTTGCAATCAGCTGCCGCTTTGCGGCAACGCTAGCAAGGTGAGTTCTAACAGTTAGCGGAACCGCGGCGCCCTTTCTACTTTGTTTCCGACAGCGGCAACAGCCAAATTTCCCCAAGTGGGTTTCGAGGGCCATGCGCTTGTGTGTTCCTGCTCATATTGCCCATGATAGTATGTGCGTGTACTCTGGAAGCACCTGCATTAACCCGCCGCATCGCCTCTTTTTGTTTGTGTGTAGTTCACTTTCCTTTCCAAAGCGAAGACCGCTGGCAGCATCTCTCTCCGGCAGTCTGTTGTCTTCTTCATTTATCTCCCGTCTTTCTCGCTCATCGACCCAATCACACATCCACCTCACATTTTCAATGCGCGCCGCGGGTGACCATAGCGACGCCACTGAACCTAACCAAACATTTGTGTCCCACCGCACCATTAACCTTTCCACGGCTTGACGGTAGCAAGAAAAATTGCTCAAAAGTGAGGCTTTCCTCGCTAGACGATTTGCGATACAGCCCATGTTATGCATGTCATAGCTTTATTAACTTCCAATGTAGTGATTCGGTACATCCTTCTGATTACATTTGTTAGTTTGGGCTGTGTAAAATAAATTGCCCTGCCCGCACCGTCTGAGACACAACGGGCTCCTACTAAATTACAGCTGGAAGTGAAGACATAAATTAAGTACCGCTAGCTGATGCTCTCTGCTAGGCTTCAGAATGGCAAGAGCGTTATTTGCTTATTGGCAGCGACATGCATGTCGAATATTATACGCTGCAGGGAGCTCATCCACTCAAGTGCACTCGCTTACATTTTTCTAAACGATAACGTGTAGGCAACAGTCATCTGAAGCACTCAGTGTCACGGGCTTAAGATCACAAATTCTCTTGCTCGGCTTCCGTAAAAGTAGGGGTTAAACACTCCATATTGGAGACTCCACCGAAATGTGACCGCCGCAGCCGGGATCAAACCCACGTCTTTAGGGTCAGCAGCTGAGTATCCGCGACATCTGTATCAGTCAAACGAGATGCAGAAAATGGTATAGAGTGAATAGCTATCGAAACAAAATAGTATAAGCAGTAATCTTACCTCCGATATTAATAAGCCGGGTTGGCTGGGTCCCCGTTGAGCACGACAGATGAGTGTCACCTGAATGCACAAATGCCATGAAACAAAACGGCCCGTTTTTCATATATTTACACCAGCCAGTCATTTCTCGGGGCTGACCTTGAGCTTCGCCTCGCGGAGTAAGCCAAACAGTCTTTAAATGATTCAGGTGTTTCTGCCAAAAAGCCGAAAAAATAGCGATGTCCTCAATGTATGCCGCAGCATAGGCCTGATGCCTCGATAGCAGCGCATATTCATCATTCGCTGGAAAGTTGTGGCCGCGTTTTTCAAACCAAATAGCATGACGCGCAAGCATACTGCCCTTCGTGGGTTACAAAGAGCGTCAAGTGTTGGCTTGCTGCGGCTACTGCTACTTGGCAATAGCCTCTACGCAAATCTCAGTTCAGTTCAGTTCAGTCGTGTCCGACTCTTCGTGACCCTATGGACCATGTCACGCCACACTTTCCGGTCTCTCAACATCTTCCTAACATCACATAACTTCATCTGCAGTGCCTCGAGGATGCCATCTAACCATCGCGTTCGCCCCTCTCCGGTGACCCTCAACCTTTCCCAACATCAAATCTTTCTCCAGCGACTCCTCTCTTCTCATCAGATGACCAAAGTAGCTGAGCTTTAACTTTAGAATTTGACCCTCCAATGAGCAGTCAGGGTTTATGGTTGACAATATCGACTGATTTGATCTTTTGGCAGTCCAAGGAATTCTCAAGAGTCTGCGCCAGCACCACAATTAAAATGCGTCAATTCTTCGGCGGTCAGCCTTTTTCACAGTCCAACTCTCGCTCCATACATCACAACTGGAAAGACCATAGCACGAGTTATACGCAAATCTACCATTGTAAAATACAGTGGAACCTCGATTACACGACTTTGAGGGCACCACGCAAAACCGTCGTATAATCCGAACGTCATATAATCGAAAAATGTCAAGAATTATTTTTAAAATGTAAGCACTCGAGCATTTGTTTCGAGGAACTGTGAGTAACCCTTTATTCTCACCTTTAAAAGAAATCCGTTATTTTTTCTGAACATTTACCCAGCCACGACGCATTAGTTTCCTTTCAAGATTTGCGACATCTGACAGCAGGTCGCAGTCTTCGTCGTGAGCGCAAACAAACCGCCAAATGTGGTCGATGCTGTGCAGCACATCTGCGTAGGTTGGAACAGACGCTGAACTCCGTAGAATCATCCGCGTCCTCCTCGTCGGAGGTACCTGCAACATCAGCACACATACTGTCGACGATTTCGTCCAGCTGCGCTACATACAGCGACATCGTCGTTGTCAGCACTAACGTAATCAGCAAAGGTCACTGGCAGGTGTAGAGTGCCAAACTCGGGCTCTTCATCGACCGACGCTGCAGCTTCAGTGGTAGAGGAGGTATCGCATCTCTTGAATCCACAGTGCCGAAAGGAATTCGCAATCGTGTCTGAGGAGATCGCGTCCCAAGCACTAGCTATGTAGTGCATAGCATCCAGGACAGATAGCTTCCTGTCTGCCTGGCCCCGTTCCATACCTGCCAGCCGACGCTGCCCCCAAAACTTGCGGTACTTCTGCTTCACGCACTTGATGATTCCGGCGTCAAGTGGCTGCAGCTGGCTGGTGCAATTTGGCGGCAAGAACATTACTTCTACATTCCTGGACAATGGCACGGTGCATTGTCCAGCACAAGAAGAATCTTCCTGTTCCTGGTGCCCATCCTCGTATCGAGCTGCTGCAGAAATGAAGAGAATATAGTAGAAGTCATCCAAGCCTTTCGGTTGAAATTGTATTGGCACGGCAGCCTCTTCAAATTCTTGAATCACCGCGGCTTCTCAAATTTTCCAATTACAAAGGGAGCGAGTTTTTCTGAACCGTCTTCATTGGCGCAGAACAGCACGGTGAGGCGCTCTTTGCTTTGCTTGTCGCCGTGGCAGCTCTCCTTTGTCAATGTCTGCTCGGGCTGCAGGTTCTAGAAAAAACCCGTTTCGTCCGTGTTAAATACGTTGGACAGCTTGTACCTTCATATTGTCACGTAGTGGTGACAAGGTTGACGACACAAATGAAGGGTCGATGATTGCACTGAAGAAACTATTGGGCTGACTTGCGCCCGCAAAAGAACTAAGCAACTCAGTGGCGGCGATAGCAACAAACGTGCTCGTCGGTCGTTGAACAAAGAATGCCCGTCACACTCGTCAACGCTCAATTTAAAGGCTGCTCAGAACAATCTAGATGACGTCGCAAACTGTACTAGTGCACCCTGGAACATTGTGGAAACATACGCAAGTGATCGGAATCTTCAAGACAGATCTCAGCGCATCTTTCACGACAAAAAAAAATGATAACGCGTTATATCGCGACAATGAGCATGAACAAACACGGGATACGGAATTGACACGCGTGCCAGAATCACAGTGGTAAGGCCGCATGCCGGCGGTTAAAAAAACAACAAATACGGTTTTGAAGGTTTCGCGGCATTACTCC
This sequence comes from Amblyomma maculatum, assembly GCF_055883805.1. NCBI lineage: Eukaryota > Metazoa > Arthropoda > Arachnida > Ixodida > Ixodidae > Amblyomma > Amblyomma maculatum. The sequence continues at coordinate 222,853,927 of NC_139346.1, forward strand.
CCCTTAAAAAAAAACATCGCCTCAATGTTCCAAAACAAAGCAACTTAGACATAAACAATGCAAATTTTAACACCACAGATTCTTTAACGCGCGTAATATGGCTTCAGTCGTACATGTACAATTTCTGGGCGTGCGCGTCGCCGTTGTGATGCTGACGTTCCGTCGGGAATGACGTCATAGTCCAGTGGTCCGACGCGGCGAATGATTTTGTATGGTCCAAAGTATCGACGCAACACTTAGTCCGCAACGACGAATTGGCGTCCAAACCCACACTTGGTCTACTGGATTGTATTCTGCGTGGCGTCGTTATAAGTTGTATCGTTGGCTGTCGGTGCGCTGTTGGTCTTTGATATGCAGCCGTGCGAGTCGTAGGGCTTTCTCTGCACGCTGCAGGTAGGCGGCGACGTTAAGGTTGTCCTCGTTGGTTACGTGCGGCAGCATTGCGTCGAGCGTCGTCGTGGTCTCCCTGCCGTACACAAGCTTGAACGGGGTCGCTCTGGTCGTCTCCTGGACTGCCGTGTTATACGCGAAGATCACGTACGGCAAGATGGCATCCCAGGTCTTGTGTTCAGCGTCGACGTACCTGGCGATCATGTCTGCTATCGTTTTGTTCAGGCGCTCCGTAAGGCTATTGGTCTGGGGATGGTACGCAGTTGTTTGTCAATGGCTTGTATGACTATTCCAGGATGGCTTGCGTCAACTCTGCCGTAAACGCCGTTCCCCTGTCCGTGATGAGCACTTCTGGGGCGCCGTGTCACAAAAGAATTTGTTCGACAAAAAATTTGCCGACTTCTGCTGCGGTACCATTGGTGGTGCTTTTGCTTCGGCGTAACGGGTAAGGTAGTCAGTGGCCACAATGATCCACTTGTTACCCATAGACAAAGTTGGAAAGGGGCCGAGGAGATCCATCCCAATTTGTTGAAAGGGCAGGTCTGGGGGCGGAATCAGATTTAGTAGTCGTGCTGGTCTGATAGGCGGTGTCTTGCGTCGTTGGCACTCACGACATGTCTTCACCTAGTGGGCAACTTCGGCAGGCATTCGCGGCCAGTAGTACTTCTCCTGGATTCGACGCGTCTGTGCAAATTCGAGATGGCCTGCTGTGGGCTCATCATGCAACGCCTGCAGAATTTTCTGGTGGAGGTTTTTAGGCACTACAAGGAGTTGCGCAGTCCTGTTGGGCGCGAAGTTCTTCACGAGGAGGCCATTGCTTAATGCGAACGAAGATAATTGTCGCCTGAACACACCAGGAGGGGAAGCGGTCTTTCCTTCTAAGTAATCGGCTAGCGCTTTCAGCTCAGGGTCTGATCGCTGTTGTTCTGCGAAACTGCTGGCGCTTACCGGTCCCAAAAAGGCATCATCGTCCTTCGGGGAAGCGTCGACGGGAGCGCGGGATAAGCAGCCTGCGTCGGGAATGCTTCCGGCCCGACTTATAGACTACAGTCAAGTCGAATTCTTGAAGTCGTAGGCTCCATCTGGCAAGGCGGCCGGAGGGATCTTTCAAATAAGCCAGCCAGGAGAGCGCGTGATGGTCGCTTACCACCTTGAATGGTCGGCCGTATAGGTATGGACGAAACTTAGAAGTGGCCCAGATGATCGTGAGGCACTCCATCTCGGTCGTCGAGTAATTGACTTCGGCTTTTGTGAGGGACCTGCTAGCATAGGCGATTACTTTCTCCAGTGCGGCACTCTTCTGGACGAGAACGGCTCCTAAGCCCACACTGCTCGCGTCAGTGTGAAATTCGGTCTCGGCGTTTACATCAAAGTGGCCAAGTACAGGAGGGCACTGCAGGCGGCGATTGAGTTCGTCAAAGGCTCCTCCTTGCGGCACTTCCCATTTGAAAGGTGCGTCAGTCTCTGTAAGCTGCGTCAATGGTTCGGCGATGCGCGAAACGTTTCTGACAAATTGTCGATAATAAGTGCACAGCCCAAGGAATCGGCGCACAGCTTTCTTGTCAGCAGGCGGTGGGAATTGTTGCGATTGCAGCTGTTTTCTCTGGTTCTGGGTGAATACCATCCTTGCTAACGATGTGACCGAGGAACGGCAGTTCTTCGTAGGCAAAGTGACACTTCTCTGCTTTTATTGTTGGCCCCGATAACTTGATGGCTTCCAGCACTGTCTGCAGTCGTTTTATGTGGTCTTCAAAGTTTGACGAGATGACAACTACGTCATCTAAATATACCAAACAAATTTGCCACTTCAAGCCTGCCAGGACTGTGTCCATTACTCGTTGAAATGTGGCTGGTGCGGAGCAGATGCCAATGGCGTCATCTTGAACTCAAAAGATCGTCTGGTGTGATTAATGCGGTCTTCTCGCGATCTCTTTCGTCGACCTTAATTTGCCAATATCCGCTCTTCAAGTCCATAGATGAGAAGTACCTTGCATTGCAGAGCCGGTCGAGAGTGTCGTCGATAACGGGGAAGCGGGTAGACATCCTCCTTAGTAATGCTGTTCAAGCGGCGGTAATCAACGCAGAAGTGAAGTGTGCCGTCTTTCTTTTTCACCAAAACGACTGGTGACGCCCAGGGGCTGTTCGATGGCTGGATTACGTCATCCTGCAGCATTCCCTCAACTTGATTGCGAATGGCCTGGCATTTTCGCGGCGATACACGATAAGGGCTTTGGCGCAGAGGTCGGGTATGTTCGTCCGTTATAATGCGGTGCTTGGCCAGTGGTGTTTGTCGTACCTTCGATGCTGACGAGAAGCACTCCCTATAGCTTCGAAGGAGACTGCGAATCTGGTCTTTCCTGCTGTGGGTCAGTGCCGGGTTGATGTCAAATGTGGGCTGATGGAATTGGTCCGGTGCGTCTTCCAGTGCTTGGTCGTGGAGGGCGAATACAGTGAAACTTCACTTGAATGAACTTCAAGGGACCTTAGGAAAATGTTTGCTAAAGTGAAAGTTCGCTGAACTGAAATTTTGCAGCGCTTTTGAACTTAGGACTGCAGTGGTCTTGGCCTCAGTCACTGTGTGCAAGCTCCCGTGAACCTCGTCCGGCACAGCGGTCTGCTGGGCAGCAGAGGCATTCATTTCCTCCAACAAGATCATTCCTTCCACAGATCACAATTAACCAGCATATATAAGTACGCCTTTCTTGGAGCTAAGAAGCTTCGTAGGGCTGAAGTTGTGGCTATGGGCGGCTATGACTGTGGATCCAATTAAGCATGCAAAGATAGCTGTGATTCCGCTGGATACAAGCTTGTTTAGATAGCCAATTAGGCTTAGAGCTAAATGACGGCCAGCTTTTGTCGTGCGCTAATAAAATATGCTTCTCGAAATATTCAGTAAAAAGTGCACATTGTTCTGGTTTAAATACTCAGCATGGCGTGGAAAACACAAGATGACGTTATAGAAAATGTTCGTATAACTGAAGTAAGCAACAATTGAAGTTCGTTAAAATGAAGGGCGTTTGCATAGCGTTCAATGGAGCTTCGGCGGGGGAAATTAATAAAGTTCGTACTACTGAATACTTCGCTTAAGTGACGTTCGTTCAAGTGGAATTTTACTGTACGTCTTTGAGGTCCGCTAATTCGTCGAGTAAAGCGATCGTAGTGCCCTTGTTGAGATGCCGGTATTCTTCGGTGAAGTTTGTTACCAGCAAGTAAAATATTTAGCGCAAAAAAAGAACACAAAGGACAAAGAACACATAAGACGTTTGACGAGCGCTAACTACCAACTCTTTATTCAAGCCGAAGTACACAGCTTATATATGAAAAAATCGAGCATGCGCAGAAGGGGGCAGATAAAACAGTAGCAGTCAACACAAAAACATGTCTAGAAAGGCACATTCCGCCGAGTACATGTGTACATATGTATCGCTAACACATTGATCGGATAGTTTATCTATATGATATGCCTCTAATAGAAGTCTTGCCTTATAACTCCCACTTTTGCCCAGAATCGTCGTCTTGTCAAATCCTGCCCTACACTTACAAGAAGCAATGTGCCGCACAAGGTTGCCGTTTTCATCTTTAATTTCAATGTTTCGAGCATGCTCCCTCAACTGGTCATTGACACAGCGGCCAGTTTGTCCAACATATGAGGCACCACAAGAGAGGGGGATTCGGTAAACCTCTCCCACTGCACAGTTCACATAGGTTGACACGCGTTCTTGCTGCAACCCCCGCCGGCATACCCAGTGATGCGTGGGCAAAGCTTAGAAAGCTTGTTGGGTGCTGTAAACACCTGAGCTTGTCCTCTCCAGAATTTCGCGATGCCTCTTGAGATGCCGGCACCTCGTTCCAAGAGCAATTGGATATTTCCTTCGACGATGCCTTCAGCGGTTTCGATGTCTGCGCTACCTACGCTGACTGCGACGCTTGATCGGGGGGGGATGGTCAATTCTTCGTCGAGGACGTTTAGAGCGACGTGTTGCGTCGAAGTCGTCGTAGTAGGTATGGCATTGTCTGCAGAGAGCTTGATGAGCTTGGATCAAAGGTCGATGATAGCCCTATGTTTATTTAGGAAGTCCATGCCTAAAATCACGTCTCGGGAGCACTGCTGCAAGACCACAAAGTTGGTAGGGTAAGTATGCCCATTTACAGTTATTCTTGCAGTGCATCGTCTCGATGAAGTAATCAGGTTGCCACCTGCGGTGCGAATCAGCGGGCCATCCCAAGCGGTTGTAACTTTCCTAAGCTGAGTGGCTAATGGTCTACTGATGACTCAATAGTCAGCTCCGGTGTCTACTAGGGCAGTGGCTCTGCGACCGTCATGAACTTCAAGGTCGCTTATTCGCGTCCTCGCGTTGCACATGGGCCTTGGTGTCCGATCTCGGCTCCGTCGTTTCTTCAGGTCATGGCCGGGGCAGACCGTTATTTCGCTGGGCGGCGGTGTCGGTTTGCACTCTGGTCGTGTTGTTGTCGTGGGTAGCGGCAATGAAACAGCTGCGTCGTCAGTGGTCGCCCTCGGCAGAGGATCTTCGTCTTTTCGCCATTGAGCAACCTCACCTCCAAAGGTTGCTGCCTTTAGTTTTCCTATGGGGGCTAGGAGACCGTCCTTGCACGTAACTGCGGCCCGGCGACGCAAATCGGCGACGGGGAGCTTGACAGACGCCTTGGCGACGAGTGCTCTCCGCTGCGCATGAAGTCGTTGATTTCCTGTGGTCGCTCGCCAGGACGAGGTCGTGGGGCGTCGACAGCGAAACCACGAAGGCCGATCTCCCTGTACGGGCAGTGACGGAGGATGTGTCCTGCCTCACCACAATGGAAGCAGAGCAGTCGGTTGTTTGCTGTCCTCCAGGCGTCGCGTTTGGGGGTCGTTGGTAGGCTTGGCGGGCAGGGGCCAAGGGGCGGTTTTCAGGATCAGGACGGTAGGGGCGAGGGCTCGGAAAGTCATCACGTCGGGCCGCAGGTCGACGTAATACAGCAGCATAGTTCATCGCTGTTGTCTCTTGTGCTGGAACAGTCGCAGACGTCGCTTGAGGAACGCCCAGCGCCTGCTGGACTTCTTCACAGACGACGTCTGCAAGCGTCGCCACCTGGGGTTGTTGCGAGGATGGCATCAATTGGCGGAGCTCCTCTCGCACGATCTCCCGAATGAGGTCCTGAAGGTTGTCTGCGCTTGCAGATGCGCTGGGGTAGTGGCTTGAGTATTCCGGCTAAAGTGGTTGCTCGTAGTGGCGCATCCGGGTGTCCAACGTCTTCTCGATGGCAGATGCTTCCGTTTCAAAAAAAGCGATTCTTTAACGCCTCGCATATAAAAATTATGCAAATAGTGATTGATGACCTAGACAGGAAAAGTAGAAAGGTATGCTTGAAAATCAATATGCAGAAGACTAAGGTATTGTTCAACAGCCTCGGGAAGGAACAGCAGTTTACATTAGGTAGCGAAATACTGGAAGTAGTAGGTGAATATGTCTACTTAGGACAGGTAGTAACCGCACATTTGGACCACGAAAAGGAAATAACAAGAAGAATACGATTGGGATGGAGCGCATTTGGTAAGCACTCGCAGATTATGACTAGCAGCTTACCGGTATCGCTCAAGAGGAAAGTATACAACAGTTGCATCTTGCCTGTACTCACCTATGGGGCTGAAACGTGGAGGCTAACCAAGAGAGTTCTACTTAAGTTGACAACCCAGAGGGCTATGGAACAAAAAATGGTAGGGGTAACATTAAGAGATAGAAAGCGTGCTAGTGGGTCAGAGAAAAAACTCAAGTTACCGACATTCTAGTAGAAATTAAGAAGAAATGGACATGGGCAGGACATGTAGTGCGAAGAGAGGATAACCGATGGTCGCTGAGGGTAACAAACTGGATTCCAAGGGAAGGAAAGCGTAGCAGGGGGCGGCAGAAAGTTAGGTGGGCGGATGAGATTAAGAAGTTCGCAGGGGTCAAGTGGATGCAGCTAGCACAGAACCGGGTTAAGTGGAGAAATATGGGAGAGGCCTTCGCCCTGCAGTGGGTATAATCAGGATGATGATGATGATGATATAAAAATTTGACTCACCTTCGGTTATGTTAGGGTCGGCGCAGCGAAAAAGGCGCTTCATCTCCTCAAGGTATGCCAGGGCAGGCTTGTTAGGAAGTTGAAGTCGACTGAAGGAGGGCCTGGGCTCTTTCCTTTCGGACGACGCTTGAAAAGGCAGTCAAAAACGCTTCCTTGAAAAATCTCCCAATCTTTCATAGCTGCCTCATGATTTTCGAACCAAACTCGGGCATGTCCTTAAAGAACAAAGTAGACTTGCCTGAGTTTCGCGGCATCGTTCCAGCCATTGAATTCTGCCACACGGTCAAAAAGGTCCATCCAGTTTTCTGCATCTTCGTCCGGTCGCACATGGAAGCAGGGGTCTCACGGGGTTGAACGGAAACAACCGGTGCTGTAGGCTGGGGCCATTGTCAGCGTCGATGCCTTCCGAGATCGAATGGGGTCCGGCAGCAGACCGTGTTCAGGTTGGAGCCCTTGAAGCCGGCGACTGGTTTGGTGGCCTTTTGGCTGTTCCTCCAGGGTAACAGGAACAAGGCTGGGTTCTTCGCTTGAAGGATCAAAGGCTGCTGAGCACCTCCACCAGATGTCACGTAGTGGTGACAAGGTCGACGACACAAATGAAGGGTCGATGATTGCACTGAAGACACTCTTTATTGGGCTGAATTGCGCCCGCAAAAAGCTAAGCAACTTGGTGGCGGTGATAGCAACAAACGTGCTCGTTGATCGTCGAACAAAGAATGCCCGTCACACTTGTCTACGCTCAATTTAAAGGCTGCTCAGAACAATCTAGATGACGTCGCAAACTGCTACTAGTGCACCCTGGAACATTGTGCAAACATACGCAAGTGATTGGAATCTTCTAGACAGATCTCGGCGCATCTTTCGCGACAAAGAAAATGATAATGTGTCGTATTGCGACAACGAGCATGAACAAACATGGGATACGGAATTGATACGCATGCCAGAATCACAGTGATAAGGCCGCATGCCGGCAGCTGTTAAAAAAAAATAGTTTTGAAGGTTTCCCGGTAATATCAATTCCATAAACGATGCAGTCCACTGCAGCTGTGGAGTGGCTGACCGAAGCGCTTTCTCCACAGCAGTGGCTGTAAACGATCCCATTACGTTTCTTAAAACGTTCTAACCAGCCATTCGATGCGCTGAATTCATCCATGTTGAAGCACAACGCAACTGATTGCACCATCCACGGCAATCCCCGAACTGCGTGCTTGGCACAACCACTCCACGTTGTGTTCTCCATGGCAACAAACTTTCCGTCCTTCGCAGCTTTTCATTGAGGCCGAACTTGCTTGCGTTGTGCAGGATGGTGTCCTCTTGGCAAGGATGGTTTTCAAAGACTAGGGAATATTGAGGTCACGCCCAATGCTGGCTTTCGTAGCTCCCTTCCGCTTCTCAGCTTCTATTATTCGAAGTTTTTCTCCGAAGTTTAGTGGCTTTCGACTCCGCAACATCGTGAGCCGCACCGGTTGCAGCCGAAAATACGCCAAATATACCACGCAGCCCAAGAAGGAAAACACGTTACCGGAACACTGTGCAACACAAAAGAGAAGCAGCTGTCCACGCCGGATAAAGCAAGTGGTGGCGCATTCAGTGCATGTGTCGGTTTTGTACCTGATAATAAGATCCGTGTTCCATATCTACAGCGCGATAAACGGGACAAGAGAACACAATAACGACAAACAGCGCTGACTGACAACTGATTTTTATTGCTTGTCCAGCCGGTATATATATCCCACTGGAAGGCAGAGATAGAAATCAAGACACACAGATCATGAGTAACATAAAATTCACACTACTACAGGGTCGCATTACCATTCGCATTCGAGATAAGCTGTTTCTTTTTTGATAATGCCACAGATGGTGCACTTATACAACTTTCCGAGAGCCTCGCTATCATTTGTGCTTCCACCACCTCTCTAGTGAACTGGTCACGATGGCTTCCTAATATCATACACTCATTGTACAAAGGTTGGCAGGCACTCCTATTGTCACCTTCGTCACCTTCCTTGCAGCTGCTGCAGTGCTTAGCCACGTGACCGGTAATAGGGACATGCGTACCGTTATAATAATGTTCTTTTAATCTTTCGTTAAGACATCGGCCAGTCTGGCCGATGTAACTCTTCCCACATGATAGCGGCAGGGAATAGATTACACCTTCCTGGCACTTCACAAATTTTTTGGCGTGTCTTTTTCTGCAGCCGCTTGGTTCATCGTTAGCCGAATTAACTTTTTTGACCAGTTTCGAGAGTCTGTTATGAGCCGAAAAGACAACGTCGACTCCGGCATGCTTGCCAATCTTTCTCAGGTTATGTGATACCTGATGCATATATGGCACCACAGCAAACTTCATCTTTTTATCTGGTCTTTTCTCGCCTTTCATCTCAGCTTTCACTTTTTTCTGTACTTTCTCTGCCACAGAAGTCAGAATGTCAGAAGGGTAACCGGCCTGTGTGAGGCGGCACACTTGGTTTTTGAAGCTAAGTTCCAGCCTGTGCTGACATGTCTTCTTTACAGCATTGTAAAACATTGAATGAACAATGGCTCTTTTTACGAGCTTTGAATGAGCAGATGCATACGAAAGAATCGGTTTTTGACCGCGCGGCTCGAACGACCAACAAACATGGGATGAGGTGAAGTGAAATGACAAATCTAAAAACCTAATAAAACCATTTTCAGGCACTTCGTGCGTTAAGACCATAGGGTTAAGATGCTCCAAGAACACTGAAAAAACATGACGGAATTGCTGCTCGAAATCGAGGTTGTCACATTCTAAAAACACAAAGTAGTCATCTACAAACCTAAAAATTCCACGAACACAGGACCCTTCAAGGCGTTCTTTCAAAATCCTATCGTGCGATGCCAGGAACACATCACTAAGAACAGGTGCAAGGCACGAACCAATACAAAATCCATTTCTCTGAATGTATACATCTCCATTCCATTCAGTGAATGTGGATTCTAGGTAAACAGACAGCAATTCAAGGAAACTGCCTGTTGACATCCCGCACTCATTTTGGAATGCTATGGCACCATTCGTATAAATAAGATCATTTACCGATGACACAATCTCTTCCTGGGGTATCGTGTAGTACAAATCTTTTATATCTATGGAAAATCCTTGAAGTTTTTTGCTGCAGTTCCCTTCTAGAAACTGAATGACTTCGTCCCATCTTCTTACTCTAAACGGGTCATCAATAGTCAACGCCTTCAAGATACCTTGCAGAAATTTCGCAACGTGCTTCTGCCAAGTTCCATTCTCGGAGATTATCACTCGAAACGGCCACTCAGGTTTATGGGTTTTCGCTGTAAAAAACATTTCTAGGCTCAATCCTTGGCTGCTGTCGACCATACTTGAAAGCCTACTCAGGTTCAGCCGATTAATTAGCTTCTTTGCCTTACTTTTAACCTTGGCTACCGACACATCATTCCGTTTGTAGAACAAAGCTCTTACGGCATCCGATGCCTTCGACACATACGCATCATTGTCGAGAACAACAAACCCCCCGTCTTTATCTGCAAGTAACAACGAAAACCAACCTTGCTTTAGCCATCTAACCGTCTTCTGAAGAGGTAGTTTCTTGGTAGAACACCTATACCTCGTTAGAACGTCAACCCCTTCAGAAATGCAACGTTCCGCCTCTGTTTTGTCGGCCTGCCTAGAGACTTCTCTCACCATGGCTAGGAGTTCCGGTCTGGTTTTCCTTGGTTCTACCGCGAACTTTGGTCCCTGGCTAAGGACTTGCCGCATGTACCCAGGGAACGAGATGTCCTCAGATGTATGGATCTGTTGTCCAGCTCTTGCACTTTTCTTTGGCAGTAGCGCACATAGTCCGGGAAGCGTCTGTTGCCATAGGACCTCTGTGGTTCGGTCGATGCACGCTGATAGTTGATGCCACTGGTACTTTCAGCCATCCGGTCCCCCAGACAGCTGCACTCGAAGCTTGAGATGCTCCCTGTAGACCCGCACCTGTCGCTGCCATTCTGCTCTGAGTATCTTGCACATCCTTCTTCCATGTCCGGCTGAGGGCTGAACGCCACCCAGCATAAACGAGACCGCAGGAGGGAGGATCTTGCGGACGCAAAAACCCAGCGTTCTTGCGGTGCACGATGCAACGGCAACACTTGCCACAAACTGAAGTGGATCAAAGTCACATGCAAAAGGGCCCTTTGTTCGAGAAATGAAGTTTGACAAGGTCAGTTGTTGGGCGAATTGGTGACGATGTTCCATATCTACAGCGCGATAAACGGGACAAGAGAACACAATAACGACAAACACAGCGCTGACTGACAACTGATACCGGCTGGACAAGCAATAAAAATCAGTTGTCAGTCAGCGCTGTGTTTGTCGTTATTGTTCGAGTGCTGACATGTCTTTTTTACAATGCTGTAAAAAAGACATGTCAGCACAGGCTGGAACTTATCTTCAAAAACCAAGTGTGCCGCCTCACACAGGCCGGTTACCCTTCTGATGTTCTGACTTCTGTGGCAGAGAAAGTACAGAAAAAAGTGAAAGCTGAGATGAAAGGTGAGAAAAGACCAGATAAAAAGAAGGTGAAGTTTGCTGTGGTGCCATATATGCATCAGGTATCACATAACCTGAGAAAGATTGGCAAGCATGCCGGAGTCGACGTCTTTTCGGCTCCTAACAGACTCTCGAAACTGGTCAAAAAAGTTAGTTCGGCTAACGATGAACCAAGCGGCTGCAGAAAAAGACACGCCAAACAATTTGTGAAGTGCCAGGAAGGTGTAATCTATTCCTTGCCGCTATCATGTGGGAAGAGTTACATCGGCCAGACTGGCCGATGTCTTAACGAAAGATTAAAAGAACATTATTATAACGTTACGCATGTCCCTATTACCGGTCACGTGGCTAAGCACTGCAGCAGCTGCAAGGAAGGTGACGAAGGTGACGATAGGAGTGCCTGCCAACCTTTGTACAATGAATGTATGATATTAGGAAGCCATCGTGACCAGTTGACTAGAGAGGTGGTGGAAGCACAAATGATAGTGAGGCTCTCGGAAAGTTGTATAAGTGCACCATCTGTGGTTAAACCTGGAAAGCGCATAAAAACAACGGACAACAGCAAGAGACAGACACACGAGCGCTTACTTCCAACTGATTTTTATTTTCATGCGAGAAGCAGAATATATGTACACTTCAGATCACATGCGCATGCGAAGAAAACTCAAAGAAAAAAATTATCTGGCTGCACATGTAAAAGATGAAAGATAAAAGCAAGTGTAAAACAACGCGCGAAATTGTTGAGGCAAGTGAGATAGCACGAACTGGCGATGATTGTGTAAGTGGTGCGTCGATTTTGCTGTCTGAGAAAGAGATTGCATATCTTTCATCTTTTACATGTGCAGCCAGATAATTTTTTTTTCTTTGAGTTTTCTTCGCATGCGCATGTGATCTGAAGTGTACATATATTCTGCTTCTCGCATGAAAATAAAAATCAGTTGGAAGTAAGCGCTCGTGTGTCTGTCTCTTGCTGTTGTCCGTTGTTTTTATGCGCTTTCCAGGTTTAACATGTCTAACCAACTCGCCCAAACGCTGCCATTATTGAACCATCTGTGGCATTATTAAAAAAAGAAACAGCTTATCTCGAATGCGAATGTTAATTCGACCCTGTAGTAGTGTGAATTTTATGTTACTCATGATCTGTGTGTCTTGATTTCTATCTCTGCCTTCCAGTGGGGTATATATACCGGCTGGACAAGCAATAAAAATCAGTTGTCAGTCAGCGCTGCGTTTGTCGTTATTGTGTTCTCTTGTCCCGTTTATCGCTCTGTAGATATGGAACATCGTCACCAACTCACCCAACAACTGACCTTGTCGATAATAAGAATTATCTGTTTTGCATTTAACTTTTATTATTTGTAATATAATTTTACTAAGGCGGTGATAAATGTCCTTACAGGATACATTTTTGACATCACAGATTTGATCCCACTTTTCTTTTTTCGTAGCTGAAATGCAGTAGTACAACATTCTTGCCGCCACAGGCCTTGCCCTAAAAAAAAAACTATTGGGCACGCTGAGCGGCAGCGGCTGCCGCTGTTTGCTTTCTTTGTGAGATTACATGCTTCCCATTCAATATCAGCTGGCTACAATGTGCCTACGGAACAGTGTGCGTCTGCTTAGCTTTTTTTTTTCTGCGCTGTACCAGGTCCGTCGTACGAAGCGAGGCCGGAGTAAAATTGCATCGTATAATCGAGGATTTTAATACATTGTCTCTATGGGGGTTTTGCGGGGACCAAGCCGATTCGGCGTAAAATGTGGGTCGTCGCGTAACCGAGGGACATATAATTGAGGTTCCACTGTATTTGGGGCGGCCGACCCTCATTAACTTCTGCGGGGGTGTCCTCGGGAATGCATCAGTGCGCGTGGCCGCGTTTAGCGCGCGGTAATCGATACACAACGCACTGAACCGTCCTTTTTCCCTACGCAGACCACGGGATGAGCATAGTCGTTGCTTTCGACCGGTTATATGAGGCCCAGGTCTAACAACTCATTTACCTGTCGCTCTACTTCTTCCCTAACTTCAGGCACTCGGTAAGGGAAAGCGCGTTTTGGCTGATACCCGTCATGAAGCTCGATTTTGTGTAGTCCTACCTCCTCGGCAGTGAAAAACGACATGGGTGGAGTCGAGCTGACGGTCGAACTCCCCACGCGCCGAGGCCAAGGAGCGAGTGCTGTTTCTTTTTTCTTCTTTCTTCTCTTTTTCGGCGCTGACTGCGCCCCGCTGTGTGCGCGGGAGGCTTGGTTTGTTTCGCCCCTTTGCCCCGAGGCGTCGCCAGGAAGCGAACGGCAGACGCACCCTTATCAGCCGGGAACAACAGCGGCACCACTTTACGGCCGGCTCGCCAAGCATGGGTGCAGGGAGACGCCGTTAATGAAGCCTTTTGCACTGCCGTAAGCGCTCACTAAATGTCCTGCAGAAGGCGACAATAGGCGCTACCCTTGGCCCTCCCAAGTAGTGAATCAGTCCAGCGGCCTCCCGCTGTGTCGCCAGACATCGGGTGCGAGCAACGGCGACTGTACACTGCTCTGGGACAGTGCCGCCCCCCCCCCCCTTTTCTCGAACGGGACGGCTGGGTGGCCTAGTCTCCAGATCCCCCGCGGTGTTTCTTTCACAAAGGCGTTAGCTGCAAGGTCGCATCGCAAACACGCTGGGGAGGGGAGGGAAAAACGGGCGCTGTGTGAGAGAGTGGGGACCGGGGAGTGGAGAGTGTTTTGAATGTTGTAATTTTATTTGGCGTAATTAAGGACCTGGGTCTAAGATTATTCCCAACCCACTGGGGTTGTGGCATGGTTTTCAATAATTTGATTGGCCGTTTCATTTTCGGGGCGGATCATTTAAGGTGGCCGCCCTCGGGTCTTGATGTTTGTCATCAAAAAGCGGTCCTCGGACCATGTTCGGCAGTCCAGATTGAGGCTGCGTGCTTAACACGTATCTACAGGCCTAGGCCTTTACCGAAACGTTCGGTAGGAAAGTAAGGGCTGGTAGAGTCACTTCTCTGTGTTAGTCTATTTTCTTTTAAGTTACAGTTGTCTGTGTGACTCTTGTTACTGTCATTTACAGTTTGCCAATATATACTATTTTTCTTCTGTAAATGTAATTCTCCTCTTGACCATCATCTGATCGTTTATTGCTTCTTCACTGCCGAATGACCACGTTTGGAGAGGCTTCAGCCCCTCCGAAGATTGGCAACGAACGAGCATAAAATTACTGGCGCAGCACAGCAGGATTCGGCAACCTACGACACCGAGCGGACATCGCCCTCATCCAGCAGTTTCCAGACATCACGAGACGTCCTGCTGGTCGCAGTTTCGGGAGGCCTGGAGGGAGCCGACCTCAGAGTACCAGCAAGGGAACGACGAACCCTGGCGCCTCGACCCTGAGGCGTCGTCCATCCCGCAGCCCCGGTCAAGGCGACAACGGAGAAGCAACGTCAGCCACTACCAACACAAGCACGGGTGAGCGGGATTCCTTATGTATCATTGAGGTGGTTATGGCTCAAGCGTAGAACGGGTGTATGGTGTTGACAAGAAGCATGATGGCGAGCTCAGCTGGCAGACAGGCAGAGGAGGAGAATATGTTACAGCAGAATGGTTTAGAGGGCAATGGTCAGCCGGCTGGGGCGTTGCAACAGGATGCGACGGTTGGACCAGCGGAGGAAGCGGCGATAACCGAGCCGGTGGCAGGTGCGCTACGGAAAGTAACGGCACTGACCGAGACTGAGGTTATGGCAATTCGCCACATGGAACTCGATTTTCAATTGGAAAAGCTCAAAATTGAGTTGCGAGAACACCTCGAGTTGAAAAAGGTCGGATTGGGTGCGACGGGCAGACCTCCGTGATGTCGGAATCCGACGAGCAACGGCGATCGGGCTTTGTCCCGGTCTCCCAGTGTGCCAAGGTCCTAAAGGGACTCAAGCTACCGTGTGACGCGGACGTACCCTTGTGGTTCGATAAAGTGGAGAGGCTATTCACAACGTACAATGTACCTGAATACAGCCGCATACACTTGATCATGCCAGCGCTTACTGAGCGTGTTCAGTACCTGCTTTGCGGTCTTGGGGATGATGAGTGCAGCGCCTACAAGTTAGTGAAAACTGCGGTGTTAAGCGAACTAAAGCTCACCCCCGCTCAGTACTTAGACCGGTTCGAACACGCCATTAAATGCAGGGAGGAAACATGGGCACAGTTCGCCTCCCGCGTAAAGACCTACTTTTACTACTATCTTCGTTCGAGGGAAGCAGACACTAAGGATGATGTGATAGCCCTCATCGTTGCTGATAGGATGAAAGCTAACCTAAGTGCAGAGGGCTTGGAATATGTGCGAAGGAAAAATATGGGTGAAACCGGATGAGATGTCACAGATACTGCAGAGATTCGAACAGGCAAAGGGAAAGGGACGCGCGGTGCGACAGGCGGCTCACGGCAACATAGGAAGAACCGAACCCCTCCTGAAAGGTAGTGACAAGCGAAACGCGCAGTGTTACGTGTGCCGCGCAGTGGGCCATCGAGCCAAGGACTGCCCCCGAGCTGTTCAGAATGCGCAGAAACCAGACAGGTGCATCCGAGCACAAAAAGTAAGTCGCCAACACAGGAACGGCCGAGACCTTAGCGCCAGTTCACCCAGACAGGACGCTGATTGCAGAAATGAGAGCGCTCAGATCGTCCGAAGTGCATACTTCGAAACTACAGCAAGTAGATATAGAATGCGCTGGAGTGCCGACAACGGCGATCATAGACACCGGTAGCAAAATTACAGTAGTCAGAGAAAGTCTCGTTCCTGGAGAGTTTCAGCAGCCTTGCGGCAAGATAAATCTTGTGTTAGCATTTGGAGAAACTAGAGGCTAAACTAGTAACCCTGGTGGTCGGTGTGAGGAGGCGACCGCCAGTTATAGCACAGCGGGAGGCTATAAACCTCTTATGCGCACTTACCAGCAAGCTCGCGAGGGAGTAGACTGCCTGCTTTCACGTGAGGATTGGGAGATGCTAGGGCAGTCGGGCGGCAGGGATGGATTGTTTGTCAATGCACAGAACCATGCGGCTCAGCAAGCGTGCTCTGTATAGACCCTTTCAACACTAGGAGCGCCATCATCCAGTCATAAGCCTCAAACCAGGCGGCAAGAGGCCAAGAGTAACTTGCTGGCGGCGAGATTAACGTGCCGCACAATGTTGCCCATTCCGTCTGGGCTGCATGCGGAGCATATGTCTCTACTGGCCACGGCTATGGTTGCATTCATTGGCATGTGCGTGTGATTGTTTTCCGCTGTGATTGCTTCTAGTTCCGATGTCAGACAGCTACCAAGCTTCCTCTAAACAACACTGCGTTGTTTACGGCGGCACAAGCAGCCAGAAAAAAAGAAATGCGGCGAGGAAAGCTCGTTGCGCAGCTCATCGCGTTGTTCAAGAAGACTGGGTGCAACATGTTTCAGCTGTAATCCCATCAGGATGCTCGTACTCCTGATCTATAAAAGAAAAGTAGAAGATTACTTTGTGATATTTATAATTACAAAGTGCACTTTTTGTATACAGTGGTCTCTAGTTCTGTGCAATTAATACCAGTGTTAGCTATCTTTTTTTTCTTTGTGAGTGTACGTGTGTCAAGCATGCTCTGAACGAATATTTTCTGGTCAACGTTTCAAATTTGCCCACATAGAAAATAAAGGGTTAACAGCGGTATTTGTCGCAGAACTACTGACAGCACGGTCCGCGATCTGCGCTCCATGATAGCCTTATCACGGCTAGCAGCCGGCACCTTGCAATCAGCTGCCGCTTTGCGGCAACGCTAGCAAGGCGAGAGTTCTAACAGTTAGCGGAACCGTGGCGCCCTTTCTACTTTGTTTCCGACAGCGGCAACAGCCTTATTTCCCCAAGTGGGTTTCGAGGGCCATGCGCTCGTGTGTTCCTGCTCATATTGCCCATGATAGTACGTGCGTGTACTCTGGAAGCACCTGCATTAACCCGCCGCACCGCCTCTTTTTGTTTGTGTGTAGTTCACTTTCCTTTCCAAAGCGAAGACTGCTGGCAGCATCTCTCTCCGGCAGTCTGTTGTCTTCTTCATTTATCTCCCGTCTTTCTCGCTCATCGACCCAATCACACATCCACCTCACACTTTCAGTGCGCGCCGCGGGTGACCATAGCGACGCCAGTGAACCTAACCAAACATTTGTGTCCCACCGCACCATTAACCTTCCCACGGCTTGACGGTAGCAAGAAAAATTGGTCAAAAGTGAGGCTTTCCTCGCTAGACGAATTGCGATAAGCCCACGTTATGCACGTCATAGCTTTATTAACTTCCAACGTAGTGATTCGGTACATCCTTCTGATTACATTTGTTAGTTTGGGCTGTGTAAAATAAATTGCCCTGCCCGCACCGTCTTAGACACAACGGGCTCCTACTAATTGCAGCTGGAAGTGAAGACATAAATTAAGTACCGCTAGCTGATGCTCTCTGCTAGGCTTCAGAATGGCAAGAGCGTTATTTGCTTATTGGCAGCGACATGCATGTCGAATATTATACGCTGCAGGGAGCTCATCCACTCAAGTGCACTCGCTTACATTTTTCTAAACGATAACGCGTAGGCAACAATCATCTGAAGTACTCAGTGTCACGGGCTTAAGATCACAAATTCTCTTATTCGGCTTCTGTAAAAGTAGGGGTTAAAACGCCATATTGGAGACTCCACTGAAATGTGACCGCCGCAGCCGGGATCAAACCCACGTCTTTAGGGTCAGCAGCTGAGTATCCGCGACATCTGTATCGGTCAAACGAGATGCAGAAAATGGTATAGAGTGAATAGCTATCGAAACTAAATAGTATAAGCAGTAATCTTACCTCCGATATTCATAAGCCGGGTTGGCTGGGTCCCCGTTGAACACGACGGATGAGTGTCACCTGAATGCACAAATGCCATGAAACAAAACGGCCCGTTTTTCAATATTTACACCAGCCAGTCTCCTTCAAAGTCTTGCGGAGTAAAAAATGCTCGTACAAGCATTGACGCGGAGATTGTTTCTCCCAAAACACGGCGAAAAGCGGGAAACCACACGTAAGCAAGCGCAGAGAACAGCAACGCGACGAACTTCTTGCAGTCCAATATTGGGCGTCGCCCTCGTCCTTGCTTTTCTTACCGGGGATTTAAAAATGGCAACTCCCCTGGAGGCTTGTTGAAAAGGTCTATAGCACCTTCAAATTTTTAATCACACCCTGGTCCATAGGTTGAAGGACGCTCGTTGTGTTTGGTGTGAGGAATTCCAACTGAATGGATTCCCGGTCATCAATGTGGCCATGTGCACCGCAATTGTCCACAAAGAGTAACCCCTTGCGATTTTGGGCGTTGCATTTCCGGTCCAGCTTGTGTACATAGGCAGCGAAAAGGTGCTGCGTAATCCAAGCTTTCGAGTTGGCTTCATACTACACGGGCAATGCTTTTACCCCCCTTGAAGCATCTCGCACTCTTTGATTTCCCAATCACAAGAACCGGGAGCTTTTCGTTTGCCGGCATGTTGCTGCCAACCATCACTGTGACCGGGTCTTTGCTATGCCTTCCGCTGTGGCAGGGGTCGCCAGACACGGACAGTGTCTTCTCAGGTAACATCTTATAAAAAAGGCATGTTTCATCACAATCCAAGCTCCTGCTTGGACTATGTTTCGTCCACAGTATGTGATAAATAAAATAAAATAATAAATCATCAGACGAAAATCTGTCCAGCAGATACTCCAGTCTGTCGGAGTGGTAATTTGTTACAAGAGTCTGGTCCACGGCACCACTCTCGCCGCGCATCTTGAAAGTGAGGTTGTACCTCTTCTTAAAATTACGGAGCCAGCCATCGCTAAACTTGAAGCCTTCGATGTTCATTTGCAGTGCGAGGGCCTCCGCCTTTTGTTTCAGAAGATCGCCCGACACTGGGATCTCTGCAACTGTCGCACACAGCCGCATGTGGAGTGCTTCTTCGAGCTTCGGGTGGCTGCCCTCTGAAATTTTTTCTTTCCAGCACTGAAGAAAACCAATGATTCGTTCAATATCTTCATTTTGTTTTTCATATAGTCCAACACAGTCTGCTTCGAGATGCCGAACTCCCAGGCAACTTCGCTCTGCAGGCGGCCATTCTGCACTTGATGGATCACGGCGATCTTCTTCGCCGTTATCCATATTGCGTTGCATATTTTCCACGCTTCTTAGCTGAATTCTCCGGTGCGGACTGCCCCGATGTTGGTGCCATTCTCGTGTGCTTCGTTGGTCTCACTGCTAGGCGTACACAACACACAAGGAACACAAGTAGAATGAACACTGCACACTATAACTGCACCGCACGCCGTCACAAAGAAGACCGAAGAGACGACCGGGTCAGCGGCTACTGGATTTGACCTGGATTTGGATGGGCGAGACCGAAACTAGCCATTGTGCCGCAACACACAAAAGCGATGATGATGATCAGACTCCGCTCCTACCGCCACCTCTTGGGGTGGTAAGGAGGCTCATTCCGAAACTGAAATGGCGCTTCATGCTTCAGTCAGCATCGGTGTGGGTAGCTGCTGTCGATCGAGTTGGCTCGAGTAGGGTCCGAAAAATCAAATGAGAGGTTGCGAAGTGTCTGAAGTTTCGGTATTTGTTATGCATTACGGCCTATGGGAAGGGTGATGGTGCCGCGAAGCAGTCCGAATAATAGAGTGTCCGAATTTTTGGAGTCCGAAAAATCAGTTGACGACTGTATAGGGAAGTTCCCCATGACACGATGGGGTGGCTCCTTTCTGACTTCTTTATGGCAGGAACCCCACGAGGCCACTGCCCATATTGCAGCTTGCCTGGATAGGTGAGCAGCTGCTCCCAGCTGCTAAGAGAAGAGCCCGCAAAATATCTTATACCCTCTTTACACGGGCAGAGTTAACCACGGTTAGCGTAACTGCGGTTACGCGAAACCGTGGTTAGCCCATTTACACGGCAGACCAAACCACAGTTACACCCTTAACCGTGGTTATCGCAAACTGAGTTTGGCGACCTCGGTTTGCTTCGTTAACCGAGGTTATGGCGGCGTCTGTTGACGGAGGCTGCTCGTCGGTCGCTTACCACCTTGAATGGTCGGCCGTATAGGTATGGACGAAACTTAGAAGTGCCCAGATGGTCGTGAGGCACTCCTTCTCAGTCGTCGAGTAATTGACTTCGGCTTTTGTGAGGAACCTGCTAGCATAGGCGATTACTTACTCCAGTCCGGCGCTCTTCTGGACGAGAACGGCTCCTAGGCCCACATTGCTCGCGTCAGTGTGAATTTCGGTCTCGGCATTTTCATCAAAGTGGCCAAGTACAGGAGGGCACTGCAGGCGGCGATTGAGTTCGTCAAAGGCTTCTCCTTGCGGCACTTCCCATTTGAAAGGTACATCAGTCTTTGTAAGCTGTGTCAACTATTCGGTGATGCGCGAAACGTTTCTGACAAATCGTCGATAATAAGCGCACTGCCCAAGGAATCGGCGCACAGCTTTCTTGTCGGCAGGCTGTAGGAATTGTTGTGATTGCAGCTGTTTTCTCTGGGTCTGGGCGAATACCGTCCTTGCTAACGATGTGATCTAGGAACCGCAGTTCTTCGTAGGCGAAGTGACACTTCTCTGCTTTTAGCGTTAGCCCCGATAACTTGATGGCTTCCAGCACTGTCTGCAGTCGTTTTATGTGGTCTTTAAAGTTTGACGAGAAGACAACGTCATCCAAATATACCAAACAAATTTGCCACTTCAAGCCTGCCAGGACTGTGTTCATTACTCGTTGAAATGTGGCTGGTGCGGAGCAGAGGCCAAATGGCATCACCTTGAACTCAAAAAGACCGTCTGGTGTGATGAATGTCGTCTTCTCGCGATCTCTTTCGTCGACCTCGATTTGCCAATATGCGCTCTTCAGGTCCATAGATGAGAAGTACCTTGCATTGCAGAGCCGGTCGAGAGTGTCGTCGATGTGGGGAAGCGGGTAGACATCCTTCTTCGTTATGCTATTTAAGTGGCGGTAATCAACGCAGAAGCGAAGTGTGCCGTCTTCACTGAAACGACTGGTGACGCCCAGGGGCTGTTCGATGGCTGGATTACGTCATCCCACAGCATTTCCTCAACTTGATTGCGAATGGCCTGTTGTTTTCACAGCGATACACGATAAGGGCGACATAGTGACTGCTCCGAGGAAACTATCGTCGTCGGTGGCACCTGACGAAGGAGGGCCGATGGGCGCGCGGGACAGGCTATCAGCATCGGTGTGCTTCCGGCCAGACTTATAAATAACATCGAAATCGATCTCCTGCAGGCGCAATGCCCAACGTGCTAAGCGACCACAAGGATCCTTTAAGTTTTTCAGCCAACACGAGTGATGGTCAGTGATGACACGAAACGGTCGGCCATAAAGGTACGGGCGGAACTTGGCAGCGGCCCATACTACCGCCAAACATTCTTTTTCAGTGGTGGAATAGTTACACTCAGCACGGGAAAGTGCACGGCTGGCGTAGGCAATTACTTTCTCGACCCTGTCTTGGTGCTGAACTAGAACGGCACCAAGGCCGACGTTGCTCGCTTCCGTGTGTAACTCTGTGTCGGCATCATCGTCGAGATGTGCCAGGATCGGGGGTGACTGGAGCCGGCGTCGTAACTCGTCGAAAGCCATCTGCTGCTCGGCGCCCCAGGAAAATGATGAGTCATCTCGAGTCAGGAGAGTCAGAGGCCTGGCCATCTGGAAAGTTTTTGATAAAGTGATGATAATAGGAGCACAGCCCCAAAAACCGTCGGACTGCTTTTTTGTGTGTGGGAACTGGAAAGGCAGCAACGGCAGCAAGTTTCTCAGGGTCAGCTCGGATGCCATCAGCACTCACGATGTGCCCAGGAAACTTCAATTCGGTGAAGCCGAAGTGGCACTTTTGAGGCTTGAGAGAAAGGTTGGCAGATCGGACGGCTTCGAGAACAGTTCTCAGGCGGTGCAGGTGTTCCGTGAACGTCGGTGAAAAAATTATCACGTCGTCGAGATAAAGAAGGTATGTCTGCCACTTAAGACCTGTGAGCACAGTGTCCATCATCCGCTGGAAGGTGGCAGGAGCACAGCAGAGCCCGAATGGGAGGACGCGGAATTCATAAAGCCCATCTGGTGTTACGAAGGCAGTTTTTTCACGGTCCCTCTCATCAACTTCAATTTGGCAATAACCACTCCTGCGGTCAATAGAGAAGTACTTGGCTCGGCGAAGTCGGTCGAGAGAGTCGTCAGTCCGTGGCAGCGGATAGACGTCCTTCTTTGTCATACTGTTAAGTTTCCGATAGTCAACGCAGAAACGAAGTGTTCTGTGTTTCTTTTTAACGAGGACTACAGGTGACGACCATGGGCTGCTTGAAGGTTGAGTGACGCCATCGGCGAGCATCTCCTTGACTTGCTGTTGGATAGTGTCTCTCTCCCGAGGAGACACACGATAAGGCTGCTGATGGATGGGTCGAGTGCCTTCATGCGTGATAATCCGGTGTTTAATGACCGACGTTTGCTGCACTTTAGATGAAGACGTGAAGTACACACGAAACTCCAGCAATAGATCTTGGAGTTGCCTCTTTTCAATGGAGGAAAGGCTAGAATTGATGTCGACAGCGTGTACGGCATCATCCGGTTCAGTGCTAGGTGTAGCTTCCTCTGAAGCAAAACATTCGGCGACTTCGTGCAGATGGTCGAAGTAAGCAATGACAGTGCCACGGAACAGATGTCGATGTTCATTGGAGAAATTTGTGACAAGCACCTCTGTCTCTCTTCCACGAAGAAAACAAAGACCTCTTGCCACAGAAACTCCCAAGGCGAGTGAGAGGGAGACATTAGGCTCAACAACCCGGAGGCCGTGATGTGGCTCGTCACAAGTAACTCTGGCTTGGATGCTGGCGCGTGGTGGCACTGTGAGGCTATCATCTGCGACTCGCAGTGTGGAGTGGGACCTGCGGTACTCATGCTTTTAGTTTGGCGGAAAACGTCGCCAAGGAAGTCGATGCCAAGAATAACATCACGAGAGCATTCGTGTAGAACAAGAAAAGTCGCAACAAATGTGCAGCCTCGCTCCTTAACCCGGGCTGTACACATACCCAGTGGTGCAACCACATGTACGCCTGCCGTCCATATGTCTGGTCCGTTCCATCGCGTCATCACCTTTTTCAGTGTCCTTGTAAGCCGCCCGCTAAGGATAGAATAAGCGGCTCCCGTATCAACTAAAGCGCTGACCTCCTTCGTGTCGACGATAGCAGGGATGTCCAGGGAGACCCGGCCAAGACCAGGGCCTGTCGACGTCGGTTTGGAGTGAAGTGAGCGGTGTGGTGGCGGAATCTGGACGGCAGTTGGGTGGTCAGCGTCGGGACAATTCAATGTCGACGGCAGGTCGGCATGAAGCAAGCGGTGCGGCAGCGGAAGTTGGGCGGCAGTTGTGTGGTCTGCGTCGGGGCGATTTAAGCGACACGGCGGTGATAACTGGTCGGCGATGCGGACGACGTCGAGGCGATCTGGTCTGTGTGGCAAAAACTAGATAGGAACTCGGCGTTCGACGTCGGGGAAATCGAGCGGTGCGGCGGTCGAAGCGTTACGGCGAATCGGTGTGCGGCGGCCTCGCCCCCAAAGGTCGCCAGAGCTAGTTTTCCTGATGAGGCCTCGAGGAACCATGGTGCCCAGCCGTATACCGTGGCCCAGAGGGCGAAGAGCGACGAGGAGAATGTGGCAGACTATGCTGGCGGGTGACGCACTCGGCGATGTCCTGAGGCCGCTGACCAGGCCGTGGACGAGTGCTGTCGGGGAAAATCCTCTAAGGCCCATCTGACGGTAGAGGTGACCTGCCTCGCCAGTGGTAGCAGAGAGGGCGGTTATCTGGAGCGCGCCAGAGATCAGTCTCCCGGGGCGCCGGGCGCTGATCTGCCAAAGGGGCAGCGGTTCCACAGCATGCACAGCGACCTGTGGCGGCATGTAAGGCAGAGGGGTAGGTAGCAGGGCTGGGCGGCGTGTGACATCAGCATAAGTCATCCGCTGGGTGAGGCCCGGGGGTGGTGGTGGATTGACTGTACTTGTCGGTGACGTGAGTGCGTTCTGGACCTCCTCACGGATGATGCTGGCCAGGGAAGCTGCGCCAGGAGTAAATGATCCATGAAGTTGCTGGAGCTCCTCGCGAACCACGGTGCGAATGAGGTCGCGAAGGGAGCTCATATCTGCCCCGGGATTGTAGTCGGTTCGGTCAGACGGCGGTAGTGTGGAGATGGAATTCAGCGGCCGAGCGTACTGGCTGCATCGCTGCTGTAGCAGTTTCTTCATGATCACAGCTTAAGCCAGAAACGGTGCGACGGTGGTGGGCTGGTTCCGCACGAGGCCGGAAAAAAGCTGTTCTTTGACGCCGTGCATCTGGTGCCGCACCTTCTCACTCATGGACGGGTCGGCACGATGGCAAAGGCGCATGACGTCTTCAACGTACATTGCGACCCCTTCGTTCTGACGCTGAACTCGAGACGTCAGGGCACGCTCTGCATTCTCTCGGCGGTCACAGTTGGCGTACGTACCGAGGAGCTGGTTTCGGAAGGCCGGCCACATAGAGAATGTGGCCTCGCGGTTCTCAAACCATGTCCGAGCGGTGTCTTCAAGGCTGAAGTAGACGTTCCGCATTTTCACAGCGTCGTCCCAACCGTTAAACATCGCGACCCTTTCGTAGTGAGCTAGCCACTCTTCGGCGTCTTCAAACTGCTCACCGTGAAATGGTTTAGGGGTACGTGAGGTCTGAAGGATGAGACAGGACGAAGGGGTGGAAGGGACAGTCATGGTACGGGCGGGCGGTGTTGTTGCCACAGCTAGGGTCTCTTCGTCAAAAGCGAAGGCCTCGGGGGCCAAGCCTCTGAGGCGTCTGGTACGATGAACAGGAGTGGTCACGAGAGGCGGCCACGTAGGATCGTCCGCAGGAGACGGGATCATCAATGGCACCTCCAGCAGTGTCACGACTGAAGTCACAGGGAGTCGTGAAGGTACACGTAGCCGAGCACCAGAAAATGTCGGCTTGTCGTTCCGATCACAGAGTCCAGCACCAGCGCGCCGCTCGTGCCAACAACCGCTTCGTCGTCGGCGCCAAACACGGCTGTCGCGCGGCGCTAGGCACGTGGCAATATTGTTGTCAAAGGTTACGAACAAGTCCATGCAATGAAGGCCAAAGAAGTGCACAAGTCTCAATGATAAGTTAGTACGCGCGAGTTAGCAGCAAAAGACAAAAAAAAGAACCAATTTACGACTCGCTCAGGCAGAACCCCGTATCACTGCTCGTGTGCGCACCGAAATGATTATCCGATTTCGAAATGCGCTTCATAAGACAGCAAGCACCTGCAATATGCCATTCAAGTGCACAACCACGAAATGTGAACGTTGGACTTTATCGAAATGTACTGCAACACGAGTCCCCTCTTTGATGCACCTAACGGCAACGTCTACGCTTACTACATGCCCGTACCCACATCATTTGCTGCGATGAACGAACTGTTAGCTTTCCAATTCCATGACAGATTAAATAACCTATACACATTGGTGGAAAAACTAATACCTAAAATAAACTGCTGGAAATCATTACTCTGCCAAGCGTGAATAAGAACTTCAACCCGGTGCTTCGTTCTACTTGAACTGTGGCACAATCCGGAAGTTTAACTGATTCTCAACTTTTCTGCTACAAGACACGGTCGGCCGCTGCATACTGGTCTGAAACGAACCAAACTGCCAGTCTTCTGCGCTCCACACGAAAAAATTTTCGGTGGTAACAAACTGCGGCAGTCAAGTATTCCCAAGGCGTCTTGGGAATACTTGACTCACCTGCACCCCGGTAGTGCTCTCCAACAGCTGTGTTCCCCAGACGACTCCTTCAATCATCGCATGTTTCACTACCAGTGGAAGGCAAGCCCAGCACTGCAACTACAAGACCCAATCACTGGCCCTCATCGCCTTGTTTGACGCCCAAGGCAGACAGAATACATAACACCGCGAGCACTCAACAAGAAACTTCATCCCAAGTACTTGGTCAATGCTTAACATTCTACGACACACGACATCACTTGTTTTTGGATTAGGTCAGGTTAGGTTTGGTCTGGACTAATTAGGTTTGGTCGGGTTGGATTTGGTTAGGTTAGGTCTAGTTGGATTTGGTTTGGTCGGCTCTGGTTGTGTTCGGTTGGGTCTGATTGGGTTTGGTCGGGTCTTGTTAGGTTCGGTCGGGATTGGTTAGGTTTATTCGGGTCTGGTAAGGTTTGGTCAGGTTGGATTTGGTTTTGGTTGACTGGTTGGGTTTAATCTGGACTGGTTAGGTTTGGTTAAGTCTGGTTAGGTTTGGTCGGGTTAGATTTGGTTTTGGTCAGGTTAGGTTTTGTTACATTTGACTGGGTTGGATTTAGTTAGGTTAGCTTTAGTCGGGTTTGGTTAGGTTGGTCTGGTTGGGTTTGGTCGGGTCTGGTTAGGTTTGGTGGGGAAGGATCAGGTTTAGGCAGGTCAGGTTAGGGTTCGGTCTGGTCTAAATAGGTTTGATCGGGTTGGATTTGGTTTGGTGGGCTCTGGTTATGTTTGGTCACGTCTGATTGGGTTTGGTCGGGTCTGATTAGGTTTGGTCAGGATTGGTTAGGTTTAGTATGGTCTGGTTAGGTTTGGTCGGGTTGGATTTAGTTAGGTTAGGCCTAGTTGGATTTGGTTTGGTCGGGATGGATTTGGTCGGCTCTGGTTGTGTTCGGTTGGGTGTGATTGGGTTTGGTCGGGTCTGGTTAGGTTTGGTCGGGATTAGTTGGGTTTAGTCTGGTCTGGTTAGGTTTGGTCGGGTTGGATTTGGTTTTGGTCGACTGGTTGGGTTCGGTCGGGACTGGTTAGGTTTGGTCAAGTCTGGTTAGGTTTGGTCGGGTTGGTTTTGGTCAGGTCAGGTTAGGTTCTGTTCGGTTTGGCTGGGTTGGATTTGGTTAGGTTAGGTCTGGACCAATTTCGTTTGGTCGGGACTGGTTAGGTTTGGTCGGGTTGGATTTGGCCAGCTCTGGTTGTGTTCGGTCGGGTCTGATTGGGTTTGCTCGGGTCTGGTTAGGTTTACTCGGGTCTGATTAGGTTTGGTCGGATTGGTTTTGGTTTTGGTCGACTGGTTGGGTTTAATCGGAACTGGTTAGGTTTAGTCGGGTTGGATTTGGTTTTGGTCAGGTCAGGTTAGGGTTTTTCGGTTTGGCCGGGTTTTATTTGGTTAGGTTAGGTCTGGACTAATTAGGTTTGGTAGGCTCTGGTTGTGTGCGGTCAAGCCTGATTGGGTTTGGTCGGGTCTGGTTAGGTTTGGTCGAGTTGGATTTGGTTTTGGTCGACTGGTTGGATTTGGTCGGCTCTGGTTCTGTTCGGTCGGGTTTGATTGGGTTTGGTCGGGTCTGGTTAGGTTTGGTTGGGATGGTTAGATTTAGTCGGGTCTGGTTAGGTTTGGTCGGCTGTGGTTGTGTTCGGTCGGGTCTGTATGAGTTTAAAGTGCTGCCATTCGGCCTATGTTCAGCGCATGATGGACACCGTTCTCGCCGGCCTCAAATCGCAAATCTGTTTAGTTTATCTCGACGACATTGTCGTGCTCTCTGAAACCTTTGGAGAACGCCTTCGAGCAGTATTAGATGCCCTCCGGTCAGCTGACTTGACGCTCAAGCCTGAGAAGTGCCACTTTGGCTACAAAGAGTTGAAGTTTCTTGGTCATCTTGTGAGTGCCGCAGGCGTTAGGCCAGACCCCGACAAGACTGCCGCTGTCGCAAAATTTCCCGTTCCTACCACGAAGAGGAGTTTAAAACGTTTCCTGGGCTTGTGTGCGTACTACCGCCGCTTCATCGTCGATTTTTCCAAGATAGCCGCACCCCTCACCCGCCCACGTGGGATGATACACAATTCGTGTGGGCCGCCGAACAACAGGAGGCTTTTGCGGAGCTACGCAGACTGCAAACTACCCCTGTTCTTGCGCACTTTCATGAAGACGCTGCCACCGAAGTCCACACCGACGCCAGCAACATCGGCCTTGGCGCTGTACTCGTTCAACACCAAGCTGGCGTGCAAAGGGTCATTGCGTATGCCAGCCGCACGCTCTCCCGCGCTGAAACAAATTATTCCACTACGGAAAAGGAATGCCTCGCGGTTGTGTGGACAACAATGAAATTTAGGCCTTACCTCTATGGCCATGCGTTTAAAGTCGTTACTGACCACCATTCTTCGTGCTGGCTGGCCAATCTCCGTGACCCATAGGGGCGCCTAGCATGATGGAGCCTTCACCTCCAAGAATTTGATTACTCCATTGTGTACAAATCTGGTCAGAAGCACAGATGCTGACGCGCTCTTGCGGGCACCCGTCGGATTTGTCGATAACGTCACGGATGACAGAGGTTTTCTTGGACTACTGAATGCCTCAGACATAATGACCCGACAGTGAGCTGACCCAGACCTTCGACCTGTCATTGACCATCTGGAGGGTTGCGCTGCTGACGTCCCCCGCCAGTTTGGAAGGCACCTGTCTGATTCTGTCTTCGGAATGGCGTTTTATTCAAGAAAAACTCCAGCACTGTTGATTGAGCGCACATCCTTGTCGTGCCGGCCGACCTTCGCGACGATATCCTTTTTGCTTGCCACGATGAGCCCACTTCCGGCCACTTGGGCTTTGCAAGCACACTCGCTCGAGTTCGTCAAGCCTATTATTGGCTTAAACTTTCTGACGCCGTCCATCGCTACATCAGAGGCTGCCGCGAGTGTCAACGTCGCAAGGTACCTCCTCTCAAACCCGCGAGTTTGCTCCAACCTATTATTCCACTTCGGACGCCGTTTGACCAAGTCGGCGTCGACCTATGGGCCCATTTCCGCTGTCATCGATGGGTAATAAATGGATTATAGTCACGACCGACTATCTCACACGTTATGCGGAAACCAAGGCAGTGCAGCGGGGCACATCAACTGAGATCGCTCAATTCTTTATGCAGCAAATCGTGTTGCGTCATGGCGCACCGTCCCTAGTCGTAAGCGATCGAGGCACCGCGTTTACGGCACAGCTCATGCACAACGTGCTCGAGCTTAGTCATACCAGCCACCGAAAAACGACTGCATATCACCCGCAGACGAATGGCCTCACGGAGAGACTCAACAAAACCATCGCCGACATGATCGCAATGTACATAGACTCGCAGCACAAAAACTGGGATGAAATTCTCCCCTACATCACATATGCCTTCAACACGGCCACCCAAGAGACGATGCGTTTTACACCATTTCGCCTAGTCTACGGACGTGACGTTTTGACGATGTTGGATGCTAAGCTTCCGAGCTGCACAGATGATCATCCACTCATGCCAGACGCCGACCAGATTGCTCAACGCGCTGAGGAAGCACGTCAACTTGCCCGCATTCACATTTAGCAACAGCAGGGCACGGATGCACGCTGCTACAACCTCCGTCATCGACACGTCGCCTACCATCCCGGAGGGAAAGTTTGGGTGTGGACCCCGGTGCGTCGGCCCGGCTTGTGTGATAAACTGATTTCCCGTTACTTGGGACCTTACGAAGTTCTGCGCCGAGTCACGGAAGTAACATACGAAGTTCTTCCAGTAGGTACTGTGCAGCCCTCGCATCGGCAACCACGCTCCGAGGTCGTGCACTTCGTCCGCATAAAGCCCTATTTCACGCGGTAGTGCGCTATGCGCTTGTTTCGTTGTCACGCAGGACACCTTACCTCGCGCTCCGTTCCTTATTTCTTTTTTTTTTTAAGAGAGGGAGTAATGCCACCTGGTGTCCCCATGTTCTTGCTGCGCCTGGAAGAAGAGGTCACTGATGTTGACTCGCGTGCTGTGCTCCGAACTTTGCCTGCTGGTACAGTTTCGTCCCGTCGTCTCTCACGTCTAGCCCTGTTGTCCGTGACAATATGGTTTTGGTCGACTGGTTGGATTTGGTCGGCTCTGGTTGTGTTCAGTCGGGTCTGATTGGGTTTGGTCGGGATCCGCCTTTTGCGCGAGGATGTGGCGCCGTCATGCGGGAGCGGGCGGGAAACACATTGAGCGGCAGTGTAGCAGACGACGCGAGAGCGCACCATACGAAATGGCCACGCCAACGCTGGTAGAAAGCGAAAGCTTCCCTCCTTTTTTGGCCTCGGAGCGGAAAGTAGTGACAGTGGTTGCAGCATATCATGTTCACGCAGTATGGGGGAAGGTAGAGCGTTTTCACAATCCACTCATAACGCACGTACGCATAAACTATCTTCGTATTGTAAGAGCGTGTAGCGCGGGCCGTGTTCGACGTGACAGAATGAGACGCTCTCAGCGTGCAGGTTTTCGGGAGACAGGAGAGCGTGGGGGCAGAGAGAGAGAGGGATCTCAAAGGGCAAAGCAGCCAGGGGTTTGTTGATGCTGCAGAGCTAGGTGGAATCGTCTCCTGTGACTTTGAGCGGCGCATATGCGCAGGGTGTCTTGAGTTACCGAGCACAATGCGGTCACCGCGGCGCCGGCATGGTGCAATGGGCGTCGCTTCCTCCTCGCTTCATCTACAACCGTGCAGCTATAGGATTTCATCCACGAAGATCGGCAGAGAGTCACATATACACACCCCGTGAAAAGGGCATTGTCCCGGCCGGAATGCACACCTGCAGGAAACGCGCTGCATTTTTCTGGCAATGGATGATTCAGAGCTGTAGCCGGTTTCTGGCCTCAGGAGTCAGAACGGATGTGGTCGCAATGGTGAAAAGGTTCTCGGTGCGCAGAGAATGGTCATTCTGTTGTGAAAGGATCTCCAACGTTCATTTCTGCCTCTGCCGCGATTACTGCGGAATCAACAACTTGGTGACACATGTGAATCTCCTACATATCGGATGCGCATCTCGGTCAGGAACCAACCCTGTTCTACGTCCAGAGCGATCCACTCTGCAACTGAACGAGCATGAACCCTCCAGGAGACTCATTTATTGTGCCGGGCGGTTTCCTTGCCGTCGCAAACGGTTGGACGAAGACGACGATTATCAAGCTCCCTAACGAAGTGCATCTGATTGCGTACATTAAAGGAACAAAGTCCGGATGCTTTGGCGTGCACGAAGGCGAGCCTTTAATTTAAAAAAAATATACTGTGCGTCGTGCAAGTGCGTTATATGCTCCGAGCGGCAAAAACACAGATACTACAGGTATGTATGCATCTAAGCGAAATAGGCATGATGAAAAGTACCTACTGGAGTTTTCACCCAGGCTGTAGCGCACCAGTGATAGCTGCAATGAGGATTTCTTCGGTGCGTGATTGCTTCAGTTGCACCAAGGCCTGAAGGCGATGTATTTTGTCCCTTCTTATCTTTATGTGCGAAAGGGCTAGGTACCTTAGATATCACAGGCGACTGTGTGCGCTAGGCCGTAATATTTAGCATGTTTTATCGTGACTGCCACCTCACTAACAAGAAAAAAAAATACGGCGTTTTAATGCACTGCCGTTCGCGAGCCTCATGACCAGCTCAACCACTCGGCTCCCTAACGGCGGTGCATCACAACAAACACCCTTTTTTTCTTCTTTTTAGTCAGGTGGCAGTCGCAATAAAACATGCTAAATATTACGGTCTAGCGTACACAGCCACCTGTGATATCTGCGCTGCCCGGCCCCTTCGCACATAAATAAAACAAACGACAAAATACATCGCCATCAGACGCGCCGAACAAATGCTCATTGCGGCTATCACTGGTGGGTTACAGGCTTGGTGCAAACTCCGGTAGATACTTTTCATCATGCACATTTCCTTTAGATGCATACATACCTGTAACGAAGTGTTTTACGCACAGTCGAGAGCACGCAGTCGGCTGCCAAGGTCACCCATTCACGTCTTGACGCTTGGTTGCCCTAATCCAAGCTTCACGCCGTTGCAGGTCGCGGCTCGCCGAAGGAAACCTAACAAAACGCGTCTTGCATCCCGGCACGCCTCGAGAGTGGCAGCCGTAAGCGGCACAGGTGGTTGGCATCGTTTTACCGAGGCTGTGAACGTACCGCGCCTCCAGCCCCCGTGCGTTGGCTATGAGTGCGGCGACGAGAAGCGCCGTCGACGCCTCTCAGTGTGTTTTCATCAGTCGCCGCTGGGGCTTCGCGCATGCGCAGAAAACTCGCGCGAAAGGCGGATGGTTAGGTTTTGATCGGGTTGGTTTTGGTTTTGGTTGACTGGTTGTTTTCGGGCGGGTCTGATTGGGTTTGGTCGGATCTGGTAAGGTTTGGTCGGTATTGGTTAGTGTTAGTCAGGTCTGGTTAGTTTTGATCGGGTTAGATTTGGTTTCGGTCGGCGCTGCTTGTGCTCGGTTGGGTCTGGTTAGGTTTGGTCGGGATTGGTTAGGTTTAATCTGGTCTGGTTAGGCTGGTTGGGTTGGATTTGGTTTTGGTCGACTGGTTGGGTTTAGTCGGTTCTGGTTCTGTTCGGTCTGGTCTGATTGGGTTTGTTCGGGATTGGTTGGGTTTAGTCAGGTCTGGTTAGGTTTGGTCGGGTTGGATTTGGTTTTTGTCGACTGGTTGCGTTTAGTCGGCTCTGGTTCTGTTCGGTCGGGTCTGATTGGGTTTGGTCGGGATTGGTTGCGTTTGGTCTGGTTAGGTTTGGTCGGGTTGCATTTGGTTTTGGTCGACTGGTTGGATTTGGTCGGGTCTGGTTAGGTTTGGTTGTGATTGGTTAGGCTTAGTCAGGTCTGGTTAGGTTCTGACCGGGTTGGATTTGGGTTTGGACGACTGGTTGGATTTGGTCGGCTCTGGTGTTCGGTCGTGTCTGATTGGGTTTGGATGGGATTGGTTAGGTTTAGTCGGGGCTGGTTAGGTTGGTTGGGTTGGATTTGGTTTGGTCTACTGGTTGGATTTAATCGGCTCTGGTTCTGTTCGGTTGGGTCTGATTGGGTTTGGTGGGGATTGGTTGGGTTTGGTTGGGTGGGTTTGTTTGGATTTGGTTTTGGTCGACTGGTTGGGTTTAGTCGGCTCTGGTTCTGTTCGGTCGGGTCTGATTGGGTCTGGTCGGGATGGGTTGGATTTAGTCGGGTCTTGTTAGGTTTGGTCGGGTTGGTTTTGGTCGGCTCTCGTTCTGTTCGGTCGGGCTTGATTGGGTTTGGTCGGGATTGGTTAGTCGGGTCTGGTTAGGTTTTGATCGGGTTGGATTTGGTTTTGGTCGACTGGTTGGATTTGGTCGGCTCTGCTTGTGTTCGGTCGGGTGTGATTGGGTTTGGTCGGGTCTGGTCAGGATTGGTTAGGCTTAGTCGGGTCTCGTTATGTTTTGATCGGGTTGGATTTGGTTTTGGTCGACTGCTTGGATTTGGTTGGCTTTGGTTGTGTTCGGTCAGGTCTGATTGGGTTTGGTCGGGTCTGATTGGGTTTGTTCGGGATTGGTTGGGTTTAGTCAGGTCTGGTTAGGTTTGATCGGGTTGGATTTGGTCGGCTTTGGTTGTGTTCGGTCGGGTCTGATTGGGTTTGGTTGGGTCTGGTTGGGTTTGGTCGAGATTGCTTAGGTTTAGTCGGGTCTGGTTAGGTTTGGTCCGGTTGGATTTGGTTTTGGTCGACTGGTTGGATTTGGTCGGCACTGGTTCTGTTCGGTCGGGTCTGATTGGGTTTGGTAGGGTTGGATTTGGTTTTGGTCGACTGGTTGGACTTGGTTTGCTCTGGTTGTGTTCGGTTGGGTCTGATTCGGTTTGGTTGGGTCTGGTTAGGTTTGGTCGGGATTGGTTAGGCTTAGTTGGGTCTGGTTAGGTTTTGATCGGGTTGGATTTGGTTTTGGTCGACTGGTTGGATTTGGTCGGCTCTGTTTGTGTTCTGTTCGATCTGATTAGGTTTAGTCGGTTCTGGTTAGGTTTGGTTGGAATTGGTTAGGTTTAGTCGGGTCTGGTTGGGTTTAGTCAGCTCTGGTTTTGTTGGGCGGGTGCAATTGGGTTTGGTCGGGATTGGTTGGGTTTAGTCGGGTCTGGTCGGATCTGGTAGTGTTCGGTTGGGTCTGATTGGGTTCGGTTGGGTATGGTTAGATTTGGTCAGGATTGGTTTGGCTTAGTCGGATCTGGTTAGGTTTTGATCGGGTTGGATTTGGTTTTGTTCGACTGGTTAGATTTGGTCGGCTCTGGTTCTGTACGGTTGGGTCTGATTGGGTTTGGTTGGGTGGGTTTGTTTGGATTTGGTTTTGGTGTCTGGTTGGGTTTAGTTGGCTCTGGTTCTATTCGGTCAGGTCTGATTGGGTTTGGTCGGGTTGGTTTATTTGGATTTCGTTTTAGTCGACTGGTTGGGTTTAGTCGGCTCTGGTTCTGTTCTGTCGGGTCTGACTGGGTTTGGTTGGGTTTAGTCGTGTCTGGTTAGGTTTGGTCGCGTTGGATTTGGTTTCGGTCGACTGGTTGGATTTGGTCGGCTCTGCTTCTGTTCGGTCGGGTCTGATTGGGTTTGGTTGGGTTTAGTCGGGTCTGGTTAGGTTTGGATTTGGTTTTGGTCGACTGGTTCGATTTGGTCGGCTCTGGTTGCATTCGGTCGGGTCTGGCTAGGTTGGTTGGGTTGGATTTGGTTTTGGTCAACTGGTTTGTTTTTTTCGGCTCTGGTTCTGTTCGGTCGGGTCTGATTAGGTTTGGCCGGGTCTGGTTAGGTTTGGTCGGGTTGGATTTGATTTTGGTCGACTGGTTGGATTTGGTCGGCTCTGGTTTTGTCCGGTCGGGTCTGATTGGGTTTGGTTGGGTTTAGTCGGGTCTGGTTAGGTTTGGTCGGGTTGGATTTGGTTTTTGTCGACTGGTTGGATTTGGTGGCTCTGGTTGTGTTCGGTCGGATCTCATTGGGTTTGGTTGGATCTGGTAAGGTTTGGTCGGGATTGAGTAGGTTTGATCTGGTCTGGTTAGGTTTTGTCGGGTTGGATTTGGTTTTGGTCGACTGGATGGATTTGGTTGGCTCTGGTTGTGTTCGGTCAGGTCTGATTGGGTTTGGTCGGGATTGGTTGGGTTTCGTCAGGTCTGGTTAGGTTTGATCGGGTTGGATTTGGTCGGCTCTGTTTCTGTTCGGTCGGGTCTGATTGGGTTTGGTCGGTTCTGGTTAGGTTTGGTTGATTGGTTAGGCTTAGTCAGGTCTGGTTAGGTTTTGACAGGGTTGGATTTGGGTTTGGTCGACTGGTTGGATTTGGTCGGCTCTGCTGTTTGGTCGTGTCTTATTGGGTTTGGATGGGATTGGTTAGGTTTAGTCGGGTCTGGTTGGGTTTAGTCAGCTCTTTTTTTTGGGCGGGTGTAATTGGGTTTGGTCGGGATTGGTTAGGTTTGGTCGGATCTGGTAGTGTTAGGTCGGGTCTGATTGGGTTCTGTTGGGTATGGTTAGATTTGGTCAGGATTGTTTTGGCTTAGTCGGGTCTGGTTAGGTTTTGATTGGGTTGGATTTGGTTTTGGTCGACTGGTTAGATTTGGTCGGCTCTGGTTGTGTTCGGTCGGGTCTGATTTTGTTTGGTCGGGTCTGGTTAGGTTTGGTTGTGATTGGTTAGGCTTAGGTCTGGTTAGGTTTTGACCGGGTTGGATTTGGGTTTGGTCGACTGGTTGGATTTGGTCGGCTCTGGTGTTCGGTCGTGTCTTATTGGGTTTGGATGGGATTGGTTAGGTTTAGTCAGGGCTGGTTAGGTTGGTTGGGTTGGATTTGGTTTGGTCGACTGGTTGGGTTTAGTCGGCTCTGGTTCTGTTCGGTTGGGTCTGATCGGGTTTGGTCGGGATTGGTTGGGTTTAGTCTGGTCTGGTTAGGCTTGGTCCGGTTGGATTTGGCTTTGGTCGACTTCTTGGATTTGGTCAGCTGTGGTTGTGTTCGATTGGGTTTAGTCTGGTCTAGTTAGGTTTGGTCGGGATTGGTTAGGTTTAGTCGGGTGTGGTTATGTTTTGATCAGGTTGGATTTCGTTTTGGTCGACTGGTTGGATTTGGTCGGCTCTGGTTGTGTTCAGTCGGGCCTGATTGGGTTTGGTCGGGTCTGGTTAGGATTGGTTAGGCCTAGTATGGTCTGGTTAGGTTTTGATCAGGTTGGATTTGGTGTTGGTCGACTGGTGGGATTTGGTTGGCTCTGGTTATGTTCGGTTGGGTCTGATTGGGTTTGGTTGGGTCTGATTTGGTTTGTTCGGGATTGCTTAGGTTTTGTTGGGTCTGGTTAGGTTTGGTAGGTTTGGATTTGGTTTTGGTCGGCTGGTTGGATTTAGTCGGCTCTTGGTCTGTTCGGTCGGGTTGGATTTGGTTTGCTCTGGTTGTGCTGGGTTTGGTTAGGTCTGGTTATGTTTGGTTAGGCTTAGTTGGGTCTGGTTAGGTTGGTTGGGTCGGATTTGGTTTTGGTCGACTGGTTGGGTTTATTCCGCTCTAGTTCTGTTCGGTCGGGTCTGATTGGGTTTGGTCGGATGGGTTTGTTTGGATTTCGTTTTGGTCTACTGGTTAAGTTTAGTTGGCTCTGGTTCTGTTCGGTTGGGTCTGATTGGGTTTGGTGGGGATTGGTTGGGTTTGTTTGGTTTTGGTCGACTGGTTGGGTTTAGTCGGCTCTGATTCTGTTCGGTGGGGTCTGGTCGGGATGGGTTGGATTTAGTCCGGTCTTGTTAGGTTTGGTCGGGTTGGTTTTGGTCGACTGGTTGGATTTGGTCGGCTCTGGTTCTGTTCGGTCGGGCCTGATTGGGTTTGGTCGGGATTGGTTAGTCGGGTCTGGTTAGGTTTTGATTGGGTTGGATTTGGTTTTGGTCGACTGGTTGGATTTGGTCGGCTGTGCTTGTGTTCGGTCAGGTGTGATTGGGTTTGGTCGGGTCTGGTCAGGATTGGTTAGGCTTAGTCGGGTCTCGTTATGTTTTGATCAGGTTGGATTTGGTTTTGGTCGACTGCTTGGATTTTGTGGGGTTTAGAGGGGGAACGGTCTTCCGCCCCGCTCCTACTCCGCAGGTGCAGCGTCCTCGCTAGCGACCCGTGGAGGGAACAAAGGACGGG
The DNA here is from genome assembly GCF_055883805.1 of Amblyomma maculatum. Taxonomy (NCBI): domain Eukaryota; kingdom Metazoa; phylum Arthropoda; class Arachnida; order Ixodida; family Ixodidae; genus Amblyomma; species Amblyomma maculatum. Next base: position 222,890,788 of record NC_139346.1, read on the forward strand.
GAAGACACATAGTTAATACTCGAATGCTATTTATTGCACTTGCAAATAATACAGAGCATGCCAGCTAGCTATACATCAACAAGGTTTTCCTTGGAAGGGCAAGGCTACGTAAGAAGGACTTTTGACTCACCGGCTGGGGAATGGGGGTGCGACTTCGGCGGCGGACATTTGCACGCGCCGTGAATATGGCGGCCGGGATCTCCCGTGCGCGCCGCATTCTTCGGACAAAGCCATACCACGGCGTTTGCCGCGGGAGGCGGCGAGAGCGTGCGGTATTTACCGGTCGCTTCGCCGTTGGGAACCAGAAGATGGGCGGTCGTGCACGACGGGTCCTCCCGTGTGCGCTGCGTACTCCGTGCACGCTATCCCCCGGCATTTGCCGGGAGAGGCGGCGGGAGAAGACCGCTCTCGCTGCCGGCTGGATCCAGAATCTCCCTCTCGTCTTCTCGCGGGAACCCGCGTAGACCTCTTGGCGGCGCACCCCTCGCTGGTCTCCTTCCCCCAAGGCGAGGTATTTACCTCTTCTCCCAGCCGGCGCTGTCATGAAGCTCGTTGGGGTGGTTGTGGTCGGTCGCGGCGAAGGGGCAGGAAACTGGTTTTCCACATCCCTCCCTCCTTAAAAGTTCACCTCTGGTTGTCAAGAGCTGCTCCTTGGACGCCATCCGCGAGGTAAACACCAGGCTTAGCAGAGCGATCCAAACGTTGGTGTCATCCGACCAGCAGCAAGGTGAAGGGGCCCCCGCTGTCCATCGGCAAGCCAGCGTGACGGGAGGGTGTTGTTCCCGCTGGCGCGCCTTTGTTGACAGGTAGGGGTTGGCCTCGTCTCCCGTCAAGCCGGACTGGTTCCGTGAGACTCCGAGCTTCGGTGATTCACGGCCGCAGGGCAGCAGGCAGGAACATAAACAATGGCAGCAGGTCCAGGCGGCTTCCCTTGATATCTGCACAACCCTCCGGATCTCCAAAAAGGTTGAATAAATTGAGCAAAATGACCATTTGGTAAAATGCGGGCCAATGCGAGCGCCAAACAATTTTATACGGCACCGCACTGCGTTCTGTTAATCCCAACGAATCACGGGCATCCGCGGTTCGTTTGCCGGCATAATAATCTGGTTCCACAAAATTTTCGATTCTCCTTCTCAGCCCAAAAATACCAAGTTCATTTGAACGAAGTTAGTTTTCTCTAATTCAGCGAGATGTTCGGCTACAGCGAGGTCAATATAAAACAAGCAAACCGCATTTGCGCATGCTGTATGCCACGGTTAGCCTGTCCTCCGATGTGCGACAGGCAGCTCCCAAAAAGAGCCTTAAGCCTACTCGCTCTAGCGCTAAGGACAATAGCTAGAACGCAGCGCCGCGAGGATGTGCATCTCCGCCAAGGAACCCAGGGTGGCCCTACTCGCTCGCTGCCATCCAAAGGCAACTTCTGAGCGAACGGCGCCCACCGCGTCCAGCGGTGTCGGAGCGCCCCGGTGCTTTCTGGCAATCACGGCTGCAATACCAGTCAGCCGATTGCGGCACCTGGCTCCCAGAGCCAAAGAGACAGAAGAGGAAATATTTACAACTATATACAAGAAAAGTAGGGCTACCGTCCCGGCTGAGGCACTCACTCGCTTCCGACGTGCTGTTTTTCGTGGACGGCTCGGTCTCGTGCTCCATGTACGGACCTCGTGGCTGTACCTCTCAAAGGCCTCGGAAGTCGGCACACACAAACACACGCACACACACACTCACGAATAAAAATGCTCCACACACATAAACACGCACACACACACACAAATACACGCACGACCATTTGTTCTCGATGCAACTCCTCCCACCTCGCTGTCAAGAAAGCATATTAGCCTTTCTAGCATAGCGATGTCGGGTCAGGCCTAATGTTAAAAGTCCGGGCAGGCACTCCACGCCGCGAACTGACTATCGTCCCTTGTCCCTAGGGAGGGGTAACTAGCTCAAGTGCTTCTGCACGAGAGAACCACGTTGAGGCGCCATTGTGGTAATATGAGGGGGACGGTCTTCCGCCCCGCTCCTAACTCCGCAGGTGCTGCGTCCTCGCTGGCGACCCGCGGAGGGAACAAAGGGGACAAAGGACGGGGGCGACACAGTGTTACTACTCGAATGCTATTTATTGCACTTGCAAATAATACAGAGCATGCCGGCTAGCTGTACATCAACAAGGTTCTCCTTGGAAGAGCAAGGCTACGTAAGAAAGGCTTTTGACTCACCGGCTGGGGAATGGGGGTGCGATTTCGGCGGCGGACATTTGAACGCGCCGTGAATATGGCGGCCGGGATCTCCCGTGCGCGCCGCATTCTTCGGACGAAGCCGTACCACGGCGTTTGCCGCGGGAGGCGGCGAGAGCGTGCGGTATTTACCGGTCGCTTCGCCGTTGGGAACCAGAAGATGGGCGGTCGTGCACGACGGGTCCTCCCGTGTGCGCAGCGTACTCCGTGCCCGCTATCCCCCGGCATTTGCCGGGAGAGGCGGCGGGAGACGACCGCTCTCGCTGCAGGCTGGATCCAGAAGCTCTCTCTCGTCTTCTCGCGGGAACCCGCGTAGACCTCTTGGCGGCGCACCCCTCGCTGGTCTTCCCCCAAGGGGAGGTATTTACCTCCTCTCCCAGCCGGCGCTGCCATGAAGCTCGTTGGGGTGGTTGTGGTCGGTCGCGGCGAAGGGGCAGGAAACTGGTTTTCCACATCGGCCAACCCCTACCTGCCAACAAAGGCGCGTCAGCGGGAACAACACCCTCCCGTCATGCTGGCTTCTGGGACCTGCCGATGGACAGGGGGGCCCTTCACCTTGCTGCTCGTCGGATGACACCAATGTTTGGATCGCCCTGCTAAGCCTGGTGTTTACCTCGCGGATGGCGTCCAAGGAGCGGCTCTCGACAACCATAGGTGAACATTTAAGGAGGGAGGGATGTGGAAAACCAGTTTCCTGCCCCTTCGCCGCGACCGACCACAGCCACCCCAACGAGCTTCATGGCAGCGCCGGCTGGGAGAGGAGGTAAATACCTCCCCTTGGGGGAAGGAGACCAGCGAGGGGTGCGCCGCCAAGAGGTCTACGCGGGTTCCCGCGAGAAGACGAGAGAGAGCTTCTGGATCCAGCCGGCAGCGAGAGCGGTCGTCTCCCGCCGCCTCTCCCGGCAAATGCCGGGGGATAGCGGGCACAGAGTACGCTGCGCACACGGGAGGACCCGTCGTGCACGACCGCCCATCTTCTGGTTCCCAACGGCGAAGCGACCGGTAAATACCGCACGCTCTCGCCGCCTCCCGCGGCAAACGCCGTGGTACGGCTTCGTCCGAAGAATGCGGCGCGCACGGGAGATCCCGGCCGCCATATTCACGGCGCGTTCAAATGTCCGCCGCCGAAATCGCACCCCCATTCCCCAGCCGGTGAGTCAAAAGCCTTTCTTACGTAGCCTTGCTCTTCCAAGGAGAACCTTGTTGATGTATAGCTAGCCGGCATGCTCTGTATTATTTGCAAGTGCAATAAATAGCATTCGAGTATTAACTATGTGTCGTCCCCGTCCTTTGTGCCCTTTGTTCCCCTCCGCGGGTCGCTAGCGAGGACGCTGCACCTGCGGAGTAGGAGCGGGGCGGAAGACCGTTCCCGCTTTAAACCCCACAATTTGGTTGGCTTTGGTTGTGTTCGGTCAGGTTTGATTGGGTTCGGTCGGGTCTGATTGGGTTTGTTCAGGATTGGTTGGGTTTAGTCAGGTCTGGTTAGGTTTGATCGGGTTGGATTTGGTTGGTTTTGTTCGGTCGGGTCTGATTGGGTTTGGTTTGGGTTGGTTAGGTTTGGTCGAAATTGCTTAGGTTTAGTCGGGTCTGGTTAGGTTTGGTCGGGTTGGATTTGGTTTTGGTCGACTGGTTGGATTTGGTTTGCTCTGGTTGTGTTCGGTTGGGTCTGGTTAGGTTTGGTCGGGATTGGATAGGCTTAGTTGGGTCTGGTTAGGTTTTGATCGGGTTGGATTTGGTTTTGGTCGACTGGTTGGATTTGGTCGGCTCTGTTTGTGTTCTGTCGGATCTGGTTAGGTTTGGTCAGGATTGGCTAGGTTTAGTCAGCTCTGGTTTTGTTGGGCGGGTGCAATTGGGTTTGGTCGGGATTGGTTGGGTTTAGTCGGGTCTGGTCGGATCTGTTAGTGTGCGGTAAGGTCTGATTGGGTTCGGTTGGGTATGGTTAGATTTGGTCAGGATTGGCTTGGCTTAGTCGGGTCTGGTTAGGTTTTGATCGGGTTGGATTTAGTTTTGGTCGACTGGTTAGATTTGGTCGGCTCTGGTTGTGTTCGGTCGGGTCTGATTGGGTTTGGTCGGGTCTGGTTAGGTTCGGTCGGGATTGGTTAGGTTTATTCGGGTCTGGTAAGGTTTGGTCGGGTTGGATTTGGTTTTGGTTGACTGGTTGGGTTTAATCTGGACTGGTTAGGTTTGGTTAAGTCTTGTTAGGTTTGGTCGGGTTAGATTTGGTTTTGGTCAGGTTAGGTTTTGTTACATTTGACTGGGTTGGATTTAGTTAGGTTAGCTTTAGTCGGGTTTGGTAAGGTTGGTCTGGTTGGGTTTGGTCGGGTCTGGTTTGGTAGGGTCTGGTTAGGTTTGGTGGGGAAGGATCAGGTTTAGGCAGGTCAGGTTAGGGTTCGGTCTGGACTAAATAGGTTTGATCGGGTTGGATTTGGTTTGGTTGGCTCTGGTTATTTTTGGTCAGGTCTGATTGGGTTTGGTCGGGTCTGATTAGGTTTGGTCAGGATTGGTTAGGTTTAGTATGGTCTGGTTAGGTTTGGTCGGGTTGGATTTGGTTAGGTTAGGCCTAGTTGGATTTGGTTTGGTCGGGATGGATTTGGTCGGCTCTGGTTGTGTTCGGTTGGGTGTGATTGGGTTTGGTCGGGTCTGGTTAGGTTTGGTCGGGATTAGTTGGGTTTAGTCTGGTCTGGTTAGGTTTGGTCGGGTTGGATTTGGCCGGCTCTGGTTGTGTTCGGTCGGGTCTGATTGGGTTTGGTCGGGTCTGGTTAGGTTTACTCGGGTCTGATTAGGTTTGGTCAGATTGGTTTTGGTTTTGGTCGACTGGTTGGGTTTAATCGGAACTGGTTAGGTTTAGTCGGGTTGGATTTGGTTTTGGTCAGGTCAGGTTAGGGTTTTTCGGTTTGGCCGGGTTTTATTTGGTTAGGTTAAGTCTGGACTAATTAGGTTTGGTAGGCTCTGGTTGTGTTCGGTCAAGCCTGATTGGGTTTGGTCGGGTCTGGTTAGGTTTGGTCGAGTTGGATTTAATTTTGGTCGACTGGTTGGATTTGGTCGGCTCTGGTTCTGTTCGGTCGGGTCTGATTGGGTTTGGTCGGGTCTGGTTAGGCTTGGTCGGGATGGTTAGATTTAGTCGGGTCTGGTTAGGTTTGGTCGGCTGTGGTTGTGTTCGGTCGGGTCTGGATAGGTTGGTCGGATTGGATTTGGTTTTGGTCGACTGGTTGGGTTTAGTCAGGACTGGTTAGGTTTGGTCAAGTCTGGTTAGGTTTGGTCGGGTTTGTTTCGGTTTTGGTCGACTGGTTGGATTTGGTCGGCTCTGGTTGTGTTCGGGCTTGATTGGGTTTGGTCGGGATTGGTTAGTCGGGTCTGGTTAGGTTTTGATCGGGTTGGATTTGGTTTTGGTCGACTGGTTGGATTTGGTCGGCTCTGCTTGTGTTCGGTCGGGTGTGATTGGGTTTGGTCGGGTCTGGTCAGGATTGGTTAGGCTTAGTCGGGTCTCGTTATGTTTTGATCGGGTTGGATTTGGTTTTGGTCGACTGCTTGGATTTGGTTGGCTTTGGTTGTGTTCGGTCAGGTCTGATTGGGTTCGTTCGGGTCTGATTGGGTTTGTTCGGGATTGGTTGGGTTTAGTCAGGTCTGGTTAGGTTTGATCGGGTTGGATTTGGTCGGCTTTGGTTGTGTTCGGTCGGGTCTGATTGGGCTTGGTTGGATCTGGTTGGGTTTGGCCGAGATTGCTTAGGTTTAGTCGGGTCTGGTTAGGTTTGGTCCGGTTGGATTTGGTTTTGGTCGACTGGTTGGATTTGGTCGGCACTGGTTCTGTTCGGTCGGGTCTGATTGGGTTTGGTCGGGTTGGATTTGGTTTTGGTCGACTGGTTGGATTTGGTTTGCTCTCGTTGTGTTCGGTTGGGTCTGATTCGGTTTGGTTGGGTCTGGTTAGGTTTGGTCGGGATTGGTTAGGCTTACTTGGGTCTGGTTAGGTTTTGATCGGGTTGGATTTGGTTTTGGTCGACTGGTTGGATTTGGTCGGCTCTGTTTGTGTTCTGTTCGATCTGATTAGGTTTGGTCGGTTCTGGTTAGGTTTGGTTGGAATTGGTTAGGTTTAGTCGGGTCTGGTTGGGTTTAGTCAGCTCTGGTTTTGTTGGGCGGGTGCAATTGGGTTTGGTCGGGAATGGGTTGGGTTTAGTCGGGTCTGGTCGGATCTGGTAGTGTTCGGTTGGGTCTGATTGGGTTCGGTTGGGTATGGTTAGATTTGGTCAGGATTGGTTTGGCTTAGTCGGATCTGGTTAGGTTTTGATCGGGTTGGATTTGGTTTTGGTCGACTGGTTAGTTTTGGTCGGCTCTGGTTCTGTACAGTTGGGTCTGATTGGGTTTGGTTGGGTTTGGTTGGGTGGGTTTGTTTGGATTTGGTTTTGGTGTCTGGTTGGGTTTAGTTGGCTCTGGTTCTATTCGGTGAGGTCTGATTGGGTTTGGTCGGGTTGGTTTATTTGGATTTCGTTTTAGTCGACTGGTTCTGTTCTGTCGGGTCTGACTGGGTTTAGTTGGGTTTAGTCGTGTCTGGTTAGTTTTGGTCGCGTTGGATTTGGTTTTTGTCGACTGGTTGGATTTGGTGGCTCTAGTTGTGTTCGGTCGGATCTCATTGGGTTTGGTTGGATCTGGTAAGGTTTGGTCGGGATTGAGTAGGTTTGATCTGGTCTGGTTAGGTTTTGTCGGGTTGGATTTGGTTTTGGTCGACTGGATGGATTTGGTTGGCTCTGGTTGTGTTCGGTCAGGTCTGATTGGGTTTGGTCGGGATTGGTTGGGTTTAGTCAGGTCTGGTTAGGTTTGATCGGGTTGGATTTGGTCGGCTCTGTTTCTGTTCGGTCGCGTCTGATTGGGTTTGGTCGGTTCTGGTTAGGTTTGGTTGATTGGTTAGGCTTAGTCAGGTCTGGTTAGGTTTTGACAGGGTTGGATTTGGGTTTGGTCGACTGGTTGGATTTGGTCGGCTCTGCTGTTCGGTCGTGTCTTATTGGGTTTGGATGGGATTGGTTAGGTTTAGTCGGGTCTGGTTGGGTTTAGTCAGCTCTTTTTTTTTGGGCGGGTGTAATTGGGTTTGGTCGGGATTGGTTGAGTTTAGTCAGGTCTGGTTAGGTTTGGTCGGATCTGGTAGTGTTAGGTCGGGTCTGATTGGGTTCTGTTGGGTATGGTTAGATTTGGTCAGGATTGTTTTGGCTTAGTTGGGTCTGGTTAGGTTTTGATTGGGTTGGATTTGGTTTTGGTCGACTGGTTAGATTTGGTCGGCTCTGGTTGTGTTCGGTCGGGTCTGATTTTGTTTGGTCGGGTCTGGTTAGGTTTGGTTGTGATTGGTTAGGCTTAGTCAGGTCTGGTTAGGTTTTGACCGGGTTGGATTTGGGTTTGGTCGACTGGTTGGATTTGGTCGGCTCTGGTGTTCGGTCGTGTCTTATTGGGTTTGGATGGGATTGGTTAGGTTTAGTCAGGGCTGGTTAGGTTGGTTGGGTTGGATTTGTTTTGGTCGACTGGTTGGGTTTAGTCGGCTCTGGTTTTGTTCGGTTGGGTCTGATCGGGTTTGGTCGGGATTGGTTGGGTTTAGTCGGGTCTGGTTAGGCTTGGTCCGGTTGGATTTGGCTTTGTTCGACTTCTTGGATTTGGTCAGCTGTGGTTGTGTTCGATTGGGTTTAGTCTGGTCTAGTTAGGTTTGGTCGGGATTGGTTAGGTTTAGTCGGGTGTGGTTATGTTTTGATCAGGTTGGATTTGGTTTTGGTCGACTGGTTGGATTTGGTCGGCTCTGGTTGTGTTCTGTCGGGTCTGATTGGGTTTGGTCGGGTCTGGTTAGGATTGGTTAGGCCTAGTATGGTCTGGTTAGGTTTTGGTCAGGTTGGATTTGGTGTTGGTCGACTGGTGGGATTTGGTTGGCTCTGGTTATGTTCGATTGGGTTTGGTTGGGTCTGGTTTGGTTTGTTCGGGATTGCTTAGGTTTTGTTGGGTCTGGTTAGGTTTGGTAGGTTTGGATTTGGTTTTGGTCGACTGGTTGGATTTAGTCGGCTCTTTTTCTGTTCGGTCGGGTCTGAATGGGTTTGGTCGGGTTGGATTTGGTTTGCTCTGGTTGTGCTGGGTTTGGTTAGGTCTGGTTATGTTTGGTTAGGCTTAGTTGGGTCTGTTAGGTTGGTTGGGTCGGATTTGGTTTTGGTCGACTGGTTGGGTTTATTCGGCTCTAGTTCTGTTCGGTCGGGTCTGATTGGGTTTGGTCGGATGGGTTTGTTTGGATTTCGTTTTGGTCTACTGGTTGGGTTTAGTTGGCTCTGGTTCTTTTCGGTTGGGTCTGATTGGGTTTGGTGGGGATTGGTTGGGTTTGTTTGGTTTTGGTCGACTGGTTGGGTTTAGTCGGCTCTGGTTCTGTTCGGTCGGGTCTGGTCGGGATGGGTTGGATTTAGTCGGGTCTTGTTAGGTTTGATCGGGTTGGTTTTGGTCGACTGGTTGGATTTGGTCGGCTCTGGTTCTGTTCGGTCGGGCCTGATTGGGTTTGGTCGTGATTGGTTGGGTTTTGTCAGGTCTGATTAGGTTCAGTTGGGTTGGATTTGGTTTTGGTCGACTGGTTGGATCCTGTTGGGTCTGATTAGGTTTGGTCGGGTATGGTTAGGTTTGGTCGGGATTGGTTAGGCTTAGTCTGGTCTGGTTAGGTTAGATCGAGTTGGATTTGGTTTTGGTCGACTGGTTAGATTTCGTTGGCTCTGGTTGTGTTCGGTCGGGTCTGATTGGGTTTGGTCGGGATTGGTTAGTCGGGTCTGGTTAGGTTTTAATCGGGTTGGATTTGGTCTTGGTCGACTGGTTGGATTTGGTCGGCTCTGCTTGTGTTCGGTCGGGTCTGGTTGGGTTTGGTCGGGTCTGGTCAGGATTGGTTAGGCTGTCGGGTCTCGTTATGTTTTGATCGGGTTGGGTTTGGTTTTGGTCGACTGCTTGGATTTGTTGGCTCTGGTTTTGTTCGGTCAGGTCTGATTGGGTTCGGTCGGGTCTGATTGGGTTTGGTCGGGATTGGTTGGGTTTAGTCAGGTCTGGTTAGGTTTGATCGGGTTGGATTTGGTCGGCTTTGGTTGTGTTCGGTCGGGTCTGATTGGGTTTGGTTGGGTCTGTTTAGGTGTGGTTGAGATTGCTTAGGTTTAGTCGGGTCTGGTTAGGTTTGCTCGGGTTGGATTTGGTTTTGGTCGACTGGTTGGATTTGGTCGGCTCTGGTTCTGTTCGGTCGGGTCTGATTGGGTTTGGTCGGGTTGGATTTGGTTTGCTCTGTTTGTGTTCTGTCAGATCTGATTAGGTTTGGTCGGGATTGGTTAGGTTTAGTCGGGTCTGGTTGGGTTTATTCAGCTCTGGTTTTGTTGGGCGGGTGTAATTGGGTTTGGTCGGGATTGGTTGGGTTTAGTCAGGTCTGGTTAGGTTTGATCGGATCTTGTAGTGTTCGGTCGGGTCTGATTGGGTTTGGTTTGGTATGGTTAGGTTTGGTTGTGATTGGTTAGGCTTAGTCAGGTCTGGTTAGGTTTTGACCGGGTTGGATTTGGGTCTGGCCGACTGGTTGGATTTGGTCGGCTCTGGTGTTCGGTCGTGTCTGATTGGGTTTGGATGGGATTGGTTAGGTTTACTCGGGGCTGGTTAGGTTGGTTGGGTTGGATTTGGTTTGGTCTACTGGTTGGATTTAGTCAGCTCTGGTTCTGTTCGGTTGGGTCTGATTGGGTTTGGTGGGGATTGGTTGGGTTTGGTTGGGTGGGTTTGTTTGGATTTGGTTTTGGTCGACTGGTTGGGTTTAGTCGGCTCTGGTTCTGTTCGGTCGGGTCTGATTGGGTCTGGTAGGGATGGGTTGGATTTAGTCGGGTCTTGTTAGGTTTGGTCGGGTTGGTTTTGGTCGGCTCTGGTTCTGTTCGGTCGGGCCTGATTGGTTTTGGTCGGGATTGGTTAGTCGAGTCTGGTTAGGTTTTGATCGGGTTGGATTTGGTTTTGGTCGACTGGTTGGATTTGGTCGGCTCTGCTTGTGTTCGGTCGGGTGTGATTGGGTTTGGTCGGGTCTGGTCAGGATTGGTTAGGCTTAGTCGGGTCTCGTTATGTTTTGATCGGGTTGGATTTGGTTTTGGTCGACTGCTTGGATTTGGTTGGCTTTGGTTGTGTTCGGTCAGGTCTGATTGGGTTTGGTCGGGTCTGATTGGGTTTGTTCGGGATTGGTTGGGTTTAGTCAGGTCTGGTTAGGTTTGATCGGGTTGGATTTGGTCGGCTTTGGTTGTGTTCGGTCGGGTCTGATTGGGTTTGGTTGGGTCTGGTTGGGTTTGGTCGAGATTGCTTAGGTTTAGTCGGGTCTGGTTAGGTTTGGTCCGGTTGGATTTGGTTTTGGTCGACTGGTTGGATTTGGTTGGCACTGGTTCTGTTCGGTCGGCTCTGATTGGGTTTGGTCGGGTTGGATTTGGTTTTGGTCGACTGGTTGGATTTGGTTTGCTCTGGTTGTGTTCGGTTGGGTCTGATTCGGTTTGGTTGGGTCTGGTTAGGTTTGGTCGGGTTTGGTTAGGCTTAGTTGGGTCTGGTTAGGTTTTGATCGGGTTGGATTTGGTTTTGGTCGGCTGGTTGGATTTGGTCGGCTCTGTTTGTGTTCTGTCCGATCTGATTAGGTTTGGTCGGTTCTGGTTAGGTTTGGTTGGAATTGGTTAGGTTTAGTCGGGTCTGGTTGGGTTTAGTCAGCTCTGGTTTTGTTGGGCGGGTGCAATTAGGTTTGGATCTGGATCGGTTGGGTTTAGTCGGATCTGGTAGTGTTCGGTAGGGTCTGATTGGGTTCGGTTGGGTATGGTTAGATTTGGTCAGGATTGGTTTGGCTTAGTCGGATCTGGTTAGGTTTTGATCGGGTTGGATTTGGTTTTGGTCGACTGGTTAGATTTGAGGTCCGTTCGATTCACCCTGCATGATCTACACTAGTTCGTGCAGTGCACAGCAAGTGCCGTGCAAGTGCTACACTCATGCAGCGCCAGTTGAGACGTGTAGGCGTAGCGCGACACTAGCGCCAAATAGAAACGAATGCGAAAGTGCAAAAGTCGTGCAAGCCTTCTGGTTCGTTTGCGACGCGCGCGCGTGTTTGTCAGGTCTGTGATTGTTCTCTGTGTGTTCTCTGCGCTGCGAAGGAAAAGAAAATGGACCGCGACCTGCTGCCAACGGTTCTACAAACAGCTATGGAGCTTGTAGACTCGGACAGCAGTGGCGAAGAGGAACTTGAGGGACTTATTGCTGTGGCAGTGACGGAGCTGGAGAGACTGAAGCGAAACCGCTTGCCTCGTTACTGCGAAGAAGTCGTAGGGCGATATTATGACTTCGAATTCAAACGTTTGTTTCGCCTGTCACGTAGCACCCTTGAAACTCTTGCAAGTTCTTTCGAAGCGTCGCAGTTTTTTCCATGCCCTACTGGAGGTCGTACTCAAGTGACTGCTGAAAAGACTTGTCTTATCGCTCTGAGCTACCTCGGGCACCAGAATAGTATGTATTCGTTGGCTGACCGATTCGATGTGTCAGTCTCGTCGGTGAGTGCCTGCGTTGATAGAGTGCTGAACTTTTTGAACAGCATTAGTGCATCTGTAATCGCCTGGCCCGACCAGCGTCGGCAGGAGCGCATCAAGGCTGCCTTCTTAGCGAAAACCGGCGGTAAGGGACCACGCAACACAATCGGCTGCGTGGACGGCTGCCATGTTGAGATCAACAGGCCCGCAGAGTCGCCGCAGTCGTACTACAACCATAAAAAGTGGCCGTCGATATTACTGCAGGGCGTGTGCGACGATCGCAATAGGTTTATTGATGTGTTTATTGGGTTTCCTGGGTCGGCCCATGACGCAAGAGTACTTCGGGAAAGTCCTCTTTTTGAAGATTGTTCTCAGAAATGCAGCAATGGATACTTGCTTGGCGACTCGGCATATCCGCTACTACCTTGGCTTTTGACACCGTACCGGGACAATGGGCGAAGCCTTCCTTCGTGGAAGAAGTTCAATAAGGTGCACTCGCAACAGAGGGTCGCGATCGAAAATTCATTTGGACTGCTTAAGCAACGCTTTAGAAGGTTGTACCTTGTGGATGCCGAAACCATTAAGCAATGCTGCCTGATCGTAATGGCGGCATGTGTGCTGCACAACATGTGCAACGAAGAGAGGGACTTCTTTGAAGACCTAGAGCATCTAGCCCCGCAAGAAGATATCGAGAATGACGAAGACTGTGACCTTACCTTTGACAGTGCTGGCAACTGCGAAAGCATGCAAAATGATATCGCTCAAACGCAGTGCTGAGCTAAATGTTTGCCTCTTGCGAACTAGCGTGCAGTTTTTAGCAGTTTCTAACTACAGCACAAACAATAAACATTTATAAGAAAAATGGTTTATTCACTGCTTTTGGAAGCCTGCCCCTCCACGGCGGCAACGAGGCGCTCTAAAAGCGCCAATTTTTTTTCTGCCCTTTCAGCCCTCTCCTTCCTTGCTTCCGCAAGTTGTTGCAGGAGGGTTTCAACGGTAGTTTTTCTTTTTATGCGTTTTTGTCCTCGCTGCAGTGATGGGCCTTCCTCCGACACATGCGGTGGGCTGGGCGGATCCTGGAGTGGTGACCCTCCGTTCGAATCACCCTGGCTTGTGGGCTGTTCGTCAGTGCTTGTTTCCGACGGTGCGCTAGAACATGGAAACATTTTGAGCCTTACTTTGTAAGATGCGAGCTGTACAACTACTGTGACCTCACCTGCAGTTTCTCGGCTCCATCACTCTACCAGGTGCTAATAAAATGGTAGGCGTAATGTGGTGCTCCTTCTCCAAAACACCAGCGAGTTCTCTGAAATGGGCGAAATAACAATTGATATTTTTGTAATTAACCATTACAGCAGTGATCTGCACTTACTCTTCAAACTCAAACGTAACGCGCGAGTGGCCGGACGAGGAATTCTTTTCCTTGGTCCTTTTGTATGCCCTCTCCAGGGTTTTCCATTTATTTTCTACCTGGAGAGGGCTCATGTCGCAGCCAAACTCCTCGTTTATGGAGTCCGACAGTGCTTGCCACAACATTTTTTTTGTGCTGCAAGAAACAAAACGTAAAAAAAAGCATATGCAGTGTATCAGCTACCAGATCAAACAGTTCTGAAATTAGTATGCCTTGGATGCAAGTACAGTACGCTATTTTACCACGGTACTGTCATTTCAAAAAAAAAAAAACGTTAATAATAAACTTACCGGAAGCCATCCTTTTTTCCCACGAGTGCTTTCATCTGTGGATAGCGCTCGATAAGAAAGAGCGTCTTAGTCCTGTGCCATCGTTCAGGCTCAGGAGAGCTGCTTAGAGGCGCGTTGCTCTGCGGCGGCGTAGACGTTCGGCGATCAGCCGGGGCCTGGCTACTGGCGTCGCTCAACACCGCCGATACGATTGAGCCGTCTGTGCGAGAGTATAAATATTGATGTTTTGAGTGCCAATGTTAAATATAGTTATCTGGGTCATAGCTTTGAATAAAACCTGTCAAAAGGTCGAAGGGGAGGCGACGTACACATGGCCGGATAAAGCCAACTACGAGCTTGGTTAGTACCAAGCTCATTTACGGGGAACGATAGAAAACAAAGCTAGAAGCAAACTAGACGAGTAAAATAAGAAAAAAACAAAACAAGTACCATGCAAGCACAGCGTCGGCGCATGAAGAAACACATGCACGTGTTTCTCTTTTTGTTGACCGAGTGAAGCCTTACCTGGTGTGGTGAACATGTAGCCGTGCTCTGACCTCAGTTGTTGGCCGTCTTGTCCAACGATCGGTGTTAATAGCGTATCCACGCCGTTGACAACGCCAAACACGCTGCCGTCGTTTGCCGCCATACTGAAGGGCGAAGTCGCGCGCGTCTCGAGCTGTCGTCTGCAGCAGCACTGGCTGCACGCATTCAGCACCGTCAGTCGAGACAGTGTAGAATTTTTCTCAACTAGGACTACACGACATCTACACTTCTATGAAAAGAACGGCGTCATGTAGAGGGCGCTAGCTACACTGGTGAAACGAATGGCGAAGTGCTCCACGAAGAAAACTAGTGTAGGCAGTCTAGGTGAAACGAACGGACCTTTGGTCGGCTCTGGTTCAGTACGGTTGGGTCTGATTGGGTTTGGTTGGGTGGGTTTGTTTGGATTTGGTTTTGGTCGACTGGTTGGGTTTAGTTGGCTCTGGTTCTGTTCTGTCGGGTCTGACTGGGTTTGGTTGGGTTTAGTCGTGTCTGGTTAGGTTTGGTCGCGTTGGATTTTGTTTTGGTCGACTGGTTGGATTTGGGCGGCTCTGCTTCTGTTCGGTCGGGTCTGATTGGGTTTGGTTGGGTTTAGTCGGGTCTGGTTAGGTTTGGATTTGGTTTTGGTCGACTGGTTCGATTTGGTCGGCTCTGGTTGCATTCGGTCGGGTCTGATTGGGTTTGGTCGGGATTGGTTAGGTTTAGTCGGGTCTGGCTAGGTTGGTTGGGTTGGATTTGGTTTTGGTCGACTGGTTTGGTTTTTTCGGCTCTGGTTCTGTTCGGTCGGGTCTGATTAGGTTTGGTCGGGTTGGATTTGATTTTGGTCGACTGGTTGGATTTGGTGGCTCTGGTTGTGTTCGGTCAGATCTCATTGGGTTTGGTTGGATCTGGTAAGGTTTGGTTGGGATTGAGTAGGTTTGGTCTGGTCTGGTTAGGTTTTGTTGGGTTGGATTTGGTTTTGGTCGACTGGATGGACTTGGTTGGCTCTGGTTGTGTTCGGTCAGGTCTGATTGGGTTTGGTCGCGATTGGTTGGGTTTAGTCAGGTCTGGTTAGGTTTGATCGGGTTGGATTTGGTCGGCTCTGGTTCTGTTCGGTTGGGTCTGATTCGGTTTCGTCGGTTCTGGTTAGGTTTGGTTGATTGGTTAGGCTTAGTCAGGTCTGGTTAGGTTTTGACAGGGTTGGATTTGGGCTTGGTCGACTGGTTGGATTTGGTCGGCTCTGCTGTTCGGTCGTGTCTTATTGGGTTTGGATGGGATTGGTTAGGTTTAGTCGGGTCTGGTTGGGTTTAGTCAGCTCTTTTTTTTTGGGCGGGTGTAATTGGGTTTGGTCGGGATTGGTTGAGTTTAGTCGGGTCTGGTTAGGTTTGGTCGGATCTGGTAGTGTTAGGTCGGGTCTGATTGGGTTCTGTTGGGTATGGTTAGATTTGGTCAGGATTGTTTTGGCTTAGTCGGGTCTGGTTAGGTTTTGATTGCGTTGGATTTGGTTTTGGTCGACTGGTTAGATTTGGTCGGCTCTGGTTGTGTTCGGTCGGGTCTGATTTTGTTTGGTCGGGTCTGGTTAGGTTTGGTTGTGATTGGTTAGGCTTAGTCAGGTCTGGTTAGGTTTTGACCGGGTTGGATTTGGGTTTGGTCGACTGGTTGGATTTGGTCGGCTCTGGTGTTCGGTCGTGTCTTATTGGGTTTGGATGGGATTGGTTAGGTTTAGTCAGGGCTGGTTAGGTTGGTTGGGTTGGATTTGGTTTGGTCGACTGGTTGGGTTTAGTCGGCTCTGGTTCTGTTCGGTTGGGTCTGATCGGGTTTGGTCGGGATTGGTTGGGTTTAATCGGGTCTGGTTAGGCTTGGTCCGGTTGGATTTGGCTTTGGTCGACTTCTTGGATTTGGTCAGCTGTGGTTGTGTCCGATTGGGTTTAGTCTGGTCTAGTTAGGTTTGGTCGGGATTGGTTAGGTTTTGTCGGGTGTGGTTATGTTTTGATCAGGTTGGATTTGGTTTTGGTCGACTGGTTGGATTTGGTCGGCTCTGGTTGTGTTCGGTCGGGTCTGATTGGGTTTGGTGGGTTCTGGTTAGGATTGGTTAGGCCTAGTATGGTCTGGTTAGGTTTTGATCAGGTTGGATTTGGTGTTGGTCGACTGGTGGGATTTGGTTGGCTCTGGTTATGTTTGGTTGGGTCTCGTTTGGTTTGTTCGGGATTGCTTAGGTTTTGTTGGGTCTGGTTAGGTTTGGTAGGTTTGGATTTGGTTTTGGTCGACTGGTTGGATTTAGTCGGCTCCTGGTCTGTTCGGTCGGGTCTGAATGGGTTTGGGCGGGTTGGATTTGCTTTGCTCTGGTTGTGCTGGGTTTGGTTAGGCTTTGGTGGGTCTGGTTAGGTTGGTTGGGTCGGATTTGGTTTTGGTCAACTGGTTGGGTCAACTGGTTGGGTTTATTCGGCTCTAGTTCTGTTCGGTCGGGTCTGATTGGGTTTGGTCGAATGGGTTTGTTTGGATTTTGTTTTGGTGTACTGGTTGGGTTTAGTTGGCTCTGGTTCTGTTTGGTTGGGTCTGATTGGGTTTGGTGGGGATTGGTTGGGTTTGTTTGGATTTGGTTTTGGTCGACTGGTTGGGTTTAGTCGGCTCTGGTTCTGTTCGGTTGGGTCTGGTCGGGATGGGTTGGATTTAGTCGGGTCTTGTTAGGTTTGGTCGGGTTGGTTTTGGTCGACTGGTTGGATTTGGTCGGCTCTGGTTCTGTCCGGTCGGGCCTGATTGGGTTTGGTTGGGATTGGTTAGTCGGGTCTGGTTAGGTTGATCGAGTTGGATTTGGTTTTGGTCGACTGGTTGGATTTGGTCGGCTCTGCTTGTGTTCGGTCAGGTGTGATTGGGTTTGGTCGGGTCTGGTCAGGATTGGTTAGGCTTAGTCGGGTCTCGTTATGTTTTGATCGGGTTGGATTTGGTTTTGGTCGACGGCTTGGATTTGGTTGGCTTTGGTTGTGTTCGGTCAGGTTTGATTGGGTTCGGTCGGGTCTGATTGGGTTTGTTCAGGATTGGTTGGGTTTAGTCAGGTCTGGTTAGGTTTGATCGGGTTGGATTTGGTCGGCTTTGGTTGTGTTCGGTCGGGTCTGATTGGGTTTGGTTTGGGTTGGTTAGGTTTGGTCGAGATTGCTTAGGTTTAGTCGGGTCTGGTTAGGTTTGGTCGGGTTGGATTTGGTTTTGGTCGACTGGTTGGATTTGGTTTGCTCTGGTTGTGTTCGGTTGGGTCTGATTCGGTTTGGTTGGGTCTGGTTAGGTTTGGTCGGGATTGGTTAGGCTTAGTTGGGTCTGGTTAGGTTTTGATCGGGTTGGATTTGGTTTTGGTCGACTGGTTGGATTTGTTCGGCTCTGTTTGTGTTCTGTCGGATCTGATTAGGTTTGGTCGGTTCTGGTTAGGTTTGGTCGGGATTGGTTAGGTTTAGTCGGGTCTGGTTGGGTTTAGTCAGCTCTGGTTTTGTTGGGCGGGTGCAATTGGGTTTGGTCGGGATTGGTTGGGTTTAGTCGGGTCTGGTCGGATCTGGTAGTGTTCGGTAGGGTCTGATTGGGTTCGGTTGGGTATGGTTAGATTTGGTCAGGTTTGGCTTGGCTTAGTCCGGTCTGGTTAGGTTTTGATCGGGTTGGATTTAGTTTTGGTCGACTGGTTAGATTTGGTCGGCTCTGGTTGTGTTCGGTCGGGTCTGATTTGGGTTGGTCGGGTGTGGTTAGGTTCGGTTGTGATTGGTTAGGCTTAGTCAGGTCTGGTTAGGTTTTGACCAGGTTGGATTTGGGTTTGGTCGACTGGTTGGATTTGGTCGGCTCTGGTGTTCGGTCGTGTCTGATTGGGTTTGGATGGGATTGGTTAGGTTTAGTCGGGGCTGGTTAGGTTGGTTGGGTTGGATTTGGTTTGGTCGACTGGTTGGGTTTAGTCGGCTCTGGTTCTGTTCGGTTGGGTCTGATTGGGTTTGTTGGGGTATGTTGGGTTTGGTTGGGTGCGTTTGTTTGGATTTGGTTTTGGTCGACTGGTTGGGTTTAGTTGGCTCTGGTCCTATTCGGTCGGGTCTGATTGGGTTTGGTCGGGTTGGTTTATTTGGATTTCGTTTTGGTCGACTGGTTGGGTTTAGTCGGCTCTGGTTCTGTTCTGTCGGGTCTGATTGGGTTTGGTTGGGTTTAGTCGTGTCTGGTTAGGTTTGGTCACGTTAGATTTGGTTTTGGTCGACTGGTTGGATTTGGTCGGCTCTGCTTCTGTTCGGTCGGGTCTGATTGGGATTGGTTGGGTTTAGTCGGGTCTGGTTAGGTTTGGATTTGGTTTTGGTCGACTGATTGGATTTGGTCGGCTCTGGTTGCATTCGGTCGGGTCTGATTGGGTTTGGTCGGGTCTGCTTAGGTTTGGTCGGGATTGGTTAGGTTTAGTCGGGTCTGGCTAGATTGGTTGGGTTGGATTTGGTTTTGGTCGACTGGTTTGGTTTTGTCGGCTCTGGTTCTGTTTGGTCGGGTCTGATTAGGTTTGGTCGGGTCTGGTTAGGTTGGATTTGATTTTGGTCGACTGGTTGGATTTGGTCGGCTCTGGTTGTGTTCTGTCGGGTCTGATTGGGTTTGGTTAGGTTTAGTCGGGTCTGGTTAGGTTTGGTCAGGTTGGACTTGGTTTTTGTCGACTGGTTGGATTTGGTGGCTCTGGTTGTGTTCGGTTGGATCTGATTGGGTTTGGTTGGATCTGGTAAGGTTGGTCGGGATTGATTAGGCTTGGTCTGGTTTGGTTAGGTTTTGTCGGGTTGGATTTGGTTTTGGCCGACTGGATGGATTTGGTTGGCTCTGGTTGTGTTCGGTCAGGTCTTATTGGGTTTGGTCGGGATTGGTTGGGTTTAGTCAGGTCTGGTTAGGTTTGATCAAGTTGGATTTGGTCGGCTCTGGTTCTGTTCGGTCGGGTCTGATTGGGTTTGGTCGGGTTGGATTTGGTTTTGGTCGAGTGGTTGGATTTGGTTTGCTCTGTTTGTGTTCTGTCGGATCTGATTAGGTTTGGTCGGTTCTGGTTAGGTTTGGTTGTGATTGGTTAGGTTTAGTCGGGTCTGGTTGGGTTTAGTCAGCTCTTTTTTTTTGGGCGGGTGTAATTGGGTTTGGTCGAAATTGGTTGAGTTTAGTCAGGTCTGGTTAGGTTTGGTCGGATCTGGTAGTGTTAGGTCGGGTCTGATTGGGTTCTGTTGGGTATGGTTAGATTTGGTCAGGATTGTTTTGGCTTAGTCGGGTCTGGTTAGGTTTTGATTGGGTTGGATTTGGTTTTGGTCGACTGGTTAGATTTGGTCGGCTCTGGTTGTGTTCGGTCGGGTCTGATTTTGTTTGGTCGGGTCTGGTTAGGTTTGGTTGTGATTGGTTAGGCTTAGTCAGGTCTGGTTAGGTTTTGACCGGGTTGGATTTGGGTTTGGTCGACTGGTTGGATTTGGTCGGCTCTGGTGTTCGGTCGTGTCTTATTGGGTTTGGATGGGATTGGTTAGGTTTAGTCAGGGCTGGTTAGGTTGGTTGGGTTGGATTTGTTTTGGTCGACTGGTTGGGTTTAGTCGGCTCTGGTTTTGTTCGGTTGGGTCTGATCGGGTTTGGTCGGGATTGGTTGGGTTTAGTCGGGTCTGGTTAGGCTTGGTCCGGTTGGATTTGGCTTTGGTCGACTTCTTGGATTTGGTCAGCTGTGGTTGTGTTCGATTGGGTTTAGTCTGGTCTAGTTAGGTTTGGTCGGGATTGGTTAGGTTTAGTCGGGTGTGGTTATGTTTTGATCAGGTTGGATTTGGTTTTGGTCGACTGGTTGGATTTGGTCGGCTCTGGTTGTGTTCTGTCGGGTCTGATTGGGTTTGGTCGGGTCTGGTTAGGATTGGTTAGGCCTAGTATGGTCTGGTTAGGTTTTGGTCAGGTTGGATTTGGTGTTGGTCGACTGGTGGGATTTGGTTGGCTCTGGTTATGTTTGATTGGGTTTGGTTGGGTCTGGTTTGGTTTGTTCGGGATTGCTTAGGTTTTGTTGGGTCTGGTTAGGTTTGGTAGGTTTGGATTTGGTTTTGGTCGACTGGTTGGATTTAGTCGGCTCTTTTTCTGTTCGGTCGGGTCTGAATGGGTTTGGTCGGGTTGGATTTGGTTTGCTCTGGTTGTGCTGGGTTTGGTTAGGTCTGGTTATGTTTGGTTAGGCTTAGTTGGGTCTGATTAGGTTGGTTGGGTCGGATTTGGTTTTGGTCGACTGGTTGGATTTATTCGGCTCTAGTTCTGTTCGGTCGGGTCTGATTGGGTTTGGTCGGATGGGTTTGTTTGGATTTCGTTTTGGTCTACTGGTTGGGTTTAGTTGGCTCTGGTTCTTTTCGGTTGGGTCTGATTGGGTTTGGTGGGGATTGGTTGGGTTTGTTTGGTTTTGGTCGACTGGTTGGGTTTAGTCGGCTCTGGTTCTGTTCGGTCGGGTCTGGTCGGGATGGGTTGGATTTAGTCGGGTCTTGTTAGGTTTGATCGGGTTGGTTTTGGTCGACTGGTTGGATTTGGTCGGCTCTGGTTCTGTTCGGTCGGGCCTGATTGGGTTTCGTCGTGATTGGTTGGGTTTTGTCAGGTCTGATTAGGTTCAGTTGGGTTGGATTTGGTTTTGGTCGACTGGTTGGATCCTGTTGGGTCTGATTAGGTTTGGTCGGGTATGGCTAGGTTTGGTCGGGATTGGTTGGCTTAGTCTGGTCTGGTTAGGTTAGATCGAGTTGGATTTGGTTTTGGTCGACTGGTTAGATTTCGTTGGCTCTGGTTGTGTTCGGTCGGGTCTGATTGGGTTTGGTCGGGATTGGTTAGTCGGGTCTGGTTAGGTTTTAATCGGGTTGGATTTGGTCTTGGTCGACTGGTTGGATTTGGTCGGCTCTGCTTGTGTTCGGTCGGGTCTGGTTGGGTTTGGTCGGGTCTGGTCAGGATTGGTTAGGCTGTCGGGTCTCGTTATGTTTTGATCGGGTTGGGTTTGGTTTTGGTCGACTGCTTGGATTTGTTGGCTCTGGTTTTGTTCGGTCAGGTCTGATTGGGTTCGGTCGGGTCTGATTGGGTTTGGCCGGGATTGGTTGGGTTTAGTCAGGTCTGGTTAGGTTTGATCGGGTTGGATTTGGTCGGCTTTGGTTGTGTTCGGTCGGGTCTGATTGGGTTTGGTTGGGTCTGGTTAGGTGTGGTTGAGATTGCTTAGGTTTAGTCGGGTCTGGTTAGGTTTGCTCGGGTTGGATTTGGTTTTGGTCGACTGGTTGGATTTGGTCGGCTCTGTTTCTGTTCGGTCGGGTCTGATTGGGTTTGGTCGGGTTGGATTTGGTTTGCTCTGTTTGTGTTCTGTCAGATCTGATTAGGTTTGGTCGGGATTGGTTAGGTTTAGTCGGGTCTGGTTGGGTTTATTCAGCTCTGGTTTTGTTGGGCGGGTGTAATTGGGTTTGGTCGGGATTGGTTGGGTTTAGTCAGGTCTGGTTAGGTTTGATCGGATCTTGTAGTGTTCGGTCGGGTCTGATTGGGTTTGGTTTGGTATGGTTAGGTTTGGTTGTGATTGGTTAGGCTTAGTCAGGTCTGGTTAGGTTTTGACCGGGTTGGATTTGGGTTTGGCCGACTGGCTGGATTTGGTCGGCTCTGGTGTTCGGTCGTGTCTGATTGGGTTTGGATGGGATTGGTTAGGTTTACTCGGGGCTGGTTAGGTTGGTTGGGTTGGATTTGGTTTGGTCTACTGGTTGGATTTAGTCAGCTCTGGTTCTGTTCGGTTGGGTCTGATTGGGTTTGGTGGGGATTGGTTGGGTTTGGTTGGGTGGGTTTGTTTGGATTTGTTTTGGTCGACTGGTTGGGTTTAGTCGGCTCTGGTTCTGTTCGGTCGGGTCTGATTGGGTCTGGTCGGGATGGGTTGGATTTAGTCGGGTCTTGTTAGGTTTGGTCGGGTTGGTTTTGGTCGGCTCTGGTTCTGTTCGGTCGGGCCTGATTGGTTTTGGTCGGGATTGGTTAGTCGAGTCTGGTTAGGTTTTGATCGGGTTGGATTTGGTTTTGGTTGACTGGTTGGATTTGGTCGGCTCTGCTTGTGTTCGGTCGGGTGTGATTGGGTTTGGTCGGGTCTGGTCAGGATTGGTTAGGCTTAGTCGGGTCTCGTTATGTTTTGATCGGGTTGGATTTGGTTGGCTTTGGTTGTGTTCGGTCAGGTCTGATTGGGTTCGGTCGGGTCTGATTGGGTTTGTTCGGGATTGGTTGGGTTTAGTCAGGTCTGGTTAGGTTTGATCGGGTTGGATTTGGTCGGCTTTGGTTGTGTTCGGTCGGGTCTGATTGGGTTTGGTTGGGTTTGGTCGAGATTGCTTAGGTTTAGTCGGGTCTGGTTAGGTTTGGTCCGGTTGGATTTGGTTTTGGTCGACTGGTTGGATTTGGTCGGCACTGGTTCTGTTCGGTCGGCTCTGATTGGGTTTGGTTGGGTTGGATTTGGTTTTGGTCGACTGGTTGGATTTGGTTTGCTCTGGTTGTGTTCGGTTGGGTCTGATTCGGTTTGGTTGGGTCTGGTTAGGTTTGGTCAGGTTTGGTTAGGCTTAGTTGGGTCTGGTTAGGTTTTGATCGGGTTGGATTTGGTTTTGGTCGGCTGGTTGGATTTGGTCGGCTCTGTTTGTGTTCTGTCCGATCTGATTAGGTTTGGTCGGTTCTGGTTAGGTTTGGTTGGAATTGGTTAGGTTTAGTCGGGTCTGGTTGGGTTTAGTCAGCTCTGGTTTTGTTGGGCGGGTGCAATTAGGTTTGGATCTGGATCGGTTGGGTTTAGTCGGGTCTGGTCGGATCTGGTAGTGTTCGGTAGGGTCTGATTGGGTTCGGTTGGGTATGGTTAGATTTGGTCAGGATTGGTTTGGCTTAGTCGGATCTGGTTAGGTTTTGATCGGGTTGGATTTGGTTTTGGTCGACTGGTTAGATTTGAGGTCCGTTCGATTCACCCTGCATGATCTACACTAGTTCGTGCAGTGCACAGCAAGTGCCGTGCAAGTGCTACACTCATGCAGCGCCAGTTGAGACGTGTAGGCGTAGCGCGACACTAGCGCCAAATAGAAACGAATGCGAAAGTGCAAAAGTCGTGCAAGCCTTCTGGTTCGTTTGCGACGCGCGCGCGTTTGTCAGGTCTGTGATTGTTCTCTGTGTGTTCTCTGCGCTGCGAAGGAAAAGAAAATGGACCGCGACCTGCTGCCAACGGTTCTACAAACAGCTATGGAGCTTGTAGACTCGGACAGCAGTGGCGAAGAGGAACTTGAGGGACTTATTGCAGTGGCAGTGACGGAGCTGGAGAGACTGAAGCGAAACCGCTTGCCTCGTTACTGCGAAGAAGTCGTAGGGCGATATTATGACTTCGAATTCAAACGTTTGTTTCGCCTGTCACGTAGCACCCTTGAAACTCTTGCAAGTTCTTTCGAAGCGTCGCAGTTTTTTCCATGCCCTACTGGAGGTCGTACTCAAGTGACTGCTGAAAAGACTTGTCTTATCGCTCTGAGCTACCTCGGGCACCAGAATAGTATGTATTCGTTGGCTGACCGATTCGATGTGTCAGTCTCGTCGGTGAGTGCCTGCGTTGATAGAGTGCTGAACTTTTTGAACAGCATTAGTGCATCTGTAATCGCCTGGCCCGACCAGCGTCGGCAGGAGCGCATCAAGGCTGCCTTCTTAGCGAAAACCGGCGGTAAGGGACCACGCAACACAATCGGCTGCGTGGACGGCTGCCATGTTGAGATCAACAGGCCCGCAGAGTCGCCGCAGTCGTACTACAACCATAAAAAGTGGCCGTCGATATTACTGCAGGGCGTGTGCGACGATCGCAATAGGTTTATTGATGTGTTTATTGGGTTTCCTGGGTCGGCACATGACGCAAGAGTACTTCGGGAAAGTCCTCTTTTTGAAGATTGTTCTCAGAAATGCAGCAATGGATACTTGCTTGGCGACTCGGCATATCCGCTACTACCTTGGCTTTTGACACCGTACCGGGACAATGGGCGAAGCCTTCCTTCGTGGAAGAAGTTCAATAAGGTGCACTCGCAACAGAGGGTCGCGATCGAAAATTCATTTGGACCGCTTAAGCAACGCTTTAGAAGGTTGTACCTTGTGGATGCCGCAACCATTAAGCAATGCTGCCTGATCGTAATGGCGGCATGTGTGCTGCACAACATGTGCAACGAAGAGAGGGACTTCTTTGAAGACCTAGAGCATCTAGCCCCGCAAGAAGATATCGAGAATGACGAAGACTGTGACCTTACCTTTGACAGTGCTGGCAACTGCGAAAGCATGCAAAATGATATCGCTCAAACGCAGTGCTGAGCTAAATGTTTGCCTCTTGCGAACTAGCGTGCAGTTTTTAGCAGTTTCTAACTACAGCACAAACAATAAACATTTATAAGAAAAATGGTTTATTCACTGCTTTTGGAAGCCTGCCCCTCCACGGCGGCAACGAGGCGCTCTAAAAGCGCCAATTTTTTTTCTGCCCTTTCAGCCCTCTCCTTCCTTGCTTCCGCAAGTTGTTGCAGGAGGGTTTCAACGGTAGTTTTTCTTTTTATGCGTTTTTGTCCTCGCTGCAGTGATGGGCCTTCCTCCGACACATGCGGTGGGCTGGGCGGATCCTGGAGTGGTGACCCTCCGTTCGAATCACCCTTGCTTGTGGGCTGTTCGTCAGTGCTTGTTTCCGACGGTGCGCTAGAACATGGAAACATTTTGAGCCTTACTTTGTAAGATGCGAGCTGTACAACTACTGTGACCTCACCTGCAGTTTCTCGGCTCCATCACTCTACCAGGTGCTAATAAAATGGTAGGCGTAATGTGGTGCTCCTTCTCCAAAACACCAGCGAGTTCTCTGAAATGGGCGAAATAACAATTGATATTTTTGTAATTAACCATTACAGCAGTGATCTGCACTTACTCTTCAAACTCGAACGTAACGCGCGAGTGGCCGGACGAGGAATTCTTTTCCTTGGTCCTTTTGTATGCCCTCTCCAGGGTTTTCCATTTATTTTCTAACTGGAGAGGGCTCATGTCGCAGCCAAACTCCTCGTTTATGGAGTCCGACAGTGCTTGCCACAACATTTTTTTTGTGCTGCAAGAAACAAAACGTAAAAAAAAGCATATGCAGTGTATCAGCTACCAGATCAAACAGTTCTGAAATTAGTATGCCTTGGATGCAAGTACAGTACGCTATTTTACCACGGTACTGTTATTTCAAAAAAAAAAAAAACGTTAATAATAAACTTACCGGAAGCCATCCTTTTTTCCCACGAGTGCTTTCATCTGTGGATAGCGCTCGATAAGAAAGAGCGTCTTAGTCCTGTGCCATCGTTCAGGCTCAGGAGAGCTGCTTAGAGGCGCGTTGCTCTGCGGCGGCGTAGACGTTCGGCGATCAGCCGGAGCCTGGCTACTGGCGTCGCTCAACACCGCCGATACGATTGAGCCGTCTGTGCGAGAGTATAAATATTGATGTTTTGAGTGCCAATGTTAAATATAGTTATCTGGGTCATAGCTTTGAATAAAACCTGTCAAAAGGTCGAAGGGGAGGCGACGTACACATGGCCGGATAAAGCCAACTACGAGCTTGGTTAGTACCAAGCTCATTTACGGGGAACGATAGAAAACAAAGCTAGAAGCAAACTAGACGAGTAAAATAAGAAAAAAACAAAACAAGTACCATGCAAGCACAGCGTCGGCGCATGAAGAAACACATGCACGTGTTTCTCTTTTTGTTGACCGAGTGAAGCCTTACCTGGTGTGGTGAACATGTAGCCGTGCTCTGACCTCAGTTGTTGGCCGTCTTGTCCAACGATCGGTGTTAATAGCGTATCCACGCCGTTGACAACGCCAAACACGCTGCCGTCGTTTGCCGCCATACTGAAGGGCGAAGTCGCGCGCGTCTCGAGCTGTCGTCTGCAGCAGCACTGGCTGCACGCATTCAGCACCGTCAGTCGAGACAGTGTAGAATTTTTCTCAACTAGGACTACACGACATCTACACTTCTATGAAAAGAACGGCGTCATGTAGAGGGCGCTAGCTACACTGGTGAAACGAATGGCGAAGTGCTCCACGAAGAAAACTAGTGTAGGCAGTCTAGGTGAAACGAACGGACCTTTGGTCGGCTCTGGTTCAGTACGGTTGGGTCTGATTGGGTTTGGTTGGGTGGGTTTGTTTGGATTTGGTTTTGGTCGACTGGTTGGGTTTAGTTGGCTCTGGTTCTGTTCTGTCGGGTCTGACTGGGTTTGGTTGGGTTTAGTCGTGTCTGGTTAGATTTGGTCGCGTTGGATTTTGTTTTGGTCGACTGGTTGGATTTGGGCGGCTCTGCTTCTGTTCGGTCGGGTCTGATTGGGTTTGGTTGGGTTTAGTCGGGTCTGGTTAGGTTTGGATTTGGTTTTGGTCGACTGGTTCGATTTGGTCGGCTCTGGTTGCATTCGGTCGGGTCTGATTGGGTTTGGTCGGGATTGGTTAGGTTTAGTCGGGTCTGGCTAGGTTGGTTGGGTTGGATTTGGTTTTGGTCGACTGGTTTGGTTTTTTCGGCTCTGGTTCTGTTCGGTCGGGTCTGATTAGGTTTGGTCGGGTTGGATTTGATTTTGGTCGACTGGTTGGATTTGGTGGCTCTGGTTGTGTTCGGTCAGATCTCATTGGGTTTGGTTGGATCTGGTAAGGTTTGGTTGGGATTGAGTAGGTTTGGTCTGGTCTGGTTAGGTTTTGTTGGGTTGGATTTGGTTTTGGTCGACTGGATGGACTTGGTTGGCTCTGGTTGTGTTCGGTCAGGTCTGATTGGGTTTGGTCGCGATTGGTTGGGGTTAGTCAGGTCTGGTTAGGTTTGATCGGGTTGGATTTGGTCGGCTCTGGTTCTGTTCGGTTGGGTCTGATTCGGTTTCGTCGGTTCTGGTTAGGTTTGGTTGATTGGTTAGGCTTAGTCAGGTCTGGTTAGGTTTTGACAGGGTTGGATTTGGGCTTGGTCGACTGGTTGGATTTGGTCGGCTCTGCTGTTCGGTCGTGTCTTATTGGGTTTGGATGGGATTGGTTAGGTTTAGTCGGGTCTGGTTGGGTTTAGTCAGCTCTTTTTTTTTGGGCGGGTGTAATTGGGTTTGGTCGGGATTGGTTGAGTTTAGTCGGGTCTGGTTAGGTTTGGTCGGATCTGGTAGTGTTAGGTCGGGTCTGATTGGGTTCTGTTGGGTATGGTTAGATTTGGTCAGGATTGTTTTGGCTTAGTCGGGTCTGGTTAGGTTTTGATTGCGTTGGATTTGGTTTTGGTCGACTGGTTAGATTTGGTCGGCTCTGGTTGTGTTCGGTCGGGTCTGATTTTGTTTGGTCGGGTCTGGTTAGGTTTGGTTGTGATTGGTTAGGCTTAGTCAGGTCTGGTTAGGTTTTGACCGGGTTGGATTTGGGTTTGGTCGACTGGTTGGATTTGGTCGGCTCTGGTGTTCGGTCGTGTCTTATTGGGTTTGGATGGGATTGGTTAGGTTTAGTCAGGGCTGGTTAGGTTGGTTGGGTTGGATTTGGTTTGGTCGACTGGTTGGGTTTAGTCGGCTCTGGTTCTGTTCGGTTGGGTCTGATCGGGTTTGGTCGGGATTGGTTGGGTTTAGTCGGGTCTGGTTAGGCTTGGTCCGGTTGGATTTGGCTTTGGTCGACTTCTTGGATTTGGTCAGCTGTGGTTGTGTCCGATTGGGTTTAGTCTGGTCTGGTTAGGCTCTGGTCCTATTCGGTCGGGTCTGATTGGGTTTGGTCGGGTTGGTTTATTTGGATTTCGTTTTGGTCGACTGGTTGGGTTTAGTCGGCTCTGGTTCTGTTCTGTCGGGTCTGATTGGGTTTGGTTGGGTTTAGTCGTGTCTGGTTAGGTTTGGTCACGTTAGATTTGGTTTTGGTCGACTGGTTGGATTTGGTCGGCTCTGCTTCTGTTCGGTCGGGTCTGATTGGGATTGGTTGGGTTTAGTCGGGTCTGGTTAGGTTTGGATTTGGTTTTGGTCGACTGATTGGATTTGGTCGGCTCTGGTTGCATTCGGTCGGGTCTGATTGGGTTTGGTCGGGTCTGCTTAGGTTTGGTCGGGATTGGTTAGGTTTAGTCGGGTCTGGCTAGATTGGTTGGGTTGGATTTGGTTTTGGTCGACTGGTTTGGTTTTGTCGGCTCTGGTTCTGTTTGGTCGGGTCTGATTAGGTTTGGTCGGGTCTGGTTAGGTTGGATTTGATTTTGGTCGACTGGTTGGATTTGGTCGGCTCTGGTTGTGTTCTGTCGGGTCTGATTGGGTTTGGTTAGGTTTAGTCGGGTCTGGTTAGGTTTGGTCAGGTTGGACTTGGTTTTTGTCGACTGGTTGGATTTGGTGGCTCTGGTTGTGTTCGGTTGGATCTGATTGAGTTTGGTTGGATCTGGTAAGGTTGGTCGGGATTGATTAGGCTTGGTCTGGTTTGGTTAGGTTTTGTCGGGTTGGATTTGGTTTTGGCCGACTGGATGGATTTGGTTGGCTCTGGTTGTGTTCGGTCAGGTCTTATTGGGTTTGGTCGGGATTGGTTGGGTTTAGTCAGGTCTGGTTAGGTTTGATCAAGTTGGATTTGGTCGGCTCTGGTTCTGTTCGGTCGGGTCTGATTGGGTTTGGTCGGGTTGGATTTGGTTTTGGTCGAGTGGTTGGATTTGGTTTGCTCTGTTTGTGTTCTGTCGGATCTGATTAGGTTTGGTCGGTTCTGGTTAGGTTTGGTTGTGATTGGTTAGGTTTAGTCGGGCCTGGTTGGGTTTAGTCAGCTCTGGTTTTGTTGGGCGGGTGTAATTGGGTTTGGTCAGGATTGGTTGGGTTTAGTCGGGTCTGGGTAGGTTTGGTCGGATCTGGTAGTGTTCGTTCGGGTCTGATTGGGTTCGGTTAGGTATGGTTAGATTTTGTCAGGATTGTTTTGGCTTAGTCGGGTCTGGTTAGGTTTTGTCGGGTTGGATTTGGTTTTGGCCGACTGGATGGATTTGGTCGGCTCTGGTTGTGTTCGGTCGGGTCTGATCGGGTTTGGTCGGCTCTGGTTAGGTTTGGTTGTGATTGGTTAGGCTTAGTCAGGTTTGGTTAGGTTTTGACCAGGTTTGATTTGGGTTTGGTCGACTGGTTGGGTTTAGTCGGCTCTGATTCTGTTCAGTTGGGTCTGATCAGGATTGGTTGGGTTTAGTCTGGTCTGGTTAGGCTTGGTCCGGTTGGATTTGGATTTGGTCAGTTGGTTGTGTTCGATTGGGTTTAGTCTGGTCTAGTTAGGTTTGGTCGGGATTGGTTAGGCTTAGTCGGGTCTGGTTATGTTTTGATCAGGTTGGATTTGGTTTTGGTCGACTGGTTGGATTTGGTCGGCTCTGGTTGTGTTCGGTCGGGTCTGATTGGGTTTGGTCGGGTTTGGTTAGGTTTGGTTAGGATTGGTTAGGCCTAGTAGGGTCTGGTTAGGTTTTGGTCGACTGGTGGGATTTGGCCGGCTCTGGTTATGTTCGGTTGGGTCTGATTGGGTTTGGTTGGGTCTGGTTTGGTTTGTTCGGGATTGCTTAGGTTTTGTTGGGTCTGGTTAGGTTTGGTCGGGATTGGTTAGGCTTAGTTGGGTCTGATTAGGTTGGTTGGGTTGGATTTGGTTTTGGTCGACTGGTTGGGTTTCATCATCATCATCATCAGCCTGATTATACCCACTGCAGGGCGAAGGCCTCTCCCATATTTCTCCACTTAACCCGGTTCTGTGCTAGCTGCATCCATTTGACCCCTGCGAACTTCCTAATCTCATCCGCCCACCTAACTTTCTGCCGCCCCCTGCTACGCTTTCCTTCCCTTCGAATCCAGTTTGTTACCCTCAGCGACCATCGGTTATCCTCTCTTCGCACTACATGTCCTGCCCATGTCCATTTCTTCTTCTTTATTTCCACTAGAATGTCGGTAACTTGAGTTGTTTCTCTGACCCACTCTGCACGCTTTCTATCTCTTAATGTTACCCCTACCATTTTTTGTTCCATAGCCCTTTGGGTTGTCCTCAACTTAAGTAGAACTCTCTTGGTTAGCCTCCACGTTTCAGCCCCATAGGTGAGGACAGGGAAGATGCAACTGTTGTATACTTTCCTCTTGAGCGATACCGGTAAGCTGCTAGTCATAATCTGCGAGTGCTTGCCAAATGCGCTCCATCCCAATCTTATTCTTGTTATTTCCTTTTCATGGTCCGGGTCTGCGGTTACTACCTGTCCTAAGTAGACGTATTCGCCTACTACTTCCAGTACTTCGCTACCTAGTAAACTGCTGTTCCTTCCCGAGGCTGTTGAACATTACCTTAGTCTTCTGCATATTGATTTTTCAAGCCTACCTTTCTACTTTTTCTGTCTGGGTCATCAATCATTATTTGCAGTTCATCCCCAAGTTGCTTAGCAAGGCAATGTCATCAGCAAATCGCAGATTACTGAGGTATTCTCCATCTACCCTTATCCCTAACTGCTCCCATTCCAAGTCAGAATACTTCCTCTAAACAAGCTGTGAATAGTACTGGGGAGATTGTGTCTCCTTGCCTAACACCTTTCTTTATGGGAATTTTGTTTCTTTATGCAGAACTATGGTTGCTGTGCAGCCACTATATATATCTTCCAGCACTTTCACGTGTGGCTCGTCTACCCCCTGATTTCGCAATGCCTGCATCACCGCCAAGATTTCAACTGAGTCAAATGCTTTTTCGTAATCAATGAATGCTATGTATAAGGGCTGGTTATATTCCGAGCATTTTTCTATCACCTCATTGATGGTATGGATATGATTGATAGTAGAGTACCGTTTCCGAAACCCTGCTTGATCCTTTGCTTGATTGCAGTCTAAGGTTGTCCTGATTCTATTAGTGATTACCTTAGTAAATACCTTATACGTAACAGACAGTAAGCTGATTGGTCTGTAATTTTTAAGGTCCTTAGAGTCCCCTTTCTTGTGAATGAGGATAATGTTTGCGTTCTTCCATGGTTCCGGTACCGTCGATGACACCAGGCACTGCGTATACAGGGTGGCCAGTTTTTCTAGCACGATATCCCCCCCGTCCTTCAGCAAATCTGTAGTTATCTGATCCTCTCCAGCTGATTTCCCCCTTTTCATAGTTTCTAGTGCTTTCTTGACCTCGTCCTTCGTCACTGGTGGAACGTCTGTCTGTCTGTTTTTCCCTTCCGCCAATGTCATTACGGTCCTGACTACTTTGGCTACTGTAGAGATCTTAATAGAACTCCTCGGCTACTTTGACTATCTTGTCCATATTAGTGATGACGTTACCCGCCTTGTCCCTTATCGCATACATCTGGTTTTTGCCTATGCCCAATTTCTTCTTTACCGCTTTAAGGCTTCCCCCGTTTTTTACAGCATGCTCAATTTTGTCCATGTTATACTTCCTTATATCGACCACCTTGCGCTTATTGATTAGCTTTGATATCTCGGCCAATTCGATCGGGTCTGTTGGATTGGAAGCTTTCATACTCTGGCGTTTCTTAATCAAATCTTTCGTCTCCTTGGACAGCTTACCGGTATCTTCTCACTATCCTACCGCCTACTTCTACCGCGCACTCAGTAATGATATTTCTGAAATTATTGTTCCTTGCCTCTAGGGTAATGTCGCCATCCTCAGTTAGAGCTGAATACCTACTCTGTAGCGAGATCTTGAACTCTTCTGCCCTCCCCCTCACCGCTAATTCGTTGATGGGTTTCTTTCTTACTAATCTATTGCGTTCCTTCTTCAGATTTAGGCTAATTCGGGACCTCACCATCCTGTGGTCACTGCATCGCACTTTCCCGATTACCTCTACATCCTGCACAATGGCGGGGGTTGAACACATTATGAAGTCGATTTCATTTTTAGTCTCTCCGTTAGGACTTTTCCATGTCCATTTCCGGTTCTTCCGTTTGCTGAAGAAGGTATTCATGATTCGTAAGTTATTGCGCTCTGCAAACTCAACTAGTAACTCCCCCCTGCTATTCCTAGAACCAATGCCATAGTCACCTACTGCCTTGTCTCCTGCCTGTTTTTTCCCTACCTTGGCATTGAAGTCGCCCATTAGTACAGTATACTGCATTTTTACTCTTCGCATTGCCGATTCTACATCTTCATAGAAGCTTTCAACTGCCTGGTCATCATAACTACATGTAGGTGCATAGGCCTGTACAACCTTCAGTTTATACCGCTTATTAAGCCTAATTACGATGCCTGCAACCCTCTCATTAATACTATAGAATTCATCTATATTACCCGCTATATACTTATTGACAAAGAAACCTACTCCTAGTTGTCGCCTCTCCGGTAAACCTCGATAACACAGTACATGCCCATCATTCAGTACAGTATATGCGTCATTCGGCCTCCTAACCTCACTAAGCCCTATGATATCCCACCTCACTAAGCCCTATGATATCCCATTTCATGCCCTCTAGTTCCTCTAACATCACTGCTAAACTAGCTTCACTAGCTAGGGTTCTAGCATTGGGTTTAGTCGGCTCTAGTTCTGTTCGGTCGGGCCTGATTGGGTTTGTTTGGATTTCGGTTTGGTCAACTGGTTGGGTTTAGTCGGCTCTGGTTCTGTTCGGTCGGGTCTGATTGGGTTTGGTTGGGTTGGATTTGGTTTTGGTCGACTGGTTGGATTTGGTTTGCTCTGGTTGTGTTCGGTCAGGTCTGATTCGGTTAGGTTGGGTCTGGTTAGGTTTGGTCGGGATTGATTAGGCTTAGTTGGGTCTGGTTAGGTTTTGATCGGGTTGGATTTGGTTTTGGTCAACTGGTTGGATTTGGTCTGCTCTGTTTGTGTTCTGTCGGATCTGATTAGGTTTTGTCGGTTCTGGTTAGGTTTGGTCGGGATTTGTTAGGTTTAGTCGGGTCTGGTTGGGTTTAGTCAGCTCTGGTTTTGTTGGGTGGGTGTAATTGGGTTTGGTCGGGATGGGTTGGGTTTAGTCGGGTCTGGTCGGTTCTGGTAGTGTTCGGTCGGGTCTGATTGGGTTCGGTAGGGTATGGTTAGATTTGGTCAGGATTGGTTTGGCTTAGTCGGGTCTGGTTAGGTTTTGATCGGGTTGGATTTGGTTTTGGTCGACTGGTTGGATTTGGTCAGCTCTGGTGTTCGGTCATGTCTGATTGGGTTTGGATGGGATTGGTTAGGTTTAGTCGGGGCTGGTTAGGTTGGTTGGGTTGGATTTGGTTTGGTCGACTGGTTGGGTTTAGTCGGCTCTGGTTCTGTTCGGTTGGGTCTGATTGGGTTTGGTGGAGATTGGTTGGGTTTGGTTGGATTTGGTTTTGGTCGACTGGTTGGGTTTAGTTGGCTCTGGTTCTATTCGGTCGGGTCTGATTGGGTTTGGTCGGGTTGGTTTATTTGGATTTCGTTTTGGTCGGCTCTGGTTCTGTTCTGTCGGGTCTGATTGGGTTTGGTTGGGTTTAGTCGGGTCTGGTTAGGTTTGGATTTGGTTTTGGTTGACTGGTTGGATTTGGTCGGCTCTGGTTGCATTCAGTCTGGTCTGCATGGGTTTGGTCGGGTCTGCTTAGGTTTGGTCGGGATTGGTTAGGTTTAGTCGGCTCTGGCTAGGTTGGTTGGGTTGGTTTTGGTCGACTGGTTTGGTTTAGTCGGTTCTGGTTCTGTTCGGTCGGGTCTGATTAGGTTTGGGCGGGTCTGGTTAGGTTTGGTCGGGTTGGATTTGGTTTTGGTCGACCGGTTGTATTTGGTCGGCTCTGGTTGTGTTCGGTCGGGTCTGATTGGGTTTGGTTGGGTTTAGTCGGGTCTGGTTAGGTTTGGTCGGGTGGGATTTCGTTTTGGTCGACTGGTTGGATTTGGTCGGCTCTGCTTCCGTTCGGTCGGGTCTGATTGGGTTTTGTTGGGTTTAGTCGGGTCTGGTTAGGTTTGGATTTGGTTTTGGTCGACTGGTTGGATTTGGTCGGCTCTGGTTGCATTCGATCGGGTCTGATTGGGTTTGGTCGGGTCTGCTTAGGTTTGGTCGGAATTGGTTAGGTTTAGTCAGGTCTGGCTAGGTTGGTTGGGTTGGATTTGGTTTTGGTCGACTGGTTTGGTTTAGTCGGCTCTGGTTCTGTTCGGTCGGGTCTGATTAGGTTTGGTCGGGTTGGATTTGGTTTTGGTCGACTGGTTGGATTTGGTCGGCTCTGGTTGTTTTCGGTCGGGTCTGATTGGGTTTGGTTGGGTTTTGTCAGGTCTGGTTAGGTTTGGCCGGGTTGGATTCGGTTTTTGTCGACTGGTTGGATTTGGTGGCTCTGGTGTTCGGTCGCATCTGATTGGGTTTGGTTGGATCTGGTAAGGTTTGGTCGGGATTGATTAGGTTTGGTCTGGTCTGGTTAGGTTTTGTCGGGTTGGATTTGGTTTTGATCGACTGGATGGATTTGGTTGGCTCTGGTTGTGTTCGGTCAGGTCTGATTGGGTTCGGTCGGGTCTGATTGGTTTTGGTCGGGAATGGTTGGGTTTAGTCAGGTCTGGTTAGGTTTGATCGGGTTGTATTTGGTCGGCTCTGGTTCTGTTCGGTCTGGTCTGATTGGGTTTGGTCGGGTTGGATTTGGTTTTGGTCGAGTGGTTGGATTTGGTTTGCTCTGTGTTCTGTCGGATCTGATTAGGTTTGGTCGGTTCTGGTTAGGTTTGGTCGGGATTGGTTAGGTTGAGTCGGGTCTGGTTGGGTTTAGTCAGCTCTGTTTTTGTTGGGCGGGTGTAATATGGTTTGGTTGAAATTGGTTGGGTTTAGTCGGGTTTGGCTAGGTTTGGTCAGATCTGGTAGTGTTCGGTCGGGTCTGATTGGGTTCGGTTGGGTATGGTTAGATTTGGTCAAGATTGCTTTGGCTTAGACGGGTCTGGTTAGGTTTTGATCGGGTTGGATTTGGTTTTGGTCGACTGGTTAGATTTTGTCGGCTCTGGTTGTGTTCGGTCGGGTCTGATTGGGTTTCGTCGGGTCTGGTTAGGTTTGGTTGTGATTGGTTAGGCTTAGTCAGGTCTGGTTAGGTTTTGGTCGACTGGTGGGATTTGGCCGGCTTTGGTTATGTACGGTTGGGTCTGATTGGGTTTGGTTGGGTCTGGTTTGGCTTGTTCGGGATTGCTTAGGTTTTGTTGGGTCTGGTTAGGTTTGGTAGGTTTGGATTTGGTTTTGGTCGACTGGTTGGATTTGGTCTGCTCTGTTTGTGTTCTGTCGGATCTGATTAGGTTTTGTCGGTTCTGGTTAGCTTTGGTCGGGATTGGTTGGGTTTAGTCGGGTCTGGTCGGATCTGGTAGTGTTCGGTCGGGTCTGATTGGGTTCGGTAGGGTATGGTTAGATTTGGTCAGGATTGGTTTGGCTTAGTCGGGTCTGGTTAGGTTTTGATCTGGTTGGATTTGGTTTTGGTCGACTGGTTGGATTTGGTCGGCTCTGGTGTTCGGTCGTGTCTGATTCGGTTTGGATGGGATTGGTTAGGTTTAGTCGGGGCTGGTTAGGTTGGTTGGGTTGGATTTGGTTTGGTCGACTGGTTGGGTTTAGTCGGCTCTGGTTCTGTTTGGTTGGGTCTGATTGGGTTTGGTGGGGATTGGTTCGGTTGGGTGGGTTTGTTTGGATTTGGTTTTGGTCGACTGGTTGGGTTTAGTTGGCTCTGGTTCTATTCGGTCAGGTCTGATTGGGTTTGGTCGGGTTGGTTTATTTGGATTTTGTAAGGTCGACTGGTTGGGTTTAGTCGGCTCTGGTTCTGTTCTGTTGGGTCTGATTGGGTTTGGTTGGGTTTAGTCGGGTCTGGCTAGGTTGGTTGGGTTGGATTTGGTTTTGGTCGACTGGTTGGGTTTGGTCGGCTCTGGTTGCATTCGGTCGGGTCTGATTGGGTTTGGTCGGGTCTGCTTAGGTTTGGTTGGGATTGGTTAGGTTTAGTCGGGTCTGGCTAGGTTGGTTGGGTTGGATTTGGTTTTGGTCGACTGGTTTGGTTTAGTCGGCTCTGGTTCTGTTCGGTCGGGTCTGATTAGGTTTGGTCGGGTCTGGTTCGGCTCTGGTTCTGTTCGGTCGGGTCTGATTAGGTTTGGTCGGGTCTGGTTAGATTTGGTCAGGTGTGATTTGGTTTTGGTCGACTGGTTGGATTTGGTCGGCTCTGGTTGTGTTCGGTCGGGTCTGATTGGGTTTGGTTGGGTTTAGTGTGGTCTGGTTAGGTTTGGTCGGGTTGGGTTTGGTTTTGGTCAACTGGTTGGATTTGGTCGGCTCAGCTTCTGCTCGGTCGGGTCTGATTGGGTTTGGTTGGGTTTAGTCGGGTCTGGTTAGGTTTGGATTCGGTTTTGGTTGACTGGTTGGATTTGGTCGGCTCTGGTTGCACTCGGTCGGGTCTGATTGGATTTGGTCGGGTCTGCTTAGGTTTGGTCGGGATTGGTTAGGTTTAGTCGGGTCTGGCTAGGTTGGTTGGTTTGGTTTTGGTCGACTGGTTTGGTTTAGTCGGCTCTGGTTCTGTTCGGTCGGGTCTGATTAGGTTTGGTCGGGTCTGGTTAGGTTTGGTCGGGTTGGATTTGGTTTTGGTCGACTGGGTGGATTTGGTCGGCTCTGGTTGTGTTCTGTCGGGTCTGATTGGGTTTGGTTGGGTTTTGTCGGGTCTGGTTAGGTTTGGTCGGGCTGGATTTGGTTTTTGTCGACTGGTTGGATTTGGTGGCTCTGGCTGTGTTCGGTCGGGTCTGATTGGGTTTGGTTGGATCTGGTAAGGTTTGGTCGGGATTGATTAGGTTTGGTCTGGTCTGGTTAGGTTTTGTCAGGTTGGATTTGGTTTTGGTCGACTGGATGGATTTGGTTGGCTCTGGTTCTATTCGGTCAGGTCTGATTGGGTTTGGTCGGGTTGGTTTATTTGGATTTTGTTTTGGTCGACTGGTTGGGTTTAGTCGGCTCTGGTTCCGTTCTGTCGGGTCTGATTGGGTTTGGTTGGGTTTAGTCGGGTCTGGTTAGGTTTGGATTTGGTTTTGGTCAACTGGTTGGGATTGGTCGGCTCTGGTTGCATTCAGTCAGGTCTGATTGGGTTTGGTCGGGATTGGTTGGGTTTAGTCAGGTCTGGTTAGGTTTGATCGGGTTGGATTTGGTCGGCTCTGGTTGTGTTCGGTCGGGTCTGATTGGGTTTGGTCGGGTTGGATTTGGTTTTGGTCGAGTGGTTGGATTTGGTTTGCTCTGGTTGTGTTCGGTCGGGTCTGATTCGGTTAGGTTGGGTCTGGTTAGGTTTGGTCGGGATTGATTAGGCTTAGTTGGGTCTGGTTAGGTTTTTATCGGGTTGGATTTGGTTTTGGTCGACTGGTTGGATTTGGTCTGCTCTGTTTGTGTTCTGTCGGATGATTAGGTTTTGTCGGTTCTGGTTAGGTTTGGTCGGGATTGGTTAGGTTTAGTCGGGTCTGGCTAGGTTGGTTGGGTTGGATTTGGTTTTGGTCGACTGGTTTGGTTTTTTCGGCTCTGGTTCTGTTCGGTCGGGTCTGATTAGGTTTGGTCGGGTTGGATTTGATTTTGGTCGACTGGTTGGATTTGGTGGCTCTGGTTGTGTTCGGTCAGATCTCATTGGGTTTGGTTGGATCTGGTAAGGTTTGGTTGGGATTGAGTAGGTTTGGTCTGGTCTGGTTAGGTTTTGTTGGGTTGGATTTGGTTTTGGTCGACTGGATGGACTTGGTTGGCTCTGGTTGTGTTCGGTCAGGTCTGATTGGGTTTGGTCGTGATTGGTTGGGTTTAGTCAGGTCTGGTTAGGTTTGATCGGGTTGGATTTGGTCGGCTCTGGTTCTGTTCGGTTGGGTCTGATTCGGTTTCGTCGGTTCTGGTTAGGTTTGGTTGATTGGTTAGGCTTAGTCAGGTCTGGTTAGGTTTTGACAGGGTTGGATTTGGGCTTGGTCGACTGGTTGGATTTGGTCGGCTCTGCTGTTCGGTCGTGTCTTATTGGGTTTGGATGGGATTGGTTAGGTTTAGTCGGGTCTGGTTGGGTTTAGTCAGCTCTTTTTTTTTGGGCGGGTGTAATTGGGTTTGGTCGGGATTGGTTGAGTTTAGTCGGGTCTGGTTAGGTTTGGTCGGATCTGGTAGTGTTAGGTCGGGTCTGATTGGGTTCTGTTGGGTATGGTTAGATTTGGTCAGGATTGTTTTGGCTTAGTCGGGTCTGGTTAGGTTTTGATTGCGTTGGATTTGGTTTTGGTCGACTGGTTAGATTTGGTCGGCTCTGGTTGTGTTCGGTCGGGTCTGATTTTGTTTGGTCGGGTCTGGTTAGGTTTGGTTGTGATTGGTTAGGCTTAGTCAGGTCTGGTTAGGTTTTGACCGGGTTGGATTTGGGTTTGGTCGACTGGTTGGATTTGGTCGGCTCTGGTGTTCGGTCGTGTCTTATTGGGTTTGGATGGGATTGGTTAGGTTTAGTCAGGGCTGGTTAGGTTGGTTGGGTTGGATTTGGTTTGGTCGACTGGTTGGGTTTAGTCGGCTCTGGTTCTGTTCGGTTGGGTCTGATCGGGTTTGGTCGGGATTGGTTGGGTTTAGTCGGGTCTGGTTAGGCTTGGTCCGGTTGGATTTGGCTTTGGTCGACTTCTTGGATTTGGTCAGCTGTGGTTGTGTCCGATTGGGTTTAGTCTGGTCTGGTTAGGCTCTGGTCCTATTCGGTCGGGTCTGATTGGGTTTGGTCGGGTTGGTTTATTTGGATTTCGTTTTGGTCGACTGGTTGGGTTTAGTCGGCTCTGGTTCTGTTCTGTCGGGTCTGATTGGGTTTGGTTGGGTTTAGTCGTGTCTGGTTAGGTTTGGTCACGTTAGATTTGGTTTTGGTCGACTGGTTGGATTTGGTCGGCTCTGCTTCTGTTCGGTCGGGTCTGATTGGGATTGGTTGGGTTTAGTCGGGTCTGGTTAGGTTTGGATTTGGTTTTGGTCGACTGATTGGATTTGGTCGGCTCTGGTTGCATTCGGTCGGGTCTGATTGGGTTTGGTCGGGTCTGCTTAGGTTTGGTCGGGATTGGTTAGGTTTAGTCGGGTCTGGCTAGATTGGTTGGGTTGGATTTGGTTTTGGTCGACTGGTTTGGTTTTGTCGGCTCTGGTTCTGTTTGGTCGGGTCTGATTAGGTTTGGTCGGGTCTGGTTAGGTTGGATTTGATTTTGGTCGACTGGTTGGATTTGGTCGGCTCTGGTTGTGTTCTGTCGGGTCTGATTGGGTTTGGTTAGGTTTAGTCGGGTCTGGTTAGGTTTGGTCAGGTTGGACTTGGTTTTTGTCGACTGGTTGGATTTGGTGGCTCTGGTTGTGTTCGGTTGGATCTGATTGAGTTTGGTTGGATCTGGTAAGGTTGGTCGGGATTGATTAGGCTTGGTCTGGTTTGGTTAGGTTTTGTCGGGTTGGATTTGGTTTTGGCCGACTGGATGGATTTGGTTGGCTCTGGTTGTGTTCGGTCAGGTCTTATTGGGTTTGGTCGGGATTGGTTGGGTTTAGTCAGGTCTGGTTAGGTTTGATCAAGTTGGATTTGGTCGGCTCTGGTTCTGTTCGGTCGGGTCTGATTGGGTTTGGTCGGGTTGGATTTGGTTTTGGTCGAGTGGTTGGATTTGGTTTGCTCTGTTTGTGTTCTGTCGGATCTGATTAGGTTTGGTCGGTTCTGGTTAGGTTTGGTTGTGATTGGTTAGGTTTAGTCGGGCCTGGTTGGGTTTAGTCAGCTCTGGTTTTGTTGGGCGGGTGTAATTGGGTTTGGTCAGGATTGGTTGGGTTTAGTCGGGTCTGGGTAGGTTTGGTCGGATCTGGTAGTGTTCGTTCGGGTCTGATTGGGTTCGGTTAGGTATGGTTAGATTTTGTCAGGATTGTTTTGGCTTAGTCGGGTCTGGTTAGGTTTTGTCGGGTTGGATTTGGTTTTGGCCGACTGGATGGATTTGGTCGGCTCTGGTTGTGTTCGGTCGGGTCTGATCGGGTTTGGTCGGGTCTGGTTAGGTTTGGTTGTGATTGGTTAGGCTTAGTCAGGTTTGGTTAGGTTTTGACCAGGTTTGATTTGGGTTTGGTCGACTGGTTGGGTTTAGTCGGCTCTGATTCTGTTCAGTTGGGTCTGATCAGGATTGGTTGGGTTTAGTCTGGTCTGGTTAGGCTTGGTCCGGTTGGATTTGGATTTGGTCAGTTGGTTGTGTTCGATTGGGTTTAGTCTGGTCTAGTTAGGTTTGGTCGGGATTGGTTAGGCTTAGTCGGGTCTGGTTATGTTTTGATCAGGTTGGATTTGGTTTTGGTCGACTGGTTGGATTTGGTCGGCTCTGGTTGTGTTCGGTCGGGTCTGATTGGGTTTGGTCGGGTTTGGTTAGGTTTGGTTAGGATTGGTTAGGCCTAGTAGGGTCTGGTTAGGTTTTGGTCGACTGGTGGGATTTGGCCGGCTCTGGTTATGTTCGGTTGGGTCTGATTGGGTTTGGTTGGGTCTGGTTTGGTTTGTTCGGGATTGCTTAGGTTTTGTTGGGTCTGGTTAGGTTTGGTCGGGATTGGTTAGGCTTAGTTGGGTCTGATTAGGTTGTTTGGGTTGGATTTGGTTTTGGTCGACTGGTTGGGTTTCATCATCATCATCATCAGCCTGATTATACCCACTGCAGGGCGAAGGCCTCTCCCATATTTCTCCACTTAACCCGGTTCTGTGCTAGCTGCATCCATTTGACCCCTGCGAACTTCCTAATCTCATCCGCCCACCTAACTTTCTGCCGCCCCCTGCTACGCTTTCCTTCCCTTCGAATCCAGTTTGTTACCCTCAGCGACCATCGGTTATCCTCTCTTCGCACTACATGTCCTGCCCATGTCCATTTCTTCTTCTTTATTTCCACTAGAATGTCGGTAACTTGAGTTGTTTCTCTGACCCACTCTGCACGCTTTCTATCTCTTAATGTTACCCCTACCATTTTTTGTTCCATAGCCCTTTGGGTTGTCCTCAACTTAAGTAGAACTCTCTTGGTTAGCCTCCACGTTTCAGCCCCATAGGTGAGGACAGGGAAGATGCAACTGTTGTATACTTTCCTCTTGAGCGATACCGGTAAGCTGCTAGTCATAATCTGCGAGTGCTTGCCAAATGCGCTCCATCCCAATCTTATTCTTGTTATTTCCTTTTCATGGTCCGGGTCTGCGGTTACTACCTGTCCTAAGTAGACGTATTCGCCTACTACTTCCAGTACTTCGCTACCTAGTAAACTGCTGTTCCTTCCCGAGGCTGTTGAACATTACCTTAGTCTTCTGCATATTGATTTTTCAAGCCTACCTTTCTACTTTTTCTGTCTGGGTCATCAATCATTATTTGCAGTTCATCCCCAAGTTGCTTAGCAAGGCAATGTCATCAGCAAATCGCAGATTACTGAGGTATTCTCCATCTACCCTTATCCCTAACTGCTCCCATTCCAAGTCAGAATACTTCCTCTAAACAAGCTGTGAATAGTACTGGGGAGATTGTGTCTCCTTGCCTAACACCTTTCTTTATGGGAATTTTGTTTCTTTATGCAGAACTATGGTTGCTGTGCAGCCACTATATATATCTTCCAGCACTTTCACGTGTGGCTCGTCTACCCCCTGATTTCGCAATGCCTGCATCACCGCCAAGATTTCAACTGAGTCAAATGCTTTTTCGTAATCAATGAATGCTATGTATAAGGGCTGGTTATATTCCGAGCATTTTTCTATCACCTCATTGATGGTATGGATATGATTGATAGTAGAGTACCGTTTCCGAAACCCTGCTTGATCCTTTGCTTGATTGCAGTCTAAGGTTGTCCTGATTCTATTAGTGATTACCTTAGTAAATACCTTATACGTAACAGACAGTAAGCTGATTGGTCTGTAATTTTTAAGGTCCTTAGAGTCCCCTTTCTTGTGAATGAGGATAATGTTTGCGTTCTTCCATGGTTCCGGTACCGTCGATGACACCAGGCACTGCGTATACAGGGTGGCCAGTTTTTCTAGCACGATATCCCCCCCGTCCTTCAGCAAATCTGTAGTTATCTGATCCTCTCCAGCTGATTTCCCCCTTTTCATAGTTTCTAGTGCTTTCTTGACCTCGTCCTTCGTCACTGGTGGAACGTCTGTCTGTCTGTTTTTCCCTTCCGCCAATGTCATTACGGTCCTGACTACTTTGGCTACTGTAGAGATCTTAATAGAACTCCTCGGCTACTTTGACTATCTTGTCCATATTAGTGATGACGTTACCCGCCTTGTCCCTTATCGCATACATCTGGTTTTTGCCTATGCCCAATTTCTTCTTTACCGCTTTAAGGCTTCCCCCGTTTTTTACAGCATGCTCAATTTTGTCCATGTTATACTTCCTTATATCGACCACCTTGCGCTTATTGATTAGCTTTGATATCTCGGCCAATTCGATCGGGTCTGTTGGATTGGAAGCTTTCATACTCTGGCGTTTC
This sequence comes from Amblyomma maculatum, assembly GCF_055883805.1. Classification (NCBI taxonomy): domain Eukaryota; kingdom Metazoa; phylum Arthropoda; class Arachnida; order Ixodida; family Ixodidae; genus Amblyomma; species Amblyomma maculatum. Next base: position 222,932,949 of record NC_139346.1, read on the forward strand.
TTAATCAAATCTTTCGTCTCCTTGGACAGCTTACCGGTATCTTCTCACTATCCTACCGCCTACTTCTACCGCGCACTCAGTAATGATATTTCTGAAATTATTGTTCCTTGCCTCTAGGGTAATGTCGCCATCCTCAGTTAGAGCTGAATACCTATTCTGTAGCGAGATCTTGAACTCTTCTGCCCTCCCCCTCACCGCTAATTCGTTGATGGGTTTCTTTCTTACTAATCTATTGCGTTCCTTCTTCAGATTTAGGCTAATTCGGGACCTCACCATCCTGTGGTCACTGCATCGCACTTTCCCGATTACCTCTACATCCTGCACAATGGCGGGGGTTGAACACATTATGAAGTCGATTTCATTTTTAGTCTCTCCGTTAGGACTTTTCCATGTCCATTTCCGGTTCTTCCGTTTGCTGAAGAAGGTATTCATGATTCGTAAGTTATTGCGCTCTGCAAACTCAACTAGTAACTCCCCCCTGCTATTCCTAGAACCAATGCCATAGTCACCTACTGCCTTGTCTCCTGCCTGTTTTTTCCCTACCTTGGCATTGAAGTCGCCCATTAGTACAGTATACTGCATTTTTACTCTTCGCATTGCCGATTCTACATCTTCATAGAAGCTTTCAACTGCCTGGTCATCATAACTACATGTAGGTGCATAGGCCTGTACAACCTTCAGTTTATACCGCTTATTAAGCCTAATTACGATGCCTGCAACCCTCTCATTAATACTATAGAATTCATCTATATTACCCGCTATATACTTATTGACAAAGAAACCTACTCCTAGTTGTCGCCTCTCCGGTAAACCTCGATAACACAGTACATGCCCATCATTCAGTACAGTATATGCGTCATTCGGCCTCCTAACCTCACTAAGCCCTATGATATCCCACCTCACTAAGCCCTATGATATCCCATTTCATGCCCTCTAGTTCCTCTAACATCACTGCTAAACTAGCTTCACTAGCTAGGGTTCTAGCATTGGGTTTAGTCGGCTCTAGTTCTGTTCGGTCGGGCCTGATTGGGTTTGTTTGGATTTCGGTTTGGTCAACTGGTTGGGTTTAGTCGGCTCTGGTTCTGTTCGGTCGGGTCTGATTGGGTTTGGTTGGGTTGGATTTGGTTTTGGTCGACTGGTTGGATTTGGTTTGCTCTGGTTGTGTTCGGTCGGGTCTGATTCGGTTAGGTTGGGTCTGGTTAGGTTTGGTCGGGATTGATTAGGCTTAGTTGGGTCTGGTTAGGTTTTGATCGGGTTGGATTTGGTTTTGGTCGACTGGTTGGATTTGGTCTGCTCTGTTTGTGTTCTGTCGGATCTGATTAGGTTTTGTCGGTTCTGGTTAGGTTTGGTCGGGATTTGTTAGGTTTAGTCGGGTCTGGTTGGGTTTAGTCAGCTCTGGTTTTGTTGGGTGGGTGTAATTGGGTTTGGTCGGGATGGGTTGGGTTTAGTCGGGTCTGGTCGGTTCTGGTAGTGTTCGGTCGGGTCTGATTGGGTTCGGTAGGGTATGGTTAGATTTGGTCAGGATTGGTTTGGCTTAGTCGGGTCTGGTTAGGTTTTGATCGGGTTGGATTTGGTTTTGGTCGACTGGTTGGATTTGGTCAGCTCTGGTGTTCGGTCATGTCTGATTGGGTTTGGATGGGATTGGTTAGGTTTAGTCGGGGCTGGTTAGGTTGGTTGGGTTGGATTTGGTTTGGTCGACTGGTTGGGTTTAGTCGGCTCTGGTTCTGTTCGGTTGGGTCTGATTGGGTTTGGTGGAGATTGGTTGGGTTTGGTTGGATTTGGTTTTGGTCGACTGGTTGGGTTTAGTTGGCTCTGGTTCTATTCGGTCGGGTCTGATTGGGTTTGGTCGGGTTGGTTTATTTGGATTTCGTTTTGGTCGGCTCTGGTTCTGTTCTGTCGGGTCTGATTGGGTTTGGTTGGGTTTAGTCGGGTCTGGTTAGGTTTGGATTTGGTTTTGGTTGACTGGTTGGATTTGGTCGGCTCTGGTTGCATTCAGTCTGGTCTGCATGGGTTTGGTCGGGTCTGCTTAGGTTTGGTCGGGATTGGTTAGGTTTAGTCGGCTCTGGCTAGGTTGGTTGGGTTGGTTTTGGTCGACTGGTTTGGTTTAGTCGGTTCTGGTTCTGTTCGGTCGGGTCTGATTAGGTTTGGGCGGGTCTGGTTAGGTTTGGTCGGGTTGGATTTGGTTTTGGTCGACCGGTTGTATTTGGTCGGCTCTGGTTGTGTTCGGTCGGGTCTGATTGGGTTTGGTTGGGTTTAGTCGGGTCTGGTTAGGTTTGGTCGGGTGGGATTTCGTTTTGGTCGACTGGTTGGATTTGGTCGGCTCTGCTTCCGTTCGGTCGGGTCTGATTGGGTTTTGTTGGGTTTAGTCGGGTCTGGTTAGGTTTGGATTTGGTTTTGGTCGACTGGTTGGATTTGGTCGGCTCTGGTTGCATTCGATCGGGTCTGATTGGGTTTGGTCGGGTCTGCTTAGGTTTGGTCGGAATTGGTTAGGTTTAGTCAGGTCTGGCTAGGTTGGTTGGGTTGGATTTGGTTTTGGTCGACTGGTTTGGTTTAGTCGGCTCTGGTTCTGTTCGGTCGGGTCTGATTAGGTTTGGTCGGGTTGGATTTGGTTTTGGTCGACTGGTTGGATTTGGTCGGCTCTGGTTGTTTTCGGTCGGGTCTGATTGGGTTTGGTTGGGTTTTGTCAGGTCTGGTTAGGTTTGGCCGGGTTGGATTCGGTTTTTGTCGACTGGTTGGATTTGGTGGCTCTGGTGTTCGGTCGCATCTGATTGGGTTTGGTTGGATCTGGTAAGGTTTGGTCGGGATTGATTAGGTTTGGTCTGGTCTGGTTAGGTTTTGTCGGGTTGGATTTGGTTTTGATCGACTGGATGGATTTGGTTGGCTCTGGTTGTGTTCGGTCAGGTCTGATTGGGTTCGGTCGGGTCTGATTGGTTTTGGTCGGGAATGGTTGGGTTTAGTCAGGTCTGGTTAGGTTTGATCGGGTTGTATTTGGTCGGCTCTGGTTCTGTTCGGTCTGGTCTGATTGGGTTTGGTCGGGTTGGATTTGGTTTTGGTCGAGTGGTTGGATTTGGTTTGCTCTGTGTTCTGTCGGATCTGATTAGGTTTGGTCGGTTCTGGTTAGGTTTGGTCGGGATTGGTTAGGTTGAGTCGGGTCTGGTTGGGTTTAGTCAGCTCTGTTTTTGTTGGGCGGGTGTAATATGGTTTGGTTGAAATTGGTTGGGTTTAGTCGGGTTTGGCTAGGTTTGGTCAGATCTGGTAGTGTTCGGTCGGGTCTGATTGGGTTCGGTTGGGTATGGTTAGATTTGGTCAAGATTGCTTTGGCTTAGACGGGTCTGGTTAGGTTTTGATCGGGTTGGATTTGGTTTTGGTCGACTGGTTAGATTTTGTCGGCTCTGGTTGTGTTCGGTCGGGTCTGATTGGGTTTCGTCGGGTCTGGTTAGGTTTGGTTGTGATTGGTTAGGCTTAGTCAGGTCTGGTTAGGTTTTGGTCGACTGGTGGGATTTGGCCGGCTTTGGTTATGTACGGTTGGGTCTGATTGGGTTTGGTTGGGTCTGGTTTGGCTTGTTCGGGATTGCTTAGGTTTTGTTGGGTCTGGTTAGGTTTGGTAGGTTTGGATTTGGTTTTGGTCGACTGGTTGGATTTGGTCTGCTCTGTTTGTGTTCTGTCGGATCTGATTAGGTTTTGTCGGTTCTGGTTAGCTTTGGTCGGGATTGGTTGGGTTTAGTCGGGTCTGGTCGGATCTGGTAGTGTTCGGTCGGGTCTGATTGGGTTCGGTAGGGTATGGTTAGATTTGGTCAGGATTGGTTTGGCTTAGTCGGGTCTGGTTAGGTTTTGATCTGGTTGGATTTGGTTTTGGTCGACTGGTTGGATTTGGTCGGCTCTGGTGTTCGGTCGTGTCTGATTCGGTTTGGATGGGATTGGTTAGGTTTAGTCGGGGCTGGTTAGGTTGGTTGGGTTGGATTTGGTTTGGTCGACTGGTTGGGTTTAGTCGGCTCTGGTTCTGTTTGGTTGGGTCTGATTGGGTTTGGTGGGGATTGGTTCGGTTGGGTGGGTTTGTTTGGATTTGGTTTTGGTCGACTGGTTGGGTTTAGTTGGCTCTGGTTCTATTCGGTCAGGTCTGATTGGGTTTGGTCGGGTTGGTTTATTTGGATTTTGTAAGGTCGACTGGTTGGGTTTAGTCGGCTCTGGTTCTGTTCTGTTGGGTCTGATTGGGTTTGGTTGGGTTTAGTCGGGTCTGGCTAGGTTGGTTGGGTTGGATTTGGTTTTGGTCGACTGGTTGGGTTTGGTCGGCTCTGGTTGCATTCGGTCGGGTCTGATTGGGTTTGGTCGGGTCTGCTTAGGTTTGGTCGGGATTGGTTAGGTTTAGTCGGGTCTGGCTAGGTTGGTTGGGTTGGATTTGGTTTTGGTCGACTGGTTTGGTTTAGTCGGCTCTGGTTCTGTTCGGTCGGGTCTGATTAGGTTTGGTCGGGTCTGGTTCGGCTCTGGTTCTGTTCGGTCGGGTCTGATTAGGTTTGGTCGGGTCTGGTTAGATTTGGTCAGGTGTGATTTGGTTTTGGTCGACTGGTTGGATTTGGTCGGCTCTGGTTGTGTTCGGTCGGGTCTGATTGGGTTTGGTTGGGTTTAGTGTGGTCTGGTTAGGTTTGGTCGGGTTGGGTTTGGTTTTGGTCAACTGGTTGGATTTGGTCGGCTCAGCTTCTGCTCGGTCGGGTCTGATTGGGTTTGGTTGGGTTTAGTCGGGTCTGGTTAGGTTTGGATTCGGTTTTGGTTGACTGGTTGGATTTGGTCGGCTCTGGTTGCACTCGGTCGGGTCTGATTGGATTTGGTCGGGTCTGCTTAGGTTTGGTCGGGATTGGTTAGGTTTAGTCGGGTCTGGCTAGGTTGGTTGGTTTGGTTTTGGTCGACTGGTTTGGTTTAGTCGGCTCTGGTTCTGTTCGGTCGGGTCTGATTAGGTTTGGTCGGGTCTGGTTAGGTTTGGTCGGGTTGGATTTGGTTTTGGTCGACTGGGTGGATTTGGTCGGCTCTGGTTGTGTTCTGTCGGGTCTGATTGGGTTTGGTTGGGTTTTGTCGGGTCTGGTTAGGTTTGGTCGGGCTGGATTTGGTTTTTGTCGACTGGTTGGATTTGGTGGCTCTGGCTGTGTTCGGTCGGGTCTGATTGGGTTTGGTTGGATCTGGTAAGGTTTGGTCGGGATTGATTAGGTTTGGTCTGGTCTGGTTAGGTTTTGTCAGGTTGGATTTGGTTTTGGTCGACTGGATGGATTTGGTTGGCTCTGGTTCTATTCGGTCAGGTCTGATTGGGTTTGGTCGGGTTGGTTTATTTGGATTTTGTTTTGGTCGACTGGTTGGGTTTAGTCGGCTCTGGTTCCGTTCTGTCGGGTCTGATTGGGTTTGGTTGGGTTTAGTCGGGTCTGGTTAGGTTTGGATTTGGTTTTGGTCAACTGGTTGGGATTGGTCGGCTCTGGTTGCATTCAGTCAGGTCTGATTGGGTTTGGTCGGGATTGGTTGGGTTTAGTCAGGTCTGGTTAGGTTTGATCGGGTTGGATTTGGTCGGCTCTGGTTGTGTTCGGTCGGGTCTGATTGGGTTTGGTCGGGTTGGATTTGGTTTTGGTCGAGTGGTTGGATTTGGTTTGCTCTGGTTGTGTTCGGTCGGGTCTGATTCGGTTAGGTTGGGTCTGGTTAGGTTTGGTCGGGATTGATTAGGCTTAGTTGGGTCTGGTTAGGTTTTTATCGGGTTGGATTTGGTTTTGGTCGACTGGTTGGATTTGGTCTGCTCTGTTTGTGTTCTGTCGGATGATTAGGTTTTGTCGGTTCTGGTTAGGTTTGGTCGGGATTGGTTAGGTTTAGTCGGGTCTGGTTGGGTTTAGTCAGATCTGGTTTTGTTGGGTGGGTGTAATTGGGTTTGGTCGGGATGGGTTGGGTTTAGTCGGGTCTGGTCGGATCTGGTAGTGTTCGGTCGGGTCTGCATGGGTTTGGTCGGGTCTGCTTAGGTTTGGTCGGGATTGGTTAGGTTTAGTCGGGTCTGGCTAGGTTGGTTGGGTTGGATTTGGTTTTGGTCGACTGGTTTGGTTTAGTCGGCTCTGGTTCTGTTCGGTCGGGTCTTATTAGGTTTGGTCGGGTTGGATTTGGTTTTGGTCGACCGGTTGGATTTGGTCGGCTCTGGTCGTGTTCGGTCGGGTTTGATTGTGTTTGGTTGGGTTTAGTCGGGTCTGGTTAGGTTTGGTCGGGTGGGATTTGGTTTTGGTCGACTGGTTGGATTTGGTCGGCTCTGCTTCTGTTCGGTCGGGTCTGATTGGGTTTTGTTGGGTCTAGTCGGGTCTGGTTAGGTTTGGATTTGGTTTTGGTCGACTGGTTGGATTTGGTCGGCTCTGGTTGCATTCGGTCGGGTCTGATTGGGTTTGGTCGGGTCTGCTTAGGTTTGGTCGTGATTGGTTCGGTTTAGTCGGATCTGGCTAGGTTGGTTGGGTTGGATTTGGATTTGGTCGACTGGTTTGGTTTAGTCGGCTCTGGTTTTGTTCGGTCGGGTCTGATTAGGTTTGGTTGGGTTGGATTTGGTTTTGGTCGTCTGGTTGGATTCGGTCGGCTCTGGTTGTTTTCGGTCGGGTCAGATTGGGTTTGGTTGGGTTTTGTCAGGTCTGGTTAGGTTTGGTCGGGTCGGATTTGGTTTTTGTCGACTGGTTGGATTTGGTGGCTCTGGTTGTGTTCGGTCGCATCTGATTGGGTTTGGTTGGATCTGGTAAGGTTCGGTCGGGATTGATTAGGTTTGGTCTGGTCTGGTTAGGTTTTGTCGAGTTGGATTTGGTTTTGATCGACTGGACGGATTTGGTTGGCTCTGGTTGTGTTCGGTCAGGTCTGATTGGGTTCGGTCGGGTCTGATTGGCTTTGGTCGGGATTGGTTGGGTTTAGTCAGGTCTGGTTAGGTTTGATCGGGTTGGATTTGGCCGGCTCTGGTTCTGTTCGGTCTGGTCTGATTGGGTTTGGTCGGGTTGGATTTGGTTTTGGTCGACTGGTTGGATTTGGTTTGCTCTGTTTGTGTTCTATCGGATCTGATTAGGTTTGGTCGGTTCTGGTTAGGTTTGGTCGGGATTGGTTAGGTTGAGTCGGGTCTGGTTGGGTTTAGTCAGCTGTTTTTGTTGGGCGGGTGTAATTGGGTTTGGTCGGAATTGGTTGGGTTTAGTCGGGTTTGGCTAGGTTTGGTCGGATCTGGTAGTGTTCGGTCGGGTCTGATTGGGTTCGGTTGGATATGGTTATATTTGGTCAGGATTGTTTTGGCTTAGTCGGGTCTGGGTAGGTTTTGATTGGGTTGGATTTGGTTTTGGTCGACTGCTTAGATTTAGTCGGCTCTTGGTCTGTTCGGTCGGGTCTGAATGGGCTTGGTCGGGTTGGATTTGGTTTGCTCTGGTTGTGCTGGGTTTGGTTAGGTCTGGTTATGTTTGGTTAGGCTTTGTTGGGTCTGGTTAGGTTGGTTGGGTCGAATTTGGTTTTGGTCAACTGGTTGGGTTTATTCGGCTCTAGTTCTGTTCGGTCGGGTCTGATTGGGTTTGGTTGGGTTTAGTCGGGTCTGGTTAGGTTTGGATTCGGTTTTGGTTGACTGGTTGGATTTGGTCGGCTCTGGTTGCACTCGGTCGGGTCTGATTGGATTTGGTCGGGTCTGCTTAGGTTTGGTCGGGATTGGGTAGGTTTAGTCGGGTCTGGCTAGGTTGGTTGGTTTGGTTTTGGTCGACTGGTTTGGTTTAGTCGGCTCTGGTTGGGTTTAGTCAGCTCTGGTTTTGTTGGGCGGGTGTAATTGGGTTTGGTCAGGATTGGTTGGGTTTAGTCGGGTCTGGGTAGGTTTGGTCGGATCTGGTAGTGTTCGTTCGGGTCTGATTGGGTTCGGTTAGGTATGGTTAGATTTTGTCAGGATTGTTTTGGCTTAGTCGGGTCTGGTTAGGTTTTGTCGGGTTGGATTTGGTTTTGGCCGACTGGATGGATTTGGTCGGCTCTGGTTGTGTTCGGTCGGGTCTGATCGGGTTTGGTCGGGTCTGGTTAGGTTTGGTTCTGATTGGTTAGGCTTAGTCAGGTTTGGTTAGGTTTTGACCAGGTTTGATTTGGGTTTGGTCGACTGGTTGGGTTTATCGGCTCTGATTCTGTTCGGTTGGGTCTGATCGGGTTTGGTCGGGATTGGTTGGGTTTAGTCAGGTCTGGTTAGGCTTGTTCCGGTTGGATTTGGCTTTGGTCAACTGCTTGGATTTGGTAAGCTGTGGTTGTGTTCGATTGGGTTTAGTCTGGTCTAGTTAGGTTTGGTCGGGATTGGTTAGGCTTAGTCGGGTCTGGTTAGGTTTTGGTCGACTGGTGGGATTTGGCCGGCTCTGGTTATGTTCGGTTGGGTCTGATTGGGTTTGGTTGGGTTTGGTTTGGTTTGTATGGGATTGCTTAGGTTTTGTTGGGTCTGGTTAGGTTTGGCAGGGTTGGATTTGGTTTTGGTCGACTGGTTGCATTTTGTCTGCTCTGTGTTCTGTCGGATATGATTAGGTTTTGTCGGTTCTGGTTAGGTTTGGTCGGGATTGGTTAGGTTTAGTCGGGTCTGGTTGGGTTTAGTCAGGTCTGGTTTTGTTGGGTGGGTGTAATTGGGTTTGGTCGGGATTGGTTGGGTTTAGTTGGGTCTGGTCGGATCTGGTAGTGTTCGGTCGGGTCTGATTGGGTTCGGTAGGGTATGGTTAGATTTGGTCAGGATTGGTTTGGATTAGTTGGGTCTGGTTAGGTTTTGATCGGGTTGGATTTGGTTTTGGTCGACTGGTTGGATTTGGTCGGCTCTGGTGTTCGGTCGTGTCTGATTGGGTTTGGATGGGATTGGTTAGGTTTAGTCGGGGCTGGTTAGGTTGGTTGGGTTGGATTTGGTTTGGTCGACTGGTTGGGTTTAGTCGGCTCTGGTTCTGTTCGGTTGGGTCTGATTGGGTTTGGTGGGGATTAGTTGGGTTTGTTTGGATTGTTTGGTCGGGTTGGTTTATTTGGATTTCGTTTTGGTCGACTGGTTGGGTTTAGTCGGCTCTGGTTCCGTTCTGTCGGGTCTGATTGGGTTTGGTTGGGTTTAGTCGGGTCTGGTTAGGTTTGGATTTGGTTTTGGTCAACTGGTTGGGATTGGTCGGCTCTGGTTGCATTCAGTCAGGTCTGATTGGGTTTGGTCGGGAATGGTTGGGTTTAGTCAGGTCTGGTTAGGTTTGATCGGGTTGTATTTGGTCGGCTCTGGTTCTGTGCGGTCTGGTCTGATTGGGTTTGGTCGGGTTGGATTTGGTTTTGGTCGAGTGGTTGGATTTGGTTTGCTCTGTGTTCTGTCGGATCTGATTAGGTTTGGTCGGTTCTGGTTAGGGTTGGTCGGGATTGGTTAGGTTGAGTCGGGTCTGGTTGGGTTTAGTCAGCTCTGTTTTTGTTGGGCGGGTGTAATTGGGTTTGGTCGAAATTGGTTGGGTTTAGTCGGGTTTGGCTAGGTTTGGTCAGATCTGGTAGTGTTCGGTCGGGTCTGATTGGGTTCGGTTGGGTATGGTTAGATTTGGTCAAGATTGCTTTGGCTTAGACGGGTCTGGTTAGGTTTTGATCGGGTTGGATTTGGTTTTGGTCGACTGGTTAGATTTTGTCGGCTCTGGTTGTGTTCGGTCGGGTCTGATTGGGTTTCGTCGGGTCTGGTTAGGTTTGGTTGTGATTGGTTAGGCTTAGTCAGGTCTGGTTAGGTTTTGGTCGACTGGTGGGATTTGGCCGGCTTTGGTTATGTACGGTTGGGTCTGATTGGGTTTGGTTGGGTCTGGTTTGGTTTGTTCGGGATTGCTTAGGTTTTGTTGGGTCTGGTTAGGTTTGGTAGGTTTGGATTTGGTTTTGGTCGACTGGTTGGATTTGGTCTGCTCTGTTTGTGTTCTGTCGGATCTGATTAGGTTTTGTCGGTTCTGGTTAGCTTTGGTCGGGATTGGTTGGGTTTAGTCGGGTCTGGTCGGATCTGGTAGTGTTCGGTCGGGTCTGATTGGGTTCGGTAGGGTATGGTTAGATTTGGTCAGGATTGGTTTGGCTTAGTCGGGTCTGGTTAGGTTTTGATCTGGTTGGATTTGGTTTTGGTCGACTGGTTGGATTTGGTCGGCTCTGGTGTTCGGTCGTGTCTGATTCGGTTTGGATGGGATTGGTTAGGTTTAGTCGGGGCTGGTTAGGTTGGTTGGGTTGGATTTGGTTTGGTCGACTGGTTGGGTTTAGTCGGCTCTGGTTCTGTTTGGTTGGGTCTGATTGGGTTTGGTGGGGATTGGTTCGGTTGGGTGGGTTTGTTTGGATTTGGTTTTGGTCGACTGGTTGGGTTTAGTTGGCTCTGGTTCTATTCGGTCAGGTCTGATTGGGTTTGGTCGGGTTGGTTTATTTGGATTTTGTAAGGTCGACTGGTTGGGTTTAGTCGGGTCTGGCTAGGTTGGTTGGGTTGGATTTGGTTTTGGTCGACTGGTTGGGTTTGGTCGGCTCTGGTTGCATTCGGTCGGGTCTGATTGGGTTTGGTCAGGTCTGCTTAGGTTTGGTCGGGATTGGTTAGGTTTAGTCGGGTCTGGCTAGGTTGGTTGGGTTGGATTTGGTTTTGGTCGACTGGTTTGGTTTAGTCGGCTCTGGTTCTGTTCGGTCGGGTCTGATTAGGTTTGGTCGGGTCTGGTTCGGCTCTGGTTCTGTTCGGTCGGGTCTGATTAGGTTTGGTCGGGTCTGGTTAGGTTTGGTCAGGTGTGATTTGGTTTTGGTCGACTGGTTGGATTTGGTCGGCTCTGGTTGTGTTCGGTCGGGTCTGATTGGGTTTGGTTGGGTTTAGTGTGGTCTGGTTAGGTTTGGTCGGGTTGGGTTTGGTTTTGGTCAACTGGTTGGATTTGGTCGGCTCAGCTTCTGCTCGGTCGGGTCTGATTGGGTTTGGTTGGGTTTAGTCGGGTCTGGTTAGGTTTGGATTCGGTTTTGGTTGACTGGTTGGATTTGGTCGGCTCTGGTTGCACTCGGTCGGGTCTGATTGGATTTGGTTGGGTCTGCTTAGGTTTGGTCGGGATTGGTTAGGTTTAGTCGGGTCTGGCTAGGTTGGTTGGTTTGGTTTTGGTCGACTGGTTTGGTTTAGTCGGCTCTGGCTCTGTTCGGTCGGGTCTGATTAGGTTTGGTCGGGTCTGGTTAGGTTTGGTCGGGTTGGATTTGGTTTTGGTCGACTGGGTGGATTTGGTCGGCTCTGGTTGTGTTCTGTCGGGTCTGATTGGGTTTGGTTGGGTTTTGTCGGGTCTGGTTAGGTTTGGTCAGGCTGGATTTGGTTTTTGTCGACTGGTTGGATTTGGTGGCTCTGGCTGTGTTCGGTCGGGTCTGATTGGGTTTGGTTGGATCTGGTAAGGTTTGGTCGGGATTGATTAGGTTTGGTCTGGTCTGGTTAGGTTTTGTCAGGTTGGATTTGGTTTTGGTCGACTGGATGGATTTGGTTGGCTCTGGTTCTATTCGGTCGGGTCTGATTGGGTTTGGTCGGGTTGGTTTATTTGGATTTCGTTTTGGTCGACTGGTTGGGTTTAGTCGGCTCTGGTTCCGTTCTGTCGGGTCTGATTGGGTTTGGTTGGGTTTAGTGTGGTCTGGTTAGGTTTGGTCGGGTTGGGTTTGGTTTTGGTCAACTGGTTGGATTTGGTCGGCTCAGCTTCTGCTCGGTCGGGTCTGATTGGGTTTGGTTGGGTTTAGTCGGGTCTGGTTAGGTTTGGATTCGGTTTTGGTTGACTGGTTGGATTTGGTCGGCTCTGGTTGCACTCGGTCGGGTCTGATTGGATTTGGTTGGGTCTGCTTAGGTTTGGTCGGGATTGGTTAGGTTTAGTCGGGTCTGGCTAGGTTGGTTGGTTTGGTTTTGGTCGACTGGTTTGGTTTAGTCGGCTCTGGTTCTGTTCGGTCGGGTCTGATTAGGTTTGGTCGGGTCTGGTTAGGTTTGGTCGGGTTGGATTTGGTTTTGGTAGACTGGGTGGATTTGGTCGGCTCTGGTTGTGTTCTGTCGGGTCTGATTGGGTTTGGTTGGGTTTTGTCGGGTCTGGTTAGGTTTGGTCAGGCTGGATTTGGTTTTTGTCGACTGGTTGGATTTGGTGGCTCTGGCTGTGTTCGGTCGGGTCTGATTGGGTTTGGTTGGATCTGGTAAGGTTTGGTCGGGATTGATTAGGTTTGGTCTGGTCTGGTTAGGTTTTGTCGGGTTGGATTTGGTTTTGGTCGACTGGATGGATTTGGTTGGCTCTGGTTCTATTCGGTCGGGTCTGATTGGGTTTGGTCGGGTTGGTTTATTTGGATTTCGTTTTGGTCGACTGGTTGGGTTTAGTCGGCTCTGGTTCCGTTCTGTCGGGTCTGATTGGGTTTGGTTGGGTTTAGTCGGGTCTGGTTAGGTTTGGATTTGGTTTTGGTCAACTGGTTGGGATTGGTCGGCTCTGGTTGCATTCAGTCAGGTCTGATTGGGTTTGGTCGGGATTGGTTGGGTTTAGTCAGGTCTGGTTAGGTTTGATCGGGTTGGATTTGGTCGGCTCTGGTTGTGTTCGGTCGGGTCTGATTGGGTTTGGTCGGGTTGGATTTGGTTTTGGTCGAGTGGTTGGATTTGGTTTGCTCTGGTTGTGTTCGGTCGGGTCTGATTCGGTTAGGTTGGGTCTGGTTAGGTTTGGTCGGGATTGATTAGGCTTAGTTGGGTCTGGTTAGGTTTTTATCGGGTTGGATTTGGTTTTGGTCGACTGGTTGGATTTGGTCTGCTCTGTTTGTGTTCTGTCGGATGATTAGGTTTTGTCGGTTCTGGTTAGGTTTGGTCGGGATTGGTTAGGTTTAGTCGGGTCTGGTTGGGTTTAGTCAGATCTGGTTTTGTTGGGTGGGTGTAATTGGGTTTGGTCGGGATGGGTTGGGTTTAGTCGGGTCTGGTCAGATCTGGTAGTGTTCGGTCGGGTCTGCATGGGTTTGGTCGGGTCTGCTTAGGTTTGGTCGGGATTGGTTAGGTTTAGTCGGGTCTGGCTAGGTTGGTTGGGTTGGATTTGGTTTTGGTCGACTGGTTTGGTTTAGTCGGCTCTGGTTCTGTTCGGTCGGGTCTTATTAGGTTTGGTCGGGTTGGATTTGGTTTTGGTCGACCGGTTGGATTTGGTCGGCTCTGGTCGTGTTCGGTCGGGTCTGATTGTGTTTGGTTGGGTTTAGTCGGGTCTGGTTAGGTTTGGTCGGGTGGGATTTGGTTTTGGTCGACTGGTTGGATTTGGTCGGCTCTGCTTCTGTTCGGTCGGGTCTGATTGGGTTTTGTTGGGTCTAGTCGGGTCTGGTTAGGTTTGGATTTGGTTTTGGTCGACTGGTTGGATTTGGTCGGCTCTGGTTGCATTCGGTCGGGTCTGATTGGGTTTGGTCGGGTCTGCTTAGGTTTGGTCGTGATTGGTTCGGTTTAGTCGGATCTGGCTAGGTTGGTTGGGTTGGATTTGGATTTGGTCGACTGGTTTGGTTTAGTCGGCTCTGGTTCTGTTCGGTCGGGTCTGATTAGGTTTGGTTGGGTTGGATTTGGTTTTGGTCGTCTGGTTGGATTCGGTCGGCTCTGGTTGTTTTCGGTCGGGTCAGATTGGGTTTGGTTGGGTTTTGTCAGGTCTGGTTAGGTTTGGTCGGGTCGGATTTGGTTTTTGTCGACTGGTTGGATTTGGTGGCTCTGGTTGTGTTCGGTCGCATCTGATTGGGTTTGGTTGGATCTGGTAAGGTTCTGTCGGGATTGATTAGGTTTGGTCTGGTCTGGTTAGGTTTTGTCGAGTTGGATTTGGTTTTGATCGACTGGACGGATTTGGTTGGCTCTGGTTGTGTTCGGTCAGGTCTGATTGGGTTCGGTCGGGTCTGATTGGCTTTGGTCGGGATTGGTTGGGTTTAGTCAGGTCTGGTTAGGTTTGATCGGGTTGGATTTGGCCGGCTCTGGTTCTGTTCGGTCTGGTCTGATTGGGTTTGGTCGGGTTGGATTTGGTTTTGGTCGAGTGGTTGGATTTGGTTTGCTCTGTTTGTGTTCTATCGGATCTGATTAGGTTTGGTCGGTTCTGGTTAGGTTTGGTCGGGATTGGTTAGGTTGAGTCGGGTCTGGTTGGGTTTAGTCAGCTGTTTTTGTTGGGCGGGTGTAATTGGGTTTGGTCGGAATTGGTTGGGTTTAGTCGGGTTTGGCTAGGTTTGGTCGGATCTGGTAGTGTTCGGTCGGGTCTGATTGGGTTCGGTTGGATATGGTTATATTTGGTCAGGATTGTTTTGGCTTAGTCGGGTCTGGGTAGGTTTTGATTGGGTTGGATTTGGTTTTGGTCGACTGCTTAGATTTAGTCTGCTCTTGGTCTGTTCGGTCGGGTCTGAATGGGCTTGGTCGGGTTGGATTTGGTTTGCTCTGGTTGTGCTGGGTTTGGTTAGGTCTGGTTATGTTTGGTTAGGCTTTGTTGGGTCTGGTTAGGTTGGTTGGGTCGAATTTGGTTTTGGTCAACTGGTTGGGTTTATTCGGCTCTAGTTCTGTTCGGTCGGGTCTGATTGGGTTTGGTTGGGTTTAGTCGGGTCTGGTTAGGTTTGGATTCGGTTTTGGTTGACTGGTTGGATTTGGTCGGCTCTGGTTGCACTCGGTCGGGTCTGATTGGATTTGGTCGGGTCTGCTTAGGTTTGGTCGGGATTGGTTAGGTTTAGTCGGGTCTGGCTAGGTTGGTTGGTTTGGTTTTGGTCGACTGGTTTGGTTTAGTCGGCTCTGGTTGGGTTTAGTCAGCTCTGGTTTTGTTGGGCGGGTGTAATTGGGTTTGGTCAGGATTGGTTGGGTTTAGTCGGGTCTGGGTAGGTTTGGTCGGATCTGGTAGTGTTCGTTCGGGTCTGATTGATTTCGGTTAGGTATGGTTAGATTTTGTCAGGATTGTTTTGGCTTAGTCGGGTCTGGTTAGGTTTTGTCGGGTTGGATTTGGTTTTGGCCGACTGGATGGATTTGGTCGGCTCTGGTTGTGTTCGGTCGGGTCTGATCGGGTTTGGTCGGGTCTGGTTAGGTTTGGTTGTGATTGGTTAGGCTTAGTCAGGTTTGGTTAGGTTTTGACCAGGTTTGATTTGGGTTTGGTCGACTGGTTGGGTTTAGTCGGCTCTGATTCTGTTTGGTTGGGTGTGATTGGGTTTGGTGAGGATTGGTTGGGTGGGTTTGTTTGGATTTGGTTTTGGTCGACTGGTTGGGTTTATCGGCTCTGATTCTGTTCGGTTGGGTCTGATCGGGTTTGGTCGGGATTGGTTGGGTTTAGTCAGGTCTGGTTAGGCTTGTTCCGGTTGGATTTGGCTTTGGTCAACTGCTTGGATTTGGTAAGCTGTGGTTGTGTTCGATTGGGTTTAGTCTGGTCTAGTTAGGTTTGGTCAGGATTGGTTAGGCTTAGTCGGGTCTGGTTAGGTTTTGGTCGACTGGTGGGATTTGGCCGGCTCTGGTTATGTTCGGTTGGGTCTGATTGGGTTTGGTTGGGTTTGGTTTGGTTTGTATGGGATTGCTTAGGTTTTGTTGGGTCTGGTTAGGTTTGGCAGGGTTGGATTTGGTTTTGGTCGACTGGTTGCATTTTGTCTGCTCTGTGTTCTGTCGGATATGATTAGGTTTTGTCGGTTCTGGTTAGGTTTGGTCGGGATTGGTTAGGTTTAGTCGGGTCTGGTTGGGTTTAGTCAGGTCTGGTTTTGTTGGGTGGGTGTAATTGGGTTTGGTCGGGATTGGTTGGGTTTAGTTGGGTCTGGTCGGATCTGGTAGTGTTCGGTCGGGTCTGATTGGGTTCGGTAGGGTATGGTTAGATTTGGTCAGGATTGGTTTGGCTTAGTTGGGTCTGGTTAGGTTTTGATCGGGTTGGATTTGGTTTTGGTCGACTGGTTGGATTTGGTCGGCTCTGGTGTTCGGTCGTGTCTGATTGGGTTTGGATGGGATTGGTTAGGTTTAGTCGGGGCTGGTTAGGTTGGTTGGGTTGGATTTGGTTTGGTCGACTGGTTGGGTTTAGTCGGCTCTGGTTCTGTTCGGTTGGGTCTGATTGGGTTTGGTGGGGATTAGTTGGGTTTGTTTGGATTGTTTGGTCGGGTTGGTTTATTTGGATTTCGTTTTGGTCGACTGGTTGGGTTTAGTCGGCTCTGGTTCCGTTCTGTCGGGTCTGATTGGGTTTGGTTGGGTTTAGTCGGGTCTGGTTAGGTTTGGATTTGGTTTTGGTCAACTGGTTGGGATTGGTCGGCTCTGGTTGCATTCAGTCAGGTCTGATTGGGTTTGGTCGGGATTGGTTGGGTTTAGTGAGGTCTGGTTAGGTTTGATCGGGTTGGATTTGGTCGGCTCTGGTTGTGTTCGGTCGGGTCTGATTGGGTTTGGTCGGGTTGGATTTGGTTTTGGTCGAGTGGTTGGATTTGGTTTGCTCTGTTTGTGTTCTGTCGGATCTGATTAGGTTTGGTCAGTTCTGGTTAGGTTTGGTCGGGATTGGGTAGGTTTAGTCGGGTCTGGTTGGGTTTAGTCAGCTCTGCTTTTGTTGGGCGGGTGTAATTGGGTTTGGTCAGGATTGGTTGGGTTTAGTCGGGTCTGGCTAGGTTTGGTCGGATCTGGTAGTGTTCGGTCGGGTCTGATTGGGTTCGGTTGGGTATGGTTAGATTTTGTCTGGATTGTTTTGGCTTTGTCGGGTCTGGTTAGGTTTTGATCGGGTTGGATTTGGTTTTGGTCGACTGGTTAGATTTGGTCGGCTCTGGTTGTGTTCGGTCGGGTCTGATCGGGTTTGTTCGGGTCTGGTTAGGTTTGGTTGTGATTGGTTAGGCTTAGTCAGGTCTGGTTAGGTTTTGACCAGGTTGGATTTGGGTTTGGTCGACTGGTTGGGTTTAGTCGGCTCTGATTCTGTTTGGTTGGGTGTGATTGGGTTTGGTGAGGATTGGTTGGGTGGGTTTGTTTGGATTTGGTTTTGGTCGACTGGTTGGGTTTATCGGCTCTGATTCTGTTCGGTTGGGTCTGATCGGGTTTGGTCGGGATTGGTTGGGTTTAGTCAGGTCTGGTTAGGCTTGTTCCGGTTGGATTTGGCTTTGGTCAACTGCTTGGATTTGGTCAGCTGTGGTTGTGTTCGATTGGGTTTAGTCTGGTCTAGTTAGGTTTGGTCGGGATTGGTTAGGCTTAGTCGGGTCTGGTTAGGTTTTGGTCGACTGGTGGGATTTGGCCGGCTCTGGTTATGTTCGGTTGGGTCTGATTGGGTTTGGTTGGGTTTGGTTTGGTTTGTATGGGATTGCTTAGGTTTTGTTGGGTCTGGTTAGGTTTGGCAGGGTTGGATTTGGTTTTGGTCGACTGGTTGGATTTTGTCTGCTCTGTGTTCTGTCGGATATGATTAGGTTTTGTCGGTTCTGGTTAGGTTTGGTCGGGATTGGTTAGGTTTAGTCGGGTCTGGTTGGGTTTAGTCAGGTCTGGTTTTGTTGGGTGGGTGTAATTGGGTTTGGTCGGGATTGGTTGGGTTTAGTTGGGTCTGGTCGGATCTGGTAGTGTTCGGTCGGGTCTGATTGGGTTCGGTAGGGTATGGTTAGATTTGGTCAGGATTGGTTTGGCTTAGTTGGGTCTGGTTAGGTTTTGATCGGGTTGGATTTGGTTTTGGTCGACTGGTTGGATTTGGTCGGCTCTGGTGTTCGGTCGTGTCTGATTGGGTTTGGATGGGATTGGTTAGGTTTAGTCGGGGCTGGTTAGGTTGGTTGGGTTGGATTTGGTTTGGTCGACTGGTTGGGTTTAGTCGGCTCTGGTTCTGTTCGGTTGGGTCTGATTGGGTTTGGTGGGGATTAGTTGGGTTTGTTTGGATTTGGTTTTGGTCGACTGGTTGGGTATAGTTGGCTCTGGTTCTATTCAGTCAGGTCTGATTGGGTTCGGTCGGGTTGGTTTATTTGGATCTCATTTTGGTCGACTGGTTGGGTTTAGTCAGCTCTGCTTCTGTTCTGTCATGTCTGATTGGGTTTGGTTGGGTTTAGTCGGGTCTGGTTAGGTTTGGATTTGGTTTTGGTCGACTGGTTGGATTTGGTCGGCTCTGGTTGCATTCGGTCGGGTCTGCATGGGTTTGGTCGGGTCTGCTTAGGTTTGGTAGGGATTGGTTAGGTTTAGTCGGGTCTGGCTAGGTTGGTTGGGTTGGATTTGGTTTTGGTCGACTGGTTTGGTTTAGTCGGCTCTGGTTCTGTTCGGTCGGGTCTTATTAGGTTTGGTCGTGTTGGATTTGGTTTTGGTCGACCGGTTGGATTTGGTCGGCTCTGGTTGTGTTCGGTCGGGTCTGATTGTTTTTGGTTGGGTTTAGTCGGGTCTGGTTAGGTTTGGTCGGGTGGGATTTGGTTTTGGTCGACTGGTTGGATTTGGTCGGCTCTGGTGTTCGGTCGTGTCTGATTGGGTTTGGATGGGATTGGTTAGGTTTAGTCGGGGCTGGTTAGGTTGGTTGGGTTGGATTTGGTTTTGGTCGTCTGGTTGGATTCGGTCGGCTCTGGTTGTTTTCGGTCGGGTCAGATTGGGTTTGGTTGGGTTTTGTCAGGTCTGGTTAGGTTTGGTCGGGTCGGATTTGGTTTTTGTCGACTGGTTGGATTTGGTGGCTCTGGTTGTGTTCGGTCGCATCTGATTGGGTTTGGTTGGATCTGGTAAGGTTCGGTCGGGATTGATTAGGTTTGGTCTGGTCTGGTTAGGTTTTGTCGAGTTGGATTTGGTTTTGATCGACTGGACGGATTTGGTTGGCTCTGGTTGTGTTCGGTCAGGTCTGATTGGGTTCGGTCGGGTCTGATTGGCTTTGGTCGGGATTGGTTGGGTTTAGTCAGGTCTGGTTAGGTTTGATCGGGTTGGATTTGGCCGGCTCTGGTTCTGTTCGGTCTGGTCTGATTGGGTTTGGTCGGGTTGGATTTGGTTTTGGTCGAGTGGTTGGATTTGGTTTGCTCTGTTTGTGTTCTATCGGATCTGATTAGGTTTGGTCGGTTCTGGTTAGGTTTGGTCGGGATTGGTTAGGTTGAGTCGGGTCTGGTTGGGTTTAGTCAGCTGTTTTTGTTGGGCGGGTGTAATTGGGTTTGGTCGGAATTGGTTGGGTTTAGTCGGGTTTGGCTAGGTTTGGTCGGATCTGGTAGTGTTCGGTCGGGTCTGATTGGGTTCGGTTGGATATGGTTATATTTGGTCAGGATTGTTTTGGCTTAGTCGGGTCTGGGTAGGTTTTGATTGGGTTGGATTTGGTTTTGGTCGACTGCTTAGATTTAGTCTGCTCTTGGTCTGTTCGGTCGGGTCTGAATGGGCTTGGTCGGGTTGGATTTGGTTTGCTCTGGTTGTGCTGGGTTTGGTTACGTCTGGTTATGTTTGGTTAGGCTTTGTTGGGTCTGGTTAGGTTGGTTGGGTCGAATTTGGTTTTGGTCAACTGGTTGGGTTTATTCGGCTCTAGTTCTGTTCGGTCGGGTCTGATTGGGTTTGGTTGGGTTTAGTCGGGTCTGGTTAGGTTTGGATTCGGTTTTGGTTGACTGGTTGGATTTGGTCGGCTCTGGTTGCACTCGGTCGGGTCTGATTGGATTTGGTCGGGTCTGCTTAGGTTTGGTCGGGATTGGTTAGGTTTAGTCGGGTCTGGCTAGGTTGGTTGGTTTGGTTTTGGTCGACTGGTTTGGTTTAGTCGGCTCTGGTTGGGTTTAGTCAGCTCTGGTTTTGTTGGGCGGGTGTAATTGGGTTTGGTCAGGATTGGTTGGGTTTAGTCGGGTCTGGGTAGGTTTGGTCGGATCTGGTAGTGTTCGTTCGGGTCTGATTGGGTTCGGTTAGGTATGGTTAGATTTTGTCAGGATTGTTTTGGCTTAGTCGGGTCTGGTTAGGTTTTGTCGGGTTGGATTTGGTTTTGGCCGACTGGATGGATTTGGTCGGCTCTGGTTGTGTTCGGTCGGGTCTGATCGGGTTTGGTCGGGTCTGGTTAGGTTTGGTTGTGATTGGTTAGGCTTAGTCAGGTTTGGTTAGGTTTTGACCAGGTTTGATTTGGGTTTGGTCGACTGGTTGGGTTTAGTCGGCTCTGATTCTGTTTGGTTGGGTGTGATTGGGTTTGGTGAGGATTGGTTGGGTGGGTTTGTTTGGATTTGGTTTTGGTCGACTGGTTGGGTTTATCGGCTCTGATTCTGTTCGGTTGGGTCTGATCGGGTTTGGTCGGGATTGGTTGGGTTTAGTCAGGTCTGGTTAGGCTTGTTCCGGTTGGATTTGGCTTTGGTCAACTGCTTGGATTTGGTAAGCTGTGGTTGTGTTCGATTGGGTTTAGTCTGGTCTAGTTAGGTTTGGTCAGGATTGGTTAGGCTTAGTCGGGTCTGGTTAGGTTTTGGTCGACTGGTGGGATTTGGCCGGCTCTGGTTATGTTCGGTTGGGTCTGATTGGGTTTGGTTGGGTTTGGTTTGGTTTGTATGGGATTGCTTAGGTTTTGTTGGGTCTGGTTAGGTTTGGCAGGGTTGGATTTGGTTTTGGTCGACTGGTTGCATTTTGTCTGCTCTGTGTTCTGTCGGATATGATTAGGTTTTGTCGGTTCTGGTTAGGTTTGGTCGGGATTGGTTAGGTTTAGTCGGGTCTGGTTGGGTTTAGTCAGGTCTGGTTTTGTTGGGTGGGTGTAATTGGGTTTGGTCGGGATTGGTTGGGTTTAGTTGGGTCTGGTCGGATCTGGTAGTGTTCGGTCGGGTCTGATTGGGTTCGGTAGGGTATGGTTAGATTTGGTCAGGATTGGTTTGGCTTAGTTGGGTCTGGTTAGGTTTTGATCGGGTTGGATTTGGTTTTGGTCGACTGGTTGGATTTGGTCGGCTCTGGTGTTCGGTCGTGTCTGATTGGGTTTGGATGGGATTGGTTAGGTTTAGTCGGGGCTGGTTAGGTTGGTTGGGTTGGATTTGGTTTGGTCGACTGGTTGGGTTTAGTCGGCTCTGGTTCTGTTCGGTTGGGTCTGATTGGGTTTGGTGGGGATTAGTTGGGTTTGTTTGGATTGTTTGGTCGGGTTGGTTTATTTGGATTTCGTTTTGGTCGACTGGTTGGGTTTAGTCGGCTCTGGTTCCGTTCTGTCGGGTCTGATTGGGTTTGGTTGGGTTTAGTCGGGTCTGGTTAGGTTTGGATTTGGTTTTGGTCAACTGGTTGGGATTGGTCGGCTCTGGTTGCATTCAGTCAGGTCTGATTGGGTTTGGTCGGGATTGGTTGGGTTTAGTGAGGTCTGGTTAGGTTTGATCGGGTTGGATTTGGTCGGCTCTGGTTGTGTTCGGTCGGGTCTGATTGGGTTTGGTCGGGTTGGATTTGGTTTTGGTCGAGTGGTTGGATTTGGTTTGCTCTGTTTGTGTTCTGTCGGATCTGATTAGGTTTGGTCAGTTCTGGTTAGGTTTGGTCGGGATTGGGTAGGTTTAGTCGGGTCTGGTTGGGTTTAGTCAGCTCTGCTTTTGTTGGGCGGGTGTAATTGGGTTTGGTCAGGATTGGTTGGGTTTAGTCGGGTCTGGCTAGGTTTGGTCGGATCTGGTAGTGTTCGGTCGGGTCTGATTGGGTTCGGTTGGGTATGGTTAGATTTTGTCTGGATTGTTTTGGCTTAGTCGGGTCTGGTTAGGTTTTGATCGGGTTGGATTTGGTTTTGGTCGACTGGTTAGATTTGGTCGGCTCTGGTTGTGTTCGGTCGGGTCTGATCGGGTTTGTTCGGGTCTGGTTAGGTTTGGTTGTGATTGGTTAGGCTTAGTCAGGTCTGGTTAGGTTTTGACCAGGTTGGATTTGGGTTTGGTCGACTGGTTGGGTTTAGTCGGCTCTGATTCTGTTTGGTTGGGTGTGATTGGGTTTGGTGAGGATTGGTTGGGTGGGTTTGTTTGGATTTGGTTTTGGTCGACTGGTTGGGTTTATCGGCTCTGATTCTGTTCGGTTGGGTCTGATCGGGTTTGGTCGGGATTGGTTGGGTTTAGTCAGGTCTGGTTAGGCTTGTTCCGGTTGGATTTGGCTTTGGTCAACTGCTTGGATTTGGTCAGCTGTGGTTGTGTTCGATTGGGTTTAGTCTGGTCTAGTTAGGTTTGGTCGGGATTGGTTAGGCTTAGTCGGGTCTGGTTAGGTTTTGGTCGACTGGTGGGATTTGGCCGGCTCTGGTTATGTTCGGTTGGGTCTGATTGGGTTTGGTTGGGTTTGGTTTGGTTTGTATGGGATTGCTTAGGTTTTGTTGGGTCTGGTTAGGTTTGGCAGGGTTGGATTTGGTTTTGGTCGACTGGTTGGATTTTGTCTGCTCTGTGTTCTGTCGGATATGATTAGGTTTTGTCGGTTCTGGTTAGGTTTGGTCGGGATTGGTTAGGTTTAGTCGGGTCTGGTTGGGTTTAGTCAGGTCTGGTTTTGTTGGGTGGGTGTAATTGGGTTTGGTCGGGATTGGTTGGGTTTAGTTGGGTCTGGTCGGATCTGGTAGTGTTCGGTCGGGTCTGATTGGGTTCGGTAGGGTATGGTTAGATTTGGTCAGGATTGGTTTGGCTTAGTTGGGTCTGGTTAGGTTTTGATCGGGTTGGATTTGGTTTTGGTCGACTGGTTGGATTTGGTCGGCTCTGGTGTTCGGTCGTGTCTGGTTGGGTTTGGATGGGATTGGTTAGGTTTAGTCGGGGCTGGTTAGGTTGGTTGGGTTGGATTTGGTTTGGTCGACTGGTTGGGTTTAGTCGGCTCTGGTTCTGTTCGGTTGGGTCTGATTGGGTTTGGTGGGGATTAGTTGGGTTTGTTTGGATTTGGTTTTGGTCGACTGGTTGGGTATAGTTGGCTCTGGTTCTATTCAGTCAGGTCTGATTGGGTTCGGTCGGGTTGGTTTATTTGGATCTCATTTTGGTCGACTGGTTGGGTTTAGTCAGCTCTGCTTCTGTTCTGTCATGTCTGATTGGGTTTGGTTGGGTTTAGTCGGGTCTGGTTAGGTTTGGATTTGGTTTTGGTCGACTGGTTGGATTTGGTCGGCTCTGGTTGCATTCGGTCGGGTCTGCATGGGTTTGGTCGGGTCTGCTTAGGTTTGGTAGGGATTGGTTAGGTTTAGTCGGGTCTGGCTAGGTTGGTTGGGTTGGATTTGGTTTTGGTCGACTGGTTTGGTTTAGTCGGCTCTGGTTCTGTTCGGTCGGGTCTTATTAGGTTTGGTCGTGTTGGATTTGGTTTTGGTCGACCGGTTGGATTTGGTCGGCTCTGGTTGTGTTCGGTCGGGTCTGATTGTTTTTGGTTGGGTTTAGTCGGGTCTGGTTAGGTTTGGTCGGGTGGGATTTGGTTTTGGTCGACTGGTTGGATTTGGTCGGCTCTGGTGTTCGGTCGTGTCTGATTGGGTTTGGATGGGATTGGTTAGGTTTAGTCGGGGCTGGTTAGGTTGGTTGGGTTGGATTTGGTTTGGTCGACTGGTTGGGTTTAGTCGGCTCTGGTTCTGTTCGGTTGGGTCTGAATGTGTTTGGTGGGGATTAGTTGGGTTTGTTTGGGTGGGTTTGTTTGGATTTGGTTTTGGTCGACTGGTTGGGTTTAGTTGGCTCTGGTTCTATTCGGTCAGGTCTGATTGGGTTTGGTCGGGTTGGTTTATTTGGATTTCGTTTTGGTCGACTGGTTGGGTTTAGTCGGCTCTGCTTCTGTTCTGTCATGTCTGATTGGGTTTGGTTGGGTTTAGTCGGGTCTGGTTAGGTTTGGATTTGGTTTTGGTCGACTGGTTGGGTTTAGTCGGCTCTGGTTCTGTTCGGTCGGGTCTGATTGGGTTTGGTCGGGTTGGATTGGGTTTTGGTCGACTGGTTGGATTTGGTTTGCTCTGGTTGTGTTCGGTCGGGTCTGATTCGGTTACGTTGGGTCTGGTTAGGTTTGGTCGGGATTGATTAGGCTTAGTTGGGTCTGGTTAGGTTTTTATCGGGTTGGATTTGGTTTTGGTCGACTGGTTGGATTTGGTCTGCTCTGTTTGTGTTCTGTCGGATCTGATTAGGTTTTGTCGGTTCTGGTTAGGTTTGGTCGGGATTGGTTAGGTTTAGTCGGGTCTGGCTGGGTTTAGTCAGCTCTGGTTTTGTTGGGTGGGTGTAATTGGGTTTGGTCGGGATGGGTTGGGTTTAGTCGGGTCTGGTCGGATCTGATAGTGTTCGGTTGGGTCTGCATGGGTTTGGTCGGGTCTGCTTAGGTTTGGTCGGGATTGGTTAAGTTTAGTCGGGTCTGGCTAGGTTGGTTGGGTTAGATTTGGTTTTGGTCGACTGGTTTGGTTTAGTCGGCTCTGGTTCTGTTCGGTCGGGTCTTATTAGGTTTGGTCGGGTCTGGTTAGGTTTGGTCGGGTTGGATTTGGTTTTGGTCGACCGGTTGGATTTGGTCGGCTCTGGTCGTGTTCGGTCGGGTCTGATTGTGTTTGGTTGGGTTTAGTCGGGTCTGGTTAGGTTTGGTCGGATGGGATTTGGTTTTGGTCGACTGGTTGGATTTGGTCGGCTCTGCTTCTGTTCGGTCGGGTCTGATTGGGTTTTGTTGGGTCTAGTCGGGTCTGGTTAGGTTTGGATTTGGTTTTGGTCGACTGGTTGGATTTGGTCGGCTCTGGTTGCATTCGGTCGGGTCTGATCGGGTTTGGTCGGGTCTGCTTAGGTTTGGTCGTGATTGGTTAGGTTTAGTCGGATCTGGCTAGGTTGGTTGGGTTGGATTACGATTTGGTCGACTGGTTTGGTTTAGTCGGCTCTGGTTCTGTTCGGTCGGGTCTGATTAGGTTTGGTTGGGTTGGATTTGGTTTTGGTTGTCTGGTTGGATTCGGTCGGCTCTGGTTGTTTTCGGTCGGGTCAGATTGGGTTTGGTTGGGTTTTGTCAGGTCTGGTTAGGTTTGGTCGGGTCAGATTTGGTTTTTGTCGACTGGTTGGATTTGGTGGCTCTGGTTGTGTTCGGTCGCATCTGATTGGGTTTGGTTGGATCTGGTAAGGTTCGGTCGGGATTGATTAGGTTTGGTCTGGTCTGGTTAGGTTTTGTCGAGTTGGATTTGGTTTTGATCGACTGGACGGATTTGGTTGGCTCTGGTTGTGTTCGGTCAGGTCTGATTGGGTTCGGTCGGGTCTGATTGGCTTTGGTCGGGATTGGTTGGGTTTAGTCAGGTCTGGTTAGGTTTGATCGGGTTGGATTTGGCCGGCTCTGGTTCTGTTCGGTCTGGTCTGATTGGGTTTGGTCGGGTTGGATTTGGTTTTGGTCGAGTGGTTGGATTTGGTTTGCTCTGTTTGTGTTCTATCGGATCTGATTAGGTTTGGTCGGTTCTGGTTAGGTTTGGTCGGGATTGGTTAGGTTGAGTCGGGTCTGGTTGGGTTTAGTCAGCTGTTTTTGTTGGGCGGGTGTAATTGGGTTTGGTCGGAATTGGTTGGGTTTAGTCGGGTTTGGCTAGGTTTGGTCGGATCTGGTAGTGTTCGGTCGGGTCTGATTGGGTTCGGTTGGATATTGTCACGTCTCGGTAGAAGACCAAGGAGAACCTAGCGATAGATGGTTTGAATGGTGGACCAGAACAAGTCTTGTGTTCAAGCTTCTTTCACTTCCAGGCTCGCGCTTGTCGTCATCTTTTGCGTCGTCTTCCATGCGGCATTTGCCCCCCTCCTTAGGAAGCATCGTCCCGATGAGAACAAAAGGAAGTAGGAGGTTAAGGTCAGACTGAGTGGTATGGCTTCATACGCACGACGTGGACGACGTCAGCTTGGTGCTGGCGTCGCTTTGATGTCGACACCCCGTCTGGCATCACCTCATAAGTGACGTCGGTTAAACGTCGCTGAACAACATAGGGTCCAAAGTATCGTCGCAATAGTTTTTCGGAGAGTCCACGGCGGCGAATAGGTGTCCAGACCCACACTTTGTCGCCAGGTTCGTACATTACATGCCGGTGTCTCTGATTGTAGCATTGTGCATCGTGCGCCTGCTGATTTTGAATCCGCACACGAGCTAGTTGGCGAGCTTCCTCTGCACGCTGAGCGAATTCCTCGGCGTCCTGGTCGAGATCATCGGTGTCGGCATTCGGGAGCAACATTGCATCCAGCATAGTTGTTACTGGTCGCCCGTGAAGGAGGCTGAATGGTGTCATGCGAGTGGTGTCTTGGCGGGCCGTATTGTAGGCGAACGTAACGTAGGGAAGTATTTCGTCCCAATTCTTGTGGTTTACGTCGACGTACATGCAAAGCATGTCTGCGAGGGTCTTATTGAGGCGTTCCGTCAACCCATTGGTTTGAGGGTGATAGGCAGTAGTTTTACGGTGACTGGTACCACTGAGGCGAAGAACGATTTCCAAAAGTTCGGCCGTAAATGTAGTTCCTCGGTCAGTTATAATAAGTGCCGGAGCGCCATGCCTCAGGACAATGTTCTCAACGAAGAACCTAGCTGCTTCGGCGGCGGTACCCCTTGGCAGAGCCTTGGTCTCCGCGTAGCGGGTCAGATAATCAGTGGCGACAATTATCCATTTATTCCCGGCTGTAGACGTCGGAAATGGTCCCAGGAGGTCCATGCCAATTTGCTTAAAAGGTGTCGCTGGCACTTGAAGAGGGTGGAGTAGGCCAGCTGGTTTTACTGGGGGTGATTTACGGCGCTGGCAGTCAATGCACGTACGTACATAGCGTTTCACTGTCGCCGGCAGTTTTGGCCAGTAGTATCCGTGCTGTACTCTAGCCAACGTGCGGGTGTAGCCTAGGTGACCGGCGGTTGGCTCGTCGTGGCACGCTTGCAAAACTTCAGTGCGGAGAACCGATGGGACGACGAGCAGAAAACTGTTTCCCCCAGGACGGAAGTTCTTCTTGTAAAGGACGTTGTTGCGAATAAAAAATGAAGAGATTACTCGGGCGAAAATCTTCGGCACAACCGTAGTTCGCTTCTCCAAGAAATCAATAAGAGGGAGCAATTCCTGATCCTCTCGCTGCTGTTGGGAAAGCGTTGCGTCATCTATGACACCTAAAAACGCAGTGTCTTCATCGGTCATAGTGGAAGGTTCGACCGGCGCTCGCGAAAGGCAATCTGCATCTGTGTGCTTCTTTCCAGATTTGTAAATAACTGCCATGTCAAATTCTTGCAATCGAAGGCTCCAACGCGCGAGTCTCCCTGAAGGGTCCTTTAAGTTCGTCAGCCAACAGAGAGAGTGATGGTCGCTGACGACTTGAAAGGGGCGAGCGTACAAATAAGGGCGGAATTTCATAACCGCCCATACCACTGCAAGACATTCTTTTTCGGTTGCCGAGTAGTTCGCTTCTGCTTTAGATAGGGTCCTGCTGGCGTAAGCAATTACCTTTTCCACACCATCCTGGCGCTGTACTAACACAGCACCTAAGCCCACGTTGCTGGCATCCGTATGAAGCAGTGTAGGGGCGTCGTCATCAAAGTGCGCCAGGACAGGTGGTGTCTGTAGACGCCTCCTCAGCTCATTGAAAGCTTGTTGCTGTTCTTCACCCCAGCGAAAGACTGCGTTGTCACGAGTCAGTGAAGTTAATGGCCAGGCTATTCGTGAAAAGCCAGCAATAAACCGACGGTAATAGGCGCAAAGACCCAAGAAGCGCCGCAATGTCTTTTTGTCCGTAGGTGTTGGGAACTTGGCGACTGCGGAGAGCTTTTCAGGATCCGGCCGAACACCTTCTTGGCTGACGACGTGGCCTAAGAACTGCAGCTCCTCGTAACCGAAGTGGCACTTCTCGGGTTTTAATGTGAGGCCCGCAGATTGTATGGCCTGAAACACAGCTAGCAAACGGAGTAGATGCTCTTCAAATGTAGCCGAAAACACTATCACGTCGTCAAGATACACCAAGCATGTTTGCCACTTAAGTCCCGAAAGCACAGTGTCCATCAGTCTCTGAAATGTTGCTGGCGCCGAGCATAAACCGAACGGAAGGACTTTAAACTCATACAATCCGTCGGGAGTGATGAATGCTGTCTTCTCCCGATCCCTCTCATCCACTTCGATTTGCCAATATCCACTTTTCAAGTCCATCGACGAGAAGTAACGTGCATTTCGTAGGCGATCTAAGGAGTCGTCGATGCGAGGGAGAGGGTACACGTCTTTTTTGGTCACTTGGTTGAGCTTGCGATAGTCTATGCAAAATCGTAAGCTGCCGTCTTTCTTTTTAACAAGTACCACGGGGGAAGCCCAGGGACTCTGTGACGGCTGGATAACGTCGTCTCTAAGCATTTCGGCCACCTGGCGCTGAATGGCTTCACGTTCTTTCGGAGCCACACGGTAAGGATTTTGTCGAATCGGGCGAATCGAGTCATCCGTGATAATTCGATGTTTTGTCAAAGGCGTTTGGCCGATCCGCGATTCTGAAGCAAAACAGTCTCGAAATTGATCTATGAGATCCAAAAGGCGGTCCCGCTCTGAAGAAGACAGATTTGGGCTCACATCAACGATGGTTACGGGTGTCTTGCACACTGATCCTCTCTGTTGCAGTAAGCAACAGTGCTGCGCATTTGGGAGGCTGTCGAAAAAGGCCACAGTTGTGCCTTTTGGAATTTGCTGACGCTCGTCGCTGAAGTTTGTCAGCAGCAGTTCGGTATGCCCATTGGTCAAGTTGACCAGCCCACGAGCTATAGAAACACCTCGGCTGAGTACCAGGGTAACTGCCCGTTCGGCGACGCCATCGCCTGTATGCGCCACGTCGCATTTCACTTCAACAAGAGAACATGATCTCGGAGGTAATGTCACCATCTCATTGGCGACGCGTAAGGGCAATAGTGGTACTTGCGCATAACCAAGGTCTTCATGGTTATTGGTGAAGGCAACGATGCTGTCACGGATGCTGATTACAGCCCCATGAAGACGCAGAAAGTCCATGCCCAAGATGAGGTCTTTGCAGCAGTCAGGGAGAATAACGAAGCTGCCAACAAACACCGCGTTTCCTATTCCTATCCGGGCAGTGCATTTCCCTGTCGGTGCCAGTAGCTGACCCCCAGCACTTCTTATTACTGGCCCAGTCCATTCAGTTTTTACTTTGCGCAGGGTGTCGGCCAGTTTCTGGCTAATAATTGAAAAATCTGCCCCGGTATCCACCAGAGCATGTACCGCCAGCCCATCAATGGAAACGGCGAGGTCAGCGCTAACAAAATTATCTGGGTTGATCGTCCCTTTCGGCATTTGCGGCGGAAGCGCGGCAAGGTCGGCGCTGTCAGCTTCGTCGTCATGGCTTGAGAGGTCTTAGGAACTTGGGCGTTTGAGGAGTCGTTCGGCAGATGACTGTACTCCGGCGCTAGGCCTAGAAGGCGGCGACTAGCACGATGGACAGGCGTGTCGATGTTTGGGATCCGCTGTGGACTGCCGGAAGGAGTCCTATGCACACCCAGCACCTCCACCAGTGTCACGTCTCGGTAGAAGACCAAGGAGAACCTAGCGATAGATGGTTTGAATGGTGGACCAGAACAAGTCTTGTGTTCAAGCTTCTTTCACTTCCAGGCTCGCGCTTGTCGTCATCTTTTGCGTCGTCTTCTATGCGGCAATATGGTTAGATTTGGTCAGGATTGTTTTGGCTTAGTCGGGTCTGGGTAGGTTTTGATTGGGTTGGATTTGGTTTTGGTCGACTGCTTAGATTTAGTCGGCTCTTGGTCTGTTCGGTCGGGTCTGAATGGGCTTGGTCGGGTTGGATTTGGTTTGCTCTGGTTGTGCTGGGTTTGGTTAGGTCTGGTTATGTTTGGTTAGGCTTTGTTGGGTCTGGTTAGGTTGGTTGGGTCGAATTTGGATTTGGTCAACTGGTTGGGTTTATTCGGCTCTAGTTCTGTTCGGTCGGGTCTGATTGGGTTTGGTCGAATGGGTTTGTTTGGATTTCGTTTTGGTGTACTGGTTGGGTTTAGTTGGCTCTGGTTCTGTTTGGTTGGGTCTGATTGGGTTTGGTGGGGATTGGTTGGGTTTGTTTGGATTTGGTTTTGGTCGACTGGTTGGGTTTAGTCGGCTCTGGTTCTGTTCGGTCGGGTCTGATTGGGTCTGGTCGGGATGGGTTGGATTTAGTCGGGTCTTGTTAGGTTTGGTCGGGTTGGTTTTGGTCGACTGGTTGGATTTGGTCGGCTCTGGTTCTGTCCGGTCGGGCCTGATTGGGTTTGGTGGGGATTAGTTGGGTTTGTTTGGATTTGGTTTTGGTCGACTGGTTGGGTATAGTTGGCTCTGGTTCTATTCAGTCAGGTCTGATTGGGTTTGGTCGGGTTGGTTTATTTGGATCTCGTTTTGGTCGACTGGTTGGGTTTAGTCGGCTCTGCTTCTGTTCTGTCATGTCTGATTGGGTTTGGTTGGGTTTAGTCGGGTCTGGTTAGGTTTGGATTTGGTTTTGGTCGACTGGTTGGATTTGGTCGGCTCTGGTTGCATTCGGTCGGGTCTGCATGGGTTTGGTCGGGTCTGCTTAGGTTTGGTAGGGATTGGTTAGGTTTAGTCGGGTCTGATTGGGTTTGGTTGGGTTGGATTTGGTTTTGGTCGTCTGGTTGGATTCGGTCGGCTCTGGTTGTTTTCGGTCGGGTCAGATTGGGTTTGGTTGGGTTTTGTCAGGTCTGGTTAGGTTTGGTCGGGTCGGATTTGGTTTTTGTCGACTGGTTGGATTTGGTGGCTCTGGTTGTGTTCGGTCGCATCTGATTGGGTTTGGTTGGATCTGGTAAGGTTCGGTCGGGATTGATTAGGTTTGGTCTGGTCTGGTTAGGTTTTGTCGAGTTGGATTTGGTTTTGATCGACTGGACGGATTTGGTTGGCTCTGGTTGTGTTCGGTCAGGTCTGATTGCGTTCGGTCGGGTCTGATTGGCTTTGGTCGGGATTGGTTGGGTTTAGTCAGGTCTGGTTAGGTTTGATCGGGTTGGATTTGGCCGGCTCTGGTTCTGTTCGGTCTGGTCTGATTGGGTTTGGTCGGGTTGGATTTGGTTTTGGTCGAGTGGTTGGATTTGGTTTGCTCTGTTTGTGTTCTATCGGATCTGATTAGGTTTGGTCGGTTCTGGTTAGGTTTGGTCGGGATTGGTTAGGTTGAGTCGGGTCTGGTTGGGTTTAGTCAGCTGTTTTTGTTGGGCGGGTGTAATTGGGTTTGGTCGGAATTGGTTGGGTTTAGTCGGGTTTGGCTAGGTTTGGTCGGATCTGGTAGTGTTCGGTCGGGTCTGATTGGGTTCGGTTGGATATGGTTAGATTTGGTCAGGATTGTTTTGGCTTAGTCGGGTCTGGGTAGGTTTTGATTGGGTTGGATTTGGTTTTGGTCGACTGCTTAGATTTAGTCGGCTCTTGGTCTGTTCGGTCGGGTCTGAATGGGCTTGGTCGGGTTGGATTTGGTTTGCTCTGGTTGTGCTGGGTTTGGTTAGGTCTGGTTATGTTTGGTTAGGCTTTGTTGGGTCTGGTTAGGTTGGTTGGGTCGAATTTGGATTTGGTCAACTGGTTGGGTTTATTCGGCTCTAGTTCTGTTCGGTCGGGTCTGATTGGGTTTGGTCGAATGGGTTTGTTTGGATTTCGTTTTAGTGTACTGGTTGGGTTTAGTTGGCTCTGGTTCTGTTTGGTTGGGTCTGATTATGTTTGGTGGGGATTTGTCTGGGTTTGTTTGGATTTGGTTTTGGTCGACTGGTTGGGTTTAGTCGGCTCTGGTTCTGTTCGCAAACGGAGCAAACGGAAGAACCGAAAATGGACATGGAAAAGTCCTAACGGAGAGACTAAAAATGAAATCGACTTCATAATGTGTTCAACCCCCGCCATTGTGCAGGATGTAGAGGTAATCGGGAAAGTTCGATGTAGTGACCACAGGATGGTGAGGTCCCGAATTAGCCTAAATCTGAAGAAGGAACGCAATAGATTAGTAAGAAAGAAACCCATCAACGAATTAGCGGTGAGGGGGAGGGCAGAAGAATTCAGGATCTCGCTACAGAATAGGTATTCAGCTCTAACTGAGGATGGCGACATTACCCTAGAGGCAAGGAACAATAATTTCAGAGATATCATTACTGAGTGCGCGGTAGAAGTAGGCGGTAGGATAGTTAGAGAGGATACCGGTAAGCTGTCTAAGGAGACGAAAGATTTGATTAAGAAACGGCAGAGTATGAAAGCTTCCAATCCAACAGACCAGATCGAATTCGCCGAGATATCAAAGCTAATCAATAAGCGCAAGGTGGCCGATATAAGGAAGTATAACATGGAGAAAATTGAGCATGCTGTAAAGAACGGGGGAAGCCTTAAAGCGGTAAAGAAGAAATTGGGCATAGGCAAAAACCAGATGTATGCGATAAGGGACAAGGCGGGCAACGTCATCACTAATATGGACAAGATAGTCAAAGTAGCCGAGGAGTTCTATACAGATCTCTACAGTAGCCAAAGTAGTCAGGACCGTAATGAGATTGGCGGTAGGGAAAAACAGTCAGACGTTCCACCAGTGACGAAGGAAGAGGTCAAGAAAGCACTAGAAACTATGAAAAGAGGGAAATCAGCTGGAGAGGATCAGATAACTACAGATTTGCTGAAGGACGGGGGGGATATCGTGCTAGAAAAACTGGCCACCCTGTATACGCAGTGCCTGGTGTCATCGACGGTACCGGAAGCATGGAAGAATGCAAACATTATCCTCATTCACAAGAAAGGGGACTCTAAGGACCTTAAAAATTACAGACCAATCAGCTTACTGTCTGTTACGTATAAGGTATTTACTAAGGTAATCGCTAATAGAATCAGGACAACCTTAGACTGCAATCAAGCAAAGGATCAAGCAGGGTTTCGGAAACGGTACTCTACTATCGATCATATCCATACCATCAATCAGGTGATAGAAAAATGCTCGGAATATAACCAGCCCTTATACATAGCATTCATTGATTACGAAAAAGCATTTGACTCAGTTGAAACCTCGGCGGTGATGCAGGCATTGCGAAATCAGGGGGTAGACGAGCCGTACGTGAAAGTACTGGAAGATATATATAGTGGCTGCACAGCAACCATAGTTCTACATAAAGAAAGCAACAAAATTCCCATAAAGAAAGGTGTTAGGCAAGGAGACACAATCTCCCCAGTACTATTCACAGCATGTTTAGAGGAAGTATTCAGAGACTTGGAATGGGAGCAGTTAGGGATAAGGGTAGATGGAGAATACCTCAGTAATCTGCGATTTGCTGATGACATTGCCTTGCTAAGCAACTCGGGGGATGAACTGCAAATAATGATTGATGACCTAGACAGGAAAAGTAGAAAGGTAGGCTTGAAAATCAATATGCAGAAGACTAAGGTAATGTTCAACAGCCTCGGGAAGGAACATGAGTTTACATTAGGTAGCGAAATACTGGAAGTAGTAGGCGAATATATCTACTTAGGACAGGTAGTAACCGCAGATCCGGATCATGAAAAGGAAATAACAAGAAGAATAAGATTGGGATGGAGCGCGTTTGGCAAGCACTCGCAGATTATGACTAGCAGCTTACCGGTATCGCTCAAGAGGAAAGTATACAACAGTTGCATCTTGCCTGTACTCACCTATGGGGCTGAAACGTGGAGGCTAACCAAGAGAGTTCTACTTAAGTTGAGGACAACCCAGAGGGCTATGGAACGAAAAATGGTAGGGGTAACATTAAGAGATAGAAAGCGTGCAGAGTGGGTCAGAGAAATAACTCAAGTTAACGACATTCTAGTGGAAATTAAGAAGAAGAAATGGACATGGGCAGGACATGTAGTGCGAAGAGAGGATAACCGATGGTCGCTGAGGGTAACAAACTGGATTCCAAGGGAAGGAAAGCGTAGCAGGGGGCGGCAGAAAGTTAGGTGGGCGGATGAGATTAAGAAGTTCGCAGGGGTCAAGTGGATGCAGCTAGCACAGAACCGGGTTAAGTGGAGAGATATGGGAGAGGCCTTCGCCCTGCAGTGGGTATAATCAGGCTGATGATGATGATGATGATGATGATGGTTCTGTTCGGTCGGGTCTGATTGGGTCTGGTCGGGATGGGTTGGATTTAGTCGGGTCTTGTTAGGTTTGGTCGGGTTGGTTTTGGTCGACTGGTTGGATTTGGTCGGCTCTGGTTCTGTCCGGTCGGGCCTGATTGGGTTTGGTCGGGATTGGTTAGTCGGGTCTGGTTAGGTTTTAATCGGGTTGGATTTGGTTTTGGTCGACTGGTTGGATTTGGTCGGCTCTGCTTGTGTTCGGTCAGGTGTGATTGGGTTTGGTCGGGTCTGGTCAGGATTGGTTAGGCTTAGTCGGGTCTCGTTATGTTTTGATCGGGTTAGATTTGGTTTTGGTCGACTGCTTGGATTTGGTTGGCTTTGGTTGTGTTCGGTCAGGTTTGATTGGGTTCGGTCGGGTCTGATTGGGTTTGTTCAGGATTGGTTGGGTTTAGTCAGGTCTGGTTAGGTTTGATCGGGTTGGATTTGGTCGGCTTTGGTTGTGTTCGGTCGGGTCTGATTGGGTTTGGTTTGGGTTGGTTAGGTTTGGTCGAGATTGCTTAGGTTTAGTCGGATCGGGTTGGATTTGGTTTTGGTCGACTGGTTGGATTTGGTCGACACTGGTTCTGTTCGGTCGGGTCTGATTGGGTTTGGTCGGGTTGGATTTGGTTTTGGTCGACTGGTTTGATTTGGTTTGCTCTGGTTGTGTTCGGTTGGGTCTGATTCGGTTTGGTTGGGTCTGGTTAGGTTTGGTCGGGATTGGTTAGGCTTAGTTGGGTCTGGTTAGGTTTTGATCGGGTTGGATTTGGTTTTGGTCGACTGGTTGGATTTGGTCGGCTCTGTTTGTGTTCTGTTGGATCTGATTAGGTTTGGTCGGTTCTGGTTAGGTTTGGTCGGGATTGGTTAGGTTTAGTCGGGTCAAGTTGGGTTTAGTCAGCTCTGGTTTTGTTGGGCGGGTGCAATTGGGTTTGGTCGGGATTGGTTGGGTTTAGTCGGGTCTGGTCGGATCTGGTAGTGTTCGGTAGGGTCTGATTGGGTTCGATTGGGTATGGTTAGATTTGGTCAGGTTTGGCTTGGCTTAGTCCAGTCTGGTTAGGTTTTGATCGGGTTGGATTTAGTTTTGGTCGACTGGTTAGATTTGGTCGGCTCTGGTTGTGTTCGGTCGGGTCTGATTTGGGCTGGTCGGGTGTGGTTATGTTTGGTTGTGATTGGTTAGGCTTAGTCAGGTCTGGTTAGGTTTTGACCAGGTTGGATTTGGGTTTGGTCGACTGGTTGGATTTGGTCGGCTCTGGTGTTCGGTCGTGTCTGATTGGGTTTGGATGGGATTGGTTAGGTTTAGTCGGGGCTGGTTAGGTTGGTTGGGTTGGATTTGGTTTGGTCGACTGGTTGGGTTTAGTCGGCTCTGGTTCTGTTCGGTTGGGTCTGATTGGGTTTGTTGGGGATTGGTTGGGTTTGGTTGTTTGGGTTTGTTTGGATTTGGTTTTGGTCGACTGGTTGGGTTTAGTTGGCTCTGGTCCTATTCGGTCGGGTCTGATTGGGTTTGGTCGGGTTGGTTTATTTGGATTTCGTTTTGGTCGACTGGTTGGGTTTAGTCGGCTCTGGTTCTGTTCTGTCGGGTCTGATTGGGTTTGGTTGGGTTTAGTCGTGTCTGGTTAGGTTTGGTCACGTTGGATTTGGTTTTGGTCGACTGGTTAAATTTGGTCGGCTCTGCTTCTGTTCGGTCGGGTCTGATTGGGATTGGTTGGGTTTAGTCGGGTCTGGTTAGGTTTGGATTTGGTTTTGGTCGACTGAATGGATTTGGTCGGCTCTGGTTGCATTCGGTCGGGTCTGATTGGGTTTGGTCGGGTCTGCTTAGGTTTGGTCGGGATTGGTTAGGTTTAGTCGGGTCTGGCTAGATTGGTTGGGTTGGATTTGGTTTTGGTCGACTGGTTTGGTTTTGTCGGCTCTGGTTGTGTTCTGTCGGGTCTGATTGGGTTTGGTTAGGTTTAGTCGGGTCTGGTTAGATTTGGTCAGGTTGGACTTGGTTTTTGTCGACTGGTTGGATTTGGTGGCTCTGGTTGTGTTCGGTTGGATCTGATTTGGTTTGGTTGGATCTGGTAAGGTTTGGTCGGGATTGACTAGGCTTGGTCTGGTTTGGTTAGGTTTTGTCGGGTTGGATTTGGTTTTGGTCGACTGGATAGATTTGGTTGGCTCTGGTTCTATTCGGTCGGGTCTGATTGGGTTTGGTCGGGATTGGTTGGGTTTAGTCAGGTCTGGTTAGGTTTGATCAAGTTGGATTTGGTCGGCTCTGGTTCTGTTCGGTCGGGTCTGATTGGGTTTCGTCGGGTCTGGTTAGGTTTGGTTGTGATTGGTTAGGCTTAGTCAGGTCTGGTTAGGTTTTGGTCGACTGGTGGGATTTGGCCGGTTCTGGTGTTCGGTCGTGTCTGATTCGGTGTGGATGGGATTGGTTAGGTTTAGTCGGGGCTGGTTAGGTTGGTTGGGTTGGATTTGGTTTGGTCGACTGGTTGGGTTTAGTCGGCTCTGGTTCTGTTTGGTTGGGTCTGATTGGGTTTGGTGGGGATTGGTTCGGTTGGGTGGGTTTGTTTGGATTTGGTTTTGGTCGACTGGTTGGGTTTAGTTGGCTCTGGCTCTATTCGGTCAGGTCTGATTGGGTTTGGTCGGGTTGGTTTATTTGGATTTTGTAAGGTCGACTGGTTGGGTTTAGTCGGCTCTGGTTCTGTTCTGTTGGGTCTGATTGGGTTTGGTTGGGTTTAGTCGGGTCTGGCTAGGTTGGTTGGGTTGGATTTGGTTTTGGTCGACTGGTTGGGTTTGGTCGGCTCTGGTTGCATTCGGTCGGGTCTGATTGGGTTTGGTCGGGTCTGCTTAGGTTTGGTCGGCATTGGTTAGCTTTAGTCGGGTCTGGCTAGGTTGGTTGGGTTGGATTTGGTTTTGGTCGACTGGTTTGGTTTATTCGGCTCTGGTTCTGTTCGGTCGGGCCTGATTAGGTTTGGTCGGGTCTGGTTCGGCTCTGGTTCTGTTCGGTCGGGTCTGATTAGGTTTGGTCGGGTCTGGTTAGGTTTGGTCAGGTGTGATTTGGTTTTGGTCGACTGGTTGGATTTGGTCGGCTCTGGTTGTGTTCGGTCGGGTCTGATTGGGTTTGGTTGGGTTTAGTGTGGTCTGGTTAGGTTTGGTCGGGTTGGGTTTGGTTTTGGTCAACTGGTTGGATTTGGTCGGCTCAGCTTCTGCTCGGTCGGGTCTGATTGGGTTTGGTTGGATTTAGTCGGGTCTGGTTAGGTTTGGATTCGGTTTTGGTTGACTGGTTGGATTTGGTCGGCTCTGGTTGCACTCGGTCGGGTCTGATTGGATTTGGTCGGGTCTGCTTAGGTTTGGTCGGGATTGGTTAGGTTTAGTCGGGTCTGGCTAGGTTGGTTGGTTTGGTTTTGGTCGACTGGTTTGGTTTAGTCGGCTCTGGTTCTGTTTGGTTGGGTCTGATTGGGTTTGGTGGGGATTGGTTCGGTTGGGTGGGTTTGTTTGGATTTGGTTTTGGTCGACTGGTTGGGTTTAGTTGGCTCTGGTTCTATTCGGTCAGGTCTGATTGGGTTTGGTCGGGTTGGTTTATTTGGATTTTGTAAGGTCGACTGGTTGGGTTTAGTCGGCTCTGGTTCTGTTCTGTTGGGTCTGATTGGGTTTGGTTGGGTTTAGTCGGGTCTGGCTAGGTTGGTTGGGTTGGATTTGGTTTTGGTCGACTGGTTGGGTTTGGTCGGCTCTGGTTGCATTCGGTCGGGTCTGATTGGGTTTGGTCGGGTCTGCTTAGGTTTGGTCGGCATTGGTTAGGTTTAGTCGGGTCTGGCTAGGTTGGTTGGGTTGGATTTGGTTTTGGTCGACTGGTTTGGTTTAGTCGGCTCTGGTTCTGTTCGGTCGGGTCTGATTAGGTTTGGTCGGGTCTGGTTCGGCTCTGGTTCTGTTCGGTCGGGTCTGATTAGGTTTGGTCGGGTCTGGTTAGGTTTGGTCAGGTGTGATTTGGTTTTGGTCGACTGGTTGGATTTGGTCGGCTCTGGTTGTGTTCGGTCAGGTCTGATTGGGTTTGGTCGGGTTGGTTTATTTGGATCTCGTTTTGGTCGACTGGTTGGGTTTAGTCGGCTCTGCTTCTGTTCTGTCATGTCTGATTGGGTTTGGTTGGGTTTAGTCGGGTCTGGTTAGGTTTGGATTTGGTTTTGGTCGACTGGTTGGATTTGGTCGGCTCTGGTTGCATTCGGTCGGGTCTGCATGGGTTTGGTCGGGTCTGCTTAGGTTTGGTAGGGATTGGTTAGGTTTAGTCGGGTCTGATTAGGTTTGGTTGGGTTGGATTTGGTTTTGGTCGTCTGGTTGGATTCGGTCGGCTCTGGTTGTTTTCGGTCGGGTCAGATTGGGTTTGGTTGGGTTTTGTCAGGTCTGGTTAGGTTTGGTCGGGTCGGATTTGGTTTTGGTCGACTGGTTGGATTTGGTGGCTCTGGTTGTGTTCGGTCGCATCTGATTGGGTTTGGTTGGATCTGGTAAGGTTCGGTCGGGATTGATTAGGTTTGGTCTGGTCTGGTTAGGTTTTGTCGAGTTGGATTTGGTTTTGATCGACTGGACGGATTTGGTTGGCTCTGGTTGTGTTCGGTCAGGTCTGATTGCGTTCGGTCGGGTCTGATTGGCTTTGGTCGGGATTGGTTGGGTTTAGTCAGGTCTGGTTAGGTTTGATCGGGTTGGATTTGGCCGGCTCTGGTTCTGTTCGGTCTGGTCTGATTGGGTTTGGTCGGGTTGGATTTGGTTTTGGTCGAGTGGTTGGATTTGGTTTGCTCTGTTTGTGTTCTATCGGATCTGATTAGGTTTGGTCGGTTCTGGTTAGGTTTGGTCGGGATTGGTTAGGTTGAGTCGGGTCTGGTTGGGTTTAGTCAGCTGTTTTTGTTGGGCGGGTGTAATTGGGTTTGGTCGGAATTGGTTGGGTTTAGTCGGGTTTGGCTAGGTTTGGTCGGATCTGGTAGTGTTCGGTCGGGTCTGATTGGGTTCGGTTGGATATGGTTAGATTTGGTCAGGATTGTTTTGGCTTAGTCGGGTCTGGGTAGGTTTTGATTGGGTTGGATTTGGTTTTGGTCGACTGCTTAGATTTAGTCGGCTCTTGGTCTGTTCGGTCGGGTCTGAATGGGCTTGGTCGGGTTGGATTTGGTTTGCTCTGGTTGTGCTGGGTTTGGTTAGGTCTGGTTATGTTTGGTTAGGCTTTGTTGGGTCTGGTTAGGTTGGTTGGGTCGAATTTGGATTTGGTCAACTGGTTGGGTTTATTCGGCTCTAGTTCTGTTCGGTCGGGTCTGATTGGGTTTGGTCGAATGGGTTTGTTTGGATTTCGTTTTGGTGTACTGGTTGGGTTTAGTTGGCTCTGGTTCTGTTTGGTTGGGTCTGATTATGTTTGGTGGGGATTTGTTGGGTTTGTTTGGATTTGGTTTTGGTCGACTGGTTGGGTTTAGTCGGCTCTGGTTCTGTTCGGTCGGGTCTGATTGGGTCTGGTCGGGATGGGTTGGATTTAGTCGGGTCTTGTTAGGTTTGGTCGGGTTGGTTTTGGTCGACTGGTTGGATTTGGTCGGCTCTGGTTCTGTCCGGTCGGGCCTGATTGGGTTTGGTCGGGATTGGTTAGTCGGGTCTGGTTAGGTTTTGATCGGGTTGGATTTGGTTTTGGTCGACTGGTTGGATTTGGTCGGCTCTGCTTGTGTTCGGTCAGGTGTGATTGGGTTTGGTCGGGTCTGGTCAGGATTGGTTAGGCTTAGTCGGGTCTCGTTATGTTTTGATCGGGTTAGATTTGGTTTTGGTCGACTGCTTGGATTTGGTTGGCTTTGGTTGTGTTCGGTCAGGTTTGATTGGGTTCGGTCGGGTCTGATTGGGTTTGTTCAGGATTGGTTGGGTTTAGTCAGGTCTGGTTAGGTTTGATCGGGTTGGATTTGGTCGGCTTTGGTTGTGTTCGGTCGGGTCTGATTGGGTTTGGTTTGGGTTGGTTAGGTTTGGTCGAGATTGCTTAGGTTTAGTCGGATCGGGTTGGATTTGGTTTTGGTCGACTGGTTGGATTTGGTCGACACTGGTTCTGTTCGGTCGGGTCTGATTGGGTTTGGTCGGGTTGGATTTGGTTTTGGTCGACTGGTTTGATTTGGTTTGCTCTGGTTGTGTTCTGTTGGATCTGATTAGGTTTGGTCGGTTCTGGTTAGGTTTGGTCGGGATTGGTTAGGTTTAGTCGGGTCTAGTTGGGTTTAGTCAGCTCTGGTTTTGTTGGGCGGGTGCAATTGGGTTTGGTCGGGATTGGTTGGGTTTAGTCGGGTCTGGTCGGATCTGGTAGTGTTCGGTAGGGTCTGATTGGGTTCGATTGGGTATGGTTAGATTTGGTCAGGTTTGGCTTGGCTTAGTCCAGTCTGGTTAGGTTTTGATCGGGTTGGATTTAGTTTTGGTCGACTGGTTAGATTTGGTCGGCTCTGGTTGTGTTCGGTCGGGTCTGATTTGGGCTGGTCGGGTGTGGTTATGTTTGGTTGTGATTGGTTAGGCTTAGTCAGGTCTGGTTAGGTTTTGACCAGGTTGGATTTGGGTTTGGTCGACTGGTTGGATTTGGTCGGCTCTGGTGTTCGGTCGTGTCTGATTGGGTTTGGATGGGATTGGTTAGGTTTAGTCGGGGCTGGTTAGGTTGGTTGGGTTGGATTTGGTTTGGTCGACTGGTTGGGTTTAGTCGGCTCTGGTTCTGTTCGGTTGGGTCTGATTGGGTTTGTTGGGGATTGGTTGGGTTTGGTTGTTTGGGTTTGTTTGGATTTGGTTTTGGTCGACTGGTTGGGTTTAGTTGGCTCTGGTCCTATTCGGTCGGGTCTGATTGGGTTTGGTCGGGTTGGTTTATTTGGATTTCGTTTTGGTCGACTGGTTGGGTTTAGTCGGCTCTGGTTCTGTTCTGTCGGGTCTGATTGGGTTTGGTTGGGTTTAGTCGTGTCTGGTTAGGTTTGGTCACGTTGGATTTGGTTTTGGTCGACTGGTTAAATTTGGTCGGCTCTGCTTCTGTTCGGTCGGGTCTGATTGGGATTGGTTGGGTTTAGTCGGGTCTGGTTAGGTTTGGATTTGGTTTTGGTCGACTGAATGGATTTGGTCGGCTCTGGTTGCATTCGGTCGGGTCTGATTGGGTTTGGTCGGGTCTGCTTAGGTTTGGTCGGGATTGGTTAGGTTTAGTCGGGTCTGGCTAGATTGGTTGGGTTGGATTTGGTTTTGGTCGACTGGTTTGGTTTTGTCGGCTCTGGTTGTGTTCTGTCGGGTCTGATTGGGTTTGGTTAGGTTTAGTCGGGTCTGGTTAGATTTGGTCAGGTTGGACTTGGTTTTTGTCGACTGGTTGGATTTGGTGGCTCTGGTTGTGTTCGGTTGGATCTGATTTGGTTTGGTTGGATCTGGTAAGGTTTGGTCGGGATTGACTAGGCTTGGTCTGGTTTGGTTAGGTTTTGTCGGGTTGGATTTGGTTTTGGTCGACTGGATAGATTTGGTTGGCTCTGGTTCTATTCGGTCGGGTCTGATTGGGTTTGGTCGGGATTGGTTGGGTTTAGTCAGGTCTGGTTAGGTTTGATCAAGTTGGATTTGGTCGGCTCTGGTTCTGTTCGGTCGGGTCTGATTGGGTTTCGTCGGGTCTGGTTAGGTTTGGTTGTGATTGGTTAGGCTTAGTCAGGTCTGGTTAGGTTTTGGTCGACTGGTGGGATTTGGCCGGCTCTGGTTATGTACGGTTGGGTCTGATTAGGTTTGGTTGGGTCTGGTTTGGTTTGTTCGGGATTGCTTAGGTTTTGTTGGGTCTGGTTAGGTTTGGTAGGTTTGGATCTGGTTTTGGTCGACTGGTTGGATTTGGTCTGCTCTGTTTGTGTTCTGTCGGATCTGATTAGGTTTTGTCGGTTCTGGTTAGCTTTGGTCGGGATTGGTTGGGTTTAGTCGGGTCTGGTCGGATCTGGTAGTGTTCGGTCGGGTCTGATTGGGTTCGGTAGGGTATGGTTAGATTTGGTCAGGATTGGTTTGGCTTAGTCGGGTCTGGTTAGGTTTTGATCTGGTTGGATTTGGTTTTGGTCGACTGGTTGGATTTGGTCGGTTCTGGTGTTCGGTCGTGTCTGATTCGGTGTGGATGGGATTGGTTAGGTTTAGTCGGGGCTGGTTAGGTTGGTTGGGTTGGATTTGGTTTGGTCGACTGGTTGGGTTTAGTCGGCTCTGGTTCTGTTTGGTTGGGTCTGATTGGGTTTGGTGGGGATTGGTTCGGTTGGGTGGGTTTGTTTGGATTTGGTTTTGGTCGACTGGTTGGGTTTAGTTGGCTCTGGTTCTATTCGGTCAGGTCTGATTGGGTTTGGTCGGGTTGGTTTATTTGGATTTTGTAAGGTCGACTGGTTGGGTTTAGTCGGCTCTGGTTCTGTTCTGTTGGGTCTGATTGGGTTTGGTTGGGTTTAGTCGGGTCTGGCTAGGTTGGTTGGGTTGGATTTGGTTTTGGTCGACTGGTTGGGTTTGGTCGGCTCTGGTTGCATTCGGTCGGGTCTGATTGGGTTTGGTCGGGTCTGCTTAGGTTTGGTCGGCATTGGTTAGGTTTAGTCGGGTCTGGCTAGGTTGGTTGGGTTGGATTTGGTTTTGGTCGACTGGTTTGGTTTATTCGGCTCTGGTTCTGTTCGGTCGGGCCTGATTAGGTTTGGTCGGGTCTGGTTCGGCTCTGGTTCTGTTCGGTCGGGTCTGATTAGGTTTGGTCGGGTCTGGTTAGGTTTGGTCAGGTGTGATTTGGTTTTGGTCGACTGGTTGGATTTGGTCGGCTCTGGTTGTGTTCGGTCGGGTCTGATTGGGTTTGGTTGGGTTTAGTGTGGTCTGGTTAGGTTTGGTCGGGTTGGGTTTGGTTTTGGTCAACTGGTTGGATTTGGCCGGCTCAGCTTCTGCTCGGTCGGGTCTGATTGGGTTTGTTTGGATTTAGTCGGGTCTGGTTAGGTTTGGATTCGGTTTTGGTTGACTGGTTGGATTTGGTCGGCTCTGGTTGCACTCGGTCGGGTCTGATTGGATTTGGTCGGGTCTGCTTAGGTTTGGTCGGGATTGGTTAGGTTTAGTCGGGTCTGGCTAGGTTGGTTGGTTTGGTTTTGGTCGACTGGTTTGGTTTAGTCGGCTCTGGTTCTGTTTGGTTGGGTCTGATTGGGTTTGGTGGGGATTGGTTCGGTTGGGTGGGTTTGTTTGGATTTGGTTTTGGTCGACTGGTTGGGTTTAGTTGGCTCTGGTTCTATTCGGTCAGGTCTGATTGGGTTTGGTCGGGTTGGTTTATTTGGATTTTGTAAGGTCGACTGGTTGGGTTTAGTCGGCTCTGGTTCTGTTCTGTTGGGTCTGATTGGGTTTGGTTGGGTTTAGTCGGGTCTGGCTAGGTTGGTTGGGTTGGATTTGGTTTTGGTCGACTGGTTGGGTTTGGTCGGCTCTGGTTGCATTCGGTCGGGTCTGATTGGGTTTGGTCGGGTCTGCTTAGGTTTGGTCGGCATTGGTTAGGTTTAGTCGGGTCTGGCTAGGTTGGTTGGGTTGGATTTGGTTTTGGTCGACTGGTTTGGTTTAGTCGGCTCTGGTTCTGTTCGGTCGGGTCTGATTAGGTTTGGTCGGGTCTGGTTCGGCTCTGGTTCTGTTCGGTCGGGTCTGATTAGGTTTGGTCGGGTCTGGTTAGGTTTGGTCAGGTGTGATTTGGTTTTGGTCGACTGGTTGGATTTGGTCGGCTCTGGTTGTGTTCGGTCGGGTCTGATTGGGTTTGGTTGGGTTTAGTGTGGTCTGGTTAGGTTTGGTCGGGTTGGGTTTGGTTTTGGTCAACTGGTTGGATTTGGTCGGCTCAGCTTCTGCTCGGTCGGGTCTGATTGGGTTTGGTTGGATTTATCGGGTCTGGTTAGGTTTGGATTCGGTTTTGGTTGACTGGTTGGATTTGGTCGGCTCTGGTTGCACTCGGTCGGGTCTGATTGGATTTGGTCGGGTCTGCTTAGGTTTGGTCGGGATTGGTTAGGTTTAGTCGGGTCTGGCTAGGTTGGTTGGTTTGGTTTTGGTCGACTGGTTTGGTTTAGTCGGCTCTGGTTCTGTTCGGTCGGGTCTGATTAGGTTTGGTCGGGTCTGGTTAGGTTTGGTCGGGTTGGATTTGGTTTTGGTCGACTGGGTGGATTTGGTCGGCTCTGGTTGTGTTCTGTCGGGTCTGATTGGGTTTGGTTGGGTTTTGTCGGGTCTGGTTATGTTTGGTCGGGTTGGATTTGGTTTTTGTCGACTGGTTGGATTTGGTGGCTCTGGCTGTGTTCGGTCGGGTCTGATTGGGTTTGGTTGGATCTGGTAAGGTTTGGTCGGGATTGATTAGGTTTGGTCTGGTCTGGTTAGGTTTTGTCGGGTTGGATTTGGTTTTGGTCGACTGGATGGATTTGGTTGGCTCTGGTTCTATTCGGTCGGGTCTGATTGGGTTTGGTCGGGTTGGTTTATTTGGATTTCGTTTTGGTCGACTGGTTGGGTTTAGTCGGCTCTGGTTCCGTTCTGTCGGGTCTGATTGGGTTTGGTTGGGTTTAGTC
This sequence comes from Amblyomma maculatum, assembly GCF_055883805.1. NCBI lineage: Eukaryota > Metazoa > Arthropoda > Arachnida > Ixodida > Ixodidae > Amblyomma > Amblyomma maculatum. Next base: position 222,977,137 of record NC_139346.1, read on the forward strand.
GGGTCTGGTTAGGTTTGGATTTGGTTTTGGTCAACTGGTTGGGATTGGTCGGCTCTGGTTGCATTCAGTCAGGTCTGATTGGGTTTGGTCGGGATTGGTTGGGTTTAGTCAGGTCTGGTTAGGTTTGATCGGGTTGGATTTGGTCGGCTCTGGTTGTGTTCGGTCGGGTCTGATTGGGTTTGGTCGGGTTGGATTTGGTTTTGGTCGAGTGGTTGGATTTGGTTTGCTCTGTTTGTGTTCTGTCGGATCTGATTAGGTTTGGTCAGTTCTGGTTAGGTTTGGTCGGGATTGGGTAGGTTTAGTCGGGTCTCGTTGGGTTTAGTCAGCTCTGCTTTTGTTGGGCGGGTGTAATTGGGTTTGGTCAGGATTGGTTGGGTTTAGTCGGGTCTGGCTAGGTTTGGTCGGATCTGGTAGTGTTCGGTCGGGTCTGATTGGGTTCGGTTGGGTATGGTTAGATTTTGTCAGGATTGGTTTGGCTTAGTCGGGTCTGGTTAGGTTTTGATCGGGTTGGATTTGGTTTTGGTCGACTGGTTAGATTTGGTCGGCTCTGGTTGTGTTCGGTCGGGTCTGATCGGGTTTGTTCGGGTCTGGTTAGGTTTGGTTGTGATTGGTTAGGCTTAGTCAGGTCTGGTTAGGTTTTGACCAGGTTGGATTTGGGTTTGGTCGACTGGTTGGGTTTAGTCGGCTCTGATTCTGTTTGGTTGGGTGTGATTGGGTTTGGTGAGTATTGGTTGGGTGGGTTTGTTTGGATTTGGTTTTGGTCGACTGGTTGGGTTTATCGGCTCTGATTCTGTTCGGTTGGGTCTGATCGGGTTTGGTCTGGATCGGTTGGGTTTAGTCAGGTCTGGTTAGGCTTGTTCCGGTTGGATTTGGCTTTGGTCAACTGCTTGGATTTGGTCAGCTGTGGTTGTGTTCGATTGGGTTTAGTCTGGTCTAGTTAGGTTTGGTCGGGATTGGTTAGGCTTAGTCGGGTCTGGTTAGGTTTTGGTCGACTGGTGGGATTTGGCCGGCTCTGGTTATGTTCGGTTGGGTCTGATTGGGTTTGGTTGGGTTTGGTTTGGTTTGTATGGGATTGCTTAGGTTTTGTTGGGTCTGGTTAGGTTTGGCAGGGTTGGATTTGGTTTTGGTCGAATGGTTGGATTTTGTCTGCTCTGTGTTCTGTCGGATATGATTAGGTTTTGTCGGTTCTGGTTAGGTTTGGTCGGGATTGGTTAGGTTTAGTCGGGTCTGGTTGGGTTTAGTCAGGTCTGGTTTTGTTGGGTGGGTGTAATTGGGTTTGGTCGGGATTGGTTGGGTTTAGTTGGGTCTGGTCGGATCTGGTAGTGTTCGGTCGGGTCTGATTGGGTTCGGTAGGGTATGGTTAGATTTGGTCAGGATTGGTTTGGCTTAGTTGGGTCTGGTTAGGTTTTGATCGGGTTGGATTTGGTTTGGTCGACTGGTTGGGTTTAGTCGGCTCTGGTTCTGTTCGGTTGGGTCTGATTGGGTTTGGTGGGGATTAGTTGGGTTTGTTTGGATTTGGTTTTGGTCGACTGGTTGGGTATAGTTGGCTCTGGTTCTATTCAGTCAGGTCTGATTGGGTTTGGTCGGGTTGGTTTATTTGGATCTCGTTTTGGTCGACTCGTTGGGTTTAGTCGGCTCTGCTTCTGTTCTGTCATGTCTGATTGGGTTTGGTTGGGTTTAGTCGGGTCTGGTTAGGTTTGGATTTGGTTTTGGTCGACTGGTTGGATTTGGTCGGCTCTGGTTGCATTCGGTCGGGTCTGCATGGGTTTGGTCGGGTCTGCTTAGGTTTGGTAGGGATTGGTTAGGTTTAGTCGGGTCTGGCTAGGTTGGTTGGGTTGGATTTGGTTTTGGTCGACTGGTTTGGTTTAGTCGGCTCTGGTTCTGTTCGGTCGGGTCTTATTAGGTTTGGTCGGGTATGGTTAGGTTTGGTCGGGTTGGATTTGGTTTTGGTCGACCGGTTGGATTTGGTCGGCTCTGGTTGTGTTCGGTCGGGTCTGATTGTTTGGTTAAGTTTAGTCGGGTCTGGTTAGGTTTGGTCGGGTGGGATTTGGTTTTGGTCGACAGGTTGGATTTGGTCGGCTCTGGTGTTCGGTCGTGTCTGATTGGGTTTGGATGGGATTGGTTAGGTTTAGTCGGGGCTGGTTAGGTTGGTTGGGTTGGATTTGGTTTGGTCGACTGGTTGGGTTTAGTTGGCTCTGGTTCTGTTCGGTTGGGTCTGAATGGGTTTGGTGGGGATTAGTTGGGTTTGTTTGGGTGGGTTTGTTTGGATTTGGTTTTGGTCGACTGGTTGGGTTTAGTTGGCTCTGGTTCTATTCGGTCAGGTCTGATTGGGTTTGGTCGGGTTGGTTTATTTGGATTTCGTTTTGGTCGACTGGTTGGGTTTAGTTGGCTCTGGTTCTATTCGGTCAGGTCTGATTGGGTTTGGTCGGGTTGGTTTATTTGGATTTCGTTTTGGTCGACTGGTTGGGTTTAGTCGGCTCTGCTTCTGTTCTGTCATGTCTGATTGGGTTTGGTTGGGTTTAGTCGGATCTGGTTAGGTTTGGATTTGGTTTTGGTCGACTGGTTGGATTTGGTTTGCTCTGGTTGTGTTCGGTCGGGTCTGATTCGGTTAGGTTAGGTCTGGTTAGGTTTGGTCGGGATTGATTAGGCTTAGTTGGGTCTGGTTAGGTTTTTATCGGGTTGGATTTGGTTTTGGTCGACTGGTTGGATTTGGTCTGCTCTGTGTTCTGTCGGATGATTAGGTTTTGTCGGTTCTGGTTAGGTTTGGTCGGGATTGGTTAGGTTTAGTCGGGTCTGGTTGGGTTTAGTCAGCTCTGATTTTGTTGGGTGGGTGTAATTGGGTTTGGTCGGGATGGGTTGGGTTTAGTCGGGTCTGGTCGGATCTGGTAGTGTTCAGTCGGGTCTGCATGGGTTTGGTCGGGTCTGCTTAGGTTTGGTCGGGATTGGTTAGGTTTAGTCGGGTCTGGCTAGGTTGGTTGGGTTGGATTTGGTTTTGGTCGACTGGTTTGGTTTAGTCGGCTCTGGTTCTGTTCGGTCGGGTCTTATTAGGTTTGGTCGGGTCTGGTTAGGTTTGGTCGGGTTGGATTTGGTTTTGGTCGACTGGTTGGATTTGGTCGGCTCTGGTTGCATTCGGTCGGGTCTGATTGGGTTTGGTCGGGTCTGCTTAGGTTTGGTCGTGATTGGTTAGGTTTAGTCGGATCTGGCTAGGTTGGTTGGGTTGGATTTGGATTTGGTCGACTGGTTTGGTTTAGTCGGCTCTGGTTCTGTTCGGTCGGGTCTGATTAGGTTTGGTTGGGTTGGATTTGGTTTTGGTCGTCTGGTTGGATTCGGTCGGCTCTGGTTGTTTCCGGTCGGGTCAGATTGGGTTTGGTTGGGTTTTGTCAGGTCTGGTTAGGTTTGGTCGGGTCGGATTTGGTTTTTGTCGACTGGTTGGATTTGGTGGCTCTGGTTGTGTTCGGTCGCATCTGATTGGGTTTGGTTGGATCTGGTAAGGTTCGGTCGGGATTGATTAGGTTTGGTCTGGTCTGGTTAGGTTTTGTCGAGTTGGATTTGGTTTTGATCGACTGGACGGATTTGGTTGGCTCTGGTTGTGTTCGGTCAGGTCTGATTGGGTTCGGTCGGGTCTGATTGGCTTTGGTCGGGATTGGTTGGATTTAGTCAGGTCTGGTTAGGTTTGATCGGGTTGGATTTGGCCGGCTCTGGTTCTGTTCGGTCTGGTCTGATTGGGTTTGGTCGGGTTGGATTTGGTTTTGGTCGAGTGGTTGGATTTGGTTTGCTCTGTTTGTGTTCTATCGGATCTGATTAGGTTTGGTCGGTTCTGGTTAGGTTTGGTCGGGATTGGTTAGGTTGAGTCGGGTCTGGTTGGGTTTAGTCAGCTGTTTTTGTTGGGCGGGTGTAATTGGGTTTGGTCGGAATTGGTTGGGTTTAGTCGGGTTTGGCTAGGTTTGGTCGGATCTGGTAGTGTTCGGTCGGGTCTGATTGGGTTCGGTTGGATATGGTTAGATTTGGTCAGGATTGTTTTGGCTTAGTCGGGTCTGGGTAGGTTTTGATTGGGTTGGATTTGATTTTGGTCGACTGCTTAGATTTAGTCGGCTCTTGGTCTGTTCGGTCGGGTCTGAATGGGCTTGGTCGGGTTGGATTTGGTTTGCTCTGGTAGTGCTGGGTTTGGTTAGGTCTGGTTATGTTTGGTTAGGCTTTGTTGGGTCTGGTTAGGTTGGTTGGGTCGAATTTGGTTTTGGTTAACTGGTTGGGTTTATTCGGCTCTAGTTCTGTTCGGTCGGGTCTGGTTAGGTTTGGATTCGGTTTTGGTTGACTGGTTGGATTTGGTCGGCTCTGGTTGCACTCGGTCGGGTCTGATTGGATTTGGTCGGGTCTGCTTAGGTTTGGTCGGGATTGGTTAGGTTTAGTCGGGTCTGGCTAGGTTGGTTGGTTTGGTTTTGGTCGACTGGTTTGGTTTAGTCGGCTCTGGTTCTGTTCGGTCGGGTCTGATTAGGTTTGGTCGGGTCTGGTTAGGTTTGGTCGGGTTGGATTTGGTTTTGGTCGACTGGGTGGATTTGGTCGGCTCTGGTTGTGTTCTGTCGGGTCTGATTGGGTTTGGTTGGGTTTTGTCGGGTCTGGTAAGGTTTGGTCGGGATTGATTAGGTTTGGTCTGGTCTGGTTAGGTTTTGTCGGGTTGGATTTTGTTTTGGTCGACTGGATGGATTTGGTTGGCTCTGGTTCTATTCGGTCGGGTCTGATTGGGTTTGGTCGGGTTGGTTTATTTGGATTTCGTTTTGGTCGACTGGTTGGGTTTAGTCGTCTCTGGTTCCGTTCTGTCGGGTCTGATTGGGTTTGGTTGGGTTTAGTCGGGTCTGGTTAGGTTTGGATTTGGTTTTGGTCAACTGGTTGGGATTGGTCGGCTCTGGTTGCATTCAGTCAGGTCTGATTGGGTTTGGTCGGGATTGGTTGGGTTTAGTCAGGTCTGGTTAGGTTTGATCGGGTTGGATTTGGTCGGCTCTGGTTGTGTTCGGTCGGGTCTGATTGGGTTTGGTCGGGTTGGATTTGGTTTTGGTCGAGTGGTTGGATTTGGTTTGCTCTGTTTGTGTTCTGTCGGATCTGATTAGGTTTGGTCAGTTCTGGTTAGGTTTGGTCGGGATTGGGTAGGTTTAGTCGGGTCTGGTTGGGTTTAGTCAGCTCTGCTTTTGTTGGGCGGGTGTAATTGGGTTTGGTCAGGATTGGTTGGGTTTAGTCGGGTCTGGCTAGGTTTGGTCGGATCTGGTAGTGTTTGGTCGGGTCTGATTGGGTTCGGTTGGGTATGGTTAGATTTTGTCTGGATTGTTTTGGCTTAGTCGGGTCTGGTTAGGTTTTGATCGGGTTGGATTTGGTTTTGGTCGACTGGTTAGATTTGGTCGGCTCTGGTTGTGTTCGGTCGGGTCTGATCGGGTTTGTTCGGGTCTGGTTAGGTTTGGTTGTGATTGGTTAGGCTTAGTCAGGTCTGGTTAGGTTTTGACCAGGTTGGATTTGGGTTTGGTCGACTGGTTGGGTTTAGTCGGCTCTAGTTCTGTTCGGTCGGGTCTGATTGGGTTTGGTCGAATGGGTTTGTTTGGATTTCGTTTTGGTGTACTGGTTGGGTTTAGTTGGCTCTGGTTCTGTTTGGTTGGGTCTGATTATGTTTGGTGGGGATTGGTTGGGTTTGTTTGGATTTGGTTTTGGTCGACTGGTTGGGTTTAGTCGGCTCTGGTTCTGTTCGGTCGGGTCTGATTGGGTCTGGTCGGGATGGGTTGGATTTAGTCGGGTCTTGTTAGGTTTGGTCGGGTTGGTTTTGGTCGACTGGTTGGATTTGGTCGGCTCTGGTTCTGTCCGGTCGGGCCTGATTGGGTTTGGTCGGGATTGGTTAGTCGGGTCTGGTTAGGTTTTGATCGGGTTGGATTTGGTTTTGGTCGACTGGTTGGATTTGGTCGGCTCTGCTTGTGTTCGGTCAGGTGTGATTGGGTTTGGTCGGGTCTGGTCAGGATTGGTTAGGCTTAGTCGGGTCTCGTTATGTTTTGATCGGGTTATATTTGGTTTTGGTCGACTGCTTGGATTTGGTTGGCTTTGGTTGTGTTCGGTCAGGTTTGATTGGGTTCGGTCGGGTCTGATTGGGTTTGTTCAGGATTGGTTGGGTTTAGTCAGGTCTGGTTAGGTTTGATCGGGTTGGATTTGGTCGGCTTTGGTTGTGTTCGGTCGGGTCTGATTGGGTTTGGTTTGGGTTGGTTAGGTTTGGTCGAGATTGCTTAGGTTTAGTCGGATCGGGTTGGATTTGGTTTTGGTCGACTGGTTGGATTTGGTCGACACTGGTTCTGTTCGGTCGGGTCGATTGGGTTTGGTCGGGTTGGATTTGGTTTTGGTCGACTGGTTTGATTTGGTTTGCTCTGGTTGTGTTCGGTTGGGTCTGATTCGGTTTGGTTGGGTCTGGTTAGGTTTGGTCGGGATTGGTTAGGCTTAGTTGGGTCTGGTTAGGTTTTGATCGGGTTGGATTTGGTTTTGGTCGACTGGTTGGATTTGGTCGGCTCTGTTTGTGTTCTGTTGGATCTGATTAGGTTTGGTCGGTTCTGGTTAGGTTTGGTCGAGATTGGTTAGGTTTAGTCGGGTCTGGTTGGGTTTAGTCAGCTCTGGTTTTGTTGGGCGGGTGCAATTGGGTTTGGTCGGGATTGGTTGGGTTTAGTCGGGTCTGGTCGGATCTGGTAGTGTTCGGTAGGGTCTGATTGGGTTCGATTGGGTATGGTTAGATTTGGTCAGGTTTGGCTTGGCTTAGTCCAGTCTGGTTAGGTTTTGATCGGGTTGGATTTAGTTTTGGTCGACTGGTTAGATTTGGTCGGCTCTGGTTGTGTTCGGTCGGGTCTGATTTGGGCTGGTCGGGTGTGGTTATGTTTGGTTGTGATTGGTTAGGCTTAGTCAGGTCTATTTAGGTTTTGACCAGGTTGGATTTGGGTTTGGTCGACTGGTTGGATTTGGTCGGCTCTGGTGTTCGGTCGTGTCTGATTGGGTTTGGATGGGATTGGTTAGGTTTAGTCGGGGCTGGTTAGGTTGGTTGGGTTGGATTTGGTTTGGTCGACTGGTTGGGTTTAGTCGGCTCTGGTTCTGTTCGGTTGGGTCTGATTGGGTTTGTTGGGGATTGGTTGGGTTTGGTTGTTTGGGTTTGTTTGGATTTGGTTTGGTCGACTGGTTGGGTTTAGTTGGCTCTGGTCCTATGCGGTCGGGTCTGATTGGGTTTGGTCGGGTTGGTTTATTTGGATTTCGTTTTGGTCGACTGGTTGGGTTTAGTCGGCTCTGGTTCTGTTCTGTCGGGTCTGATTGGGTTTGGTTGGGTTTAGTCGTGTCTGGTTAGGTTTGGTCACGTTGGATTTGGTTTTGGTCGACTGGTTAAATTTGGTCGGCTCTGCTTCTGTTCGGTCGGGTCTGATTGGGATTGGTTGGGTTTAGTCGGGTCTGGTTAGGTTTGGATTTGGTTTTGGTCGACTGAATGGATTTGGTCGGCTCTGGTTGCATTCGGTCGGGTCTGATTGGGTTTGGTCGGGTCTGCTTAGGTTTGGTCGGGATTGGTTAGGTTTAGTCGGGTCTGGCTAGATTGGTTGGGTTGGATTTGGTTTTGGTCGACTGGTTTGGTTTTGTCGGCTCTGGTTCTGTTTGGTCGGGTCTGGTTAGGTTGGATTTGATTTTGGTCGACTGGTTGGATTTGGTCGGCTCTGGTTGTGTTCTGTCGGGTCTGATTGGGTTTGGTTAGGTTTAGTCGTGTCTGGTTAGATTTGGTCAGGTTGGACTTGGTTTTTGTCGACTGGTTGGATTTGGTGGCTCTGGTTGTGTTCGGTTGGATCTGATTTGGTTTGGTTGGATCTGGTAAGGTTTGGTCGGGATTGACTAGGCTTGGTCTGGTTTGGTTAGGTTTTGTCGGGTTGGATTTGGTTTTGGTCGACTGGATAGATTTGGTTGGCTCTGGTTCAATTCGGTCGGGTCTGATTGGGTTTGGTCGGGATTGGTTGGGTTTAGTCAGGTCTGGTTAGGTTTGATCAAGTTGGATTTGGTCGGCTCTGGTTCTGTTCGGTCGGGTCTGATTGGGTTTCGTCGGGTCTGGTTAGGTTTGGTTGTGATTGGTTAGGCTTAGTCAGGTCTGGTTAGGTTTTGGTCGACTGGTGGGATTTGGCCGGCTCTGGTTATGTACGGTTGGGTCTGATTAGGTTTGGTTGGGTCTGGTTTGGTTTGTTCAGGATTGCTTAGGTTTTGTTGGGTCTGGTTAGGTTTGGTAGGTTTGGATTTGGTTTTGGTCGACTGGTTGGATTTGGTCTGCTCTGTTTGTGTTCTGTCGGGTCTGATTGGATTTGGTCGGGTCTGCTTAGGTTTGGTCGGGATTGGTTAGGTTTAGTCGGGTCTGGCTAGGTTGGTTGGTTTGGTTTTGGTCGACTGGTTTGGTTTAGTCGGCTCTGGTTCTGTTCGGTCGGGTCTGATTAGGTTTAGTCGGGTCTGGTTAGGTTTGGTCGGGTTGGATTTGGTTTTTGTCGACTGGTTGGATTTGGTGGCTCTGGCTGTGTTCGGTCGGGTCTGATTGGGTTTGGTTGGATCTGGTAAGGTTTGGTCGGGATTGATTAGGTTTGGTCTGGTCTGGTTAGGTTTTGTCGGGTTGGATTTGGTTTTGGTCGACTGGATGGATTTGGTTGGCTCTGGTTCTATTCGGTCGGGTCTGATTGGGTTTGGTCGGGTTGGTTTATTTGGATTTCGTTTTGGTCGACTGGTTGGGTTTAGTCGGCTCTGGTTCCGTTCTGTCGGGTCTGATTGGGTTTGGTTGGGTTTAGTCGGGTCTGGTTAGGTTTGGATTTGGTTTTGATCAACTGGTTGGGATTGGTCGGCTCTGGTTGCATTCAGTCAGGTCTGATTGGGTTTGGTCGGGATTGGTTGGGTTTAGTCAGGTCTGGTTAGGTTTGATCGGGTTGGATTTGGTCGGCTCTGGTTGTGTTCGGTCGGGTCTGATTGGGTTTGGTCGGGTTGGATTTGGTTTTGGTCGAGTGGTTGGATTTGGTTTGCTCTGTTTGTGTTCTGTCGGATCTGATTAGGTTTGGTCAGTTCTGGTTAGGTTTGGTCGGGATTGGGTAGGTTTAGTCGGGTCTGGTTGGGTTTAGTCAGCTCTGCTTTTGTTGGGCGGGTGTAATTGGGTTTGGTCAGGATTGGTTGGGTTTAGTCGGGTCTGGCTAGGTTTGGTCGGATCTGGTAGTGTTCGGTCGGGTCTGATTGGGTTCGGTTGGGTATGGTTAGATTTTGTCAGGATTGTTTTGGCTTAGTCGGGTCTGGTTAGGTTTTGATCGGGTTGGATTTGGTTTTGGTCGACTGGTTAGATTTGGTCGGCTCTGGTTGTGTTCGGTCGGGTCTGATCGGGTTTGTTCGGGTCTGGTTAGGTTTGGTTGTGATTGGTTAGGCTTAGTCAGGTCTGGTTAGGTTTTGACCAGGTTGGATTTGGGTTTGGTCGACTGGTTGGGTTTAGTCGGCTCTGATTCTGTTTGGTTGGGTGTGATTGGATTTGGTGAGGATTGGTTGGGTGGGTTTGTTTGGATTTGGTTTTGGTCGACTGGTTGGGTTTATCGGCTCTGATTCTGTTCGGTTGGGTCTGATCGGGTTTGGTCGGGATTGGTTGGGTTTAGTCAGGTCTGGTTAGGCTTGTTCCGGTTGGATTTGGCTTTGGTCAACTGCTTGGATTTGGTCAGCTGTGGTTGTGTTCGATTGGGTTTAGTCTGGTCTAGTTAGGTTTGGTCGGGATTGGTTAGGCTTAGTCGGGTCTGGTTAGGTTTTGGTCGACTGGTGGGATTTGGCCGGCTCTGGTTATGTTCGGTTGGGTCTGATTGGGTTTGGTTGGGTTTGGTTTGGTTTGTATGGGATTGCTTAGGTTTTGTTGGGTCTGGTTAGGTTTGGCAGGGTTGGATTTGGTTTTGGTCGAATGGTTGGATTTTGTCTGCTCTGTGTTCTGTCGGATATGATTAGGTTTTGTCGGTTCTGGTTAGGTTTGGTCGGGATTGGTTAGGTTTAGTCGGGTCTGGTTGGGTTTAGTCAGGTCTGGTTTTGTTGGGTGGGTGTAATTGGGTTTGGTCGGGATTGGTTGGGTTTAGTTGGGTCTGGTCGGATCTGGTAGTGTTCGGTCGGGTCTGATTGGGTTCGGTAGGGTATGGTTAGATTTGGTCAGGATTGGTTTGGCTTAGTTGGGTCTGGTTAGGTTTTGATCGGGTTGGATTTGGTTTTGGTCGACTGGTTGGATTTGGTCGGCTCTGGTGTTCGGTCGTGTCTGATTGGGTTTGGATGGGATTGGTTAGGTTTAGTCGGGGCTGGTTAGGTTGGTTGGGTTGGATTTGGTTTGGTCGACTGGTTGGGTTTAGTCGGCTCTGGTTCTGTTCGGTTGGGTCTGATTGGGTTTGGTGGGGATTAGTTGGGTTTGTTTGGATTTGGTTTTGGTCGACTGGTTGGGTATAGTTGGCTCTGGTTCTATTCAGTCAGGTCTGATTGGGTTTGGTCGGGTTGGTTTATTTGGATCTCGTTTTGGTCGACTCGTTGGGTTTAGTCGGCTCTGCTTCTGTTCTGTCATGTCTGATTGGGTTTGGTTGGGTTTAGTCGGGTCTGGTTAGGTTTGGATTTGGTTTTGGTCGACTGGTTGGATTTGGTCGGCTCTGGTTGCATTCGGTCGGGTCTGCATGGGTTTGGTCGGGTCTGCTTAGGTTTGGTAGGGATTGGTTAGGTTTAGTCGGGTCTGGCTAGGTTGGTTGGGTTGGATTTGGTTTTGGTCGACTGGTTTGGTTTAGTCGGCTCTGGTTCTGTTCGGTCGGGTCTTATTAGGTTTGGTCGGGTATGGTTAGGTTTGGTCGGGTTGGATTTGCTTTTGGTCGACCGGTTGGATTTGGTCGGCTCTGGTTGTGTTCGGTCGGGTCTGATTGTTTGGTTAAGTTTAGTCGGGTCTGGTTAGGTTTGGTCGGGTGGGATTTGGTTTTGGTCGACTGGTTGGATTTGGTCGGCTCTGGTGTTCGGTCGTGTCTGATTGGGTTTGGATGGGATTGGTTAGGTTTAGTCGGGGCTGGTTAGGTTGGTTGGGTTGGATTTGGTTTGGTCGACTGGTTGGGTTTAGTCGGCTCTGGTTCTGTTCGGTTGGGTCTGAATGGGTTTGGTGGGGATTAGTTGGGTTTGTTTGGGTGGGTTTGTTTGGATTTGGTTTTGGTCGACTGGTTGGGTTTAGTTGGCTCTGGTTCTATTCGGTCAGGTCTGATTGGGTTTGGTCGGGTTGGTTTATTTGGATTTCGTTTTGGTCGACTGGTTGGGTTTAGTCGGCTCTGCTTCTGTTCTGTCATGTCTGATTGGGTTTGGTTGGGTTTAGTCGGATCTGGTTAGGTTTGGATTTGGTTTTGGTCGACTGGTTGGATTTGGTTTGCTCTGGTTGTGTTCGGTCGGGTCTGATTCGGTTAGGTTGGGTCTGGTTAGGTTTGGTCGGGATTGATTAGGCTTAGTTGGGTCTGGTTAGGTTTTTATCGGGTTGGATTTGGTTTTGGTCGACTGGTTGGATTTGGTCTGCTCTGTTTGTGTTCTGTCGGATGATTAGGTTTTGTCGGTTCTGGTTAGGTTTGGTCGGGATTGGTTAGGTTTAGTCGGGTCTGGTTGGGTTTAGTCAGCTCTGATTTTGTTGGGTGGGTGTAATTGGGTTTGGTCGGGATGGGTTGGGTTTAGTCGGGTCTGGTCGGATCTGGTAGTGTTCGGTCGGGTCTGCATGGGTTTGGTCGGGTCTGCTTAGGTTTGGTCGGGATTGGTTAGGTTTAGTCGGGTCTGGCTAGGTTGGTTGGGTTGGATTTGGTTTGAGTCGACTGGTTTGGTTTAGTCGGCTCTGGTTCTGTTCGGTCGGGTCTTATTAGGTTTGGTCGGGTCTGGTTAGGTTTGGTCGGGTTGGATCTGGTTTTGGTCGACCGGTTGGATTTGGTCGGCTCTGGTCGTGTTTGGTCGGGTCTGATTGTGTTTGGTTGGGTTTAGTCGGGTCTGGTTAGGTTTGGTCGGGTGGGATTTGGTTTTGGTCGACTGGTTGGATTTGGTCGGCTCTGCTTCTGTTCGGTCGGGTCTGATTGGGTTTTGTTGGGTCTAGTCGGGTCTGGTTAGGTTTGGATTTGGTTTTGGTCGACTGGTTGGATTTGGTCGGCTCTGGTTGCATTCGGTCGGGTCTGATTGGGTTTGGTCGGGTCTGCTTAGGTTTGGTCGGGATTGGTTAGGTTTAGTCGGATCTGGCTAGGTTGGTTGGGTTGGATTTGGATTTGGTCGACTGGTTTGGTTTAGTCGGCTCTGGTTCTGTTCGGTCGGGTCTGATTAGGTTTGGTTGGGTTGGATTCGGTCGGCTCTGGTTGTTTCCGGTCGGGTCAGATTGGGTTTGGTTGGGTTTTGTCAGGTCTGGTTAGGTTTGGTCGGGTCGGATTTGGTTTTTGTCGACTGGTTGGATTTGGTGGCTCTGGTTGTGTTCGGTCGCATCTGATTGGGTTTGGTTGGATCTGGTAAGGTTCGGTCGGGATTGATTAGGTTTGGTCTGGTCTGGTTAGGTTTTGTCGAGTTGGATTTGGTTTTGATCGACTGGACGGATTTGGTTGGCTCTGGTTGTGTTCGGTCAGGTCTGATTGGGTTCGGTCGGGTCTGATTGGCTTTGGTCGGGATTGGTTGGATTTAGTCAGGTCTGGTTAGGTTTGATCGGGTTGGATTTGGCCGGCTCTGGTTCTGTTCGGTCTGGTCTCATTGGGTTTGGTCGGGTTGGATTTGGTTTTGGTCGAGTGGTTGGATTTGGTTTGCTCTGTTTGTGTTCTATCGGATCTGATTAGGTTTGGTCGGTTCTGGTTAGGTTTGGTCGGGATTGGTTAGGTTGAGTCGGGTCTGGTTGGGTTTAGTCAGCTGTTTTTGTTGGGCGGGTGTAATTGGGTTTGGTCGGAATTGGTTGGGTTTAGTCGGGTTTGGCTAGGTTTGGTCGGATCTGGTAGTGTTCGGTCGGGTCTGATTGGGTTCGGTTGGGTATGGTTAGATTTTGTCAGGATTGTTTTGGCTTAGTCGGGTCTGGTTAGGTTTTGATCGGGTTGGATTTGGTTTTGGTCGACTGGTTAGATTTGGTCGGCTCTGGTTGTGTTCGGTCGGGTCTGATCGGGTTTGTTCGGGTCTGGTTAGGTTTGGTTGTGATTGGTTAGGCTTAGTCAGGTCTGGTTAGGTTTTGACCAGGTTGGATTTGGGTTTGGTCGACTGGTTGGGTTTAGTCGGCTCTGATTCTGTTTGGTTGGGTGTGATTGGGTTTGGTGAGGATTGGTTGGGTGGGTTTGTTTGGATTTGGTTTTGGTCGACTGGTTGGGTTTATCGGCTCTGATTCTGTTCGGTTGGGTCTGATCGGGTTTGGTCGGGATTGGTTGGGTTTAGTCAGGTCTGGTTAGGCTTGTTCCGGTTGGATTTGGCTTTGGTCAACTGCTTGGATTTGGTCAGCTGTGGTTGTGTTCGATTGGGTTTAGTCTGGTCTAGTTAGGTTTGGTCGGGATTGGTTAGGCTTAGTCAGGTCTGGTTAGGTTTTGGTCGACTGATGGGATTTGGCCGGCTCTGGTTATGTTCGGTTGGGTCTGATTGGGTTTGGTTGGGTTTGGTTTGGTTTGTATGGGATTGCTTAGGTTTTGTTGGGTCTGGTTAGGTTTGGCAGGGTTGGATTTGGTTTTGGTCGAATGGTTGGATTTTGTCTGCTCTGTGTTCTGTCGGATATGATTAGGTTTTGTCGGTTCTGGTTAGGTTTGGTCGGGATTGGTTAGGTTTAGTCGGGTCTGGTTGGGTTTAGTCAGGTCTGGTTTTGTTGGGTGGGTGTAATTGGGTTTGGTCGGGATTGATTGGGTTTAGTTGGGTCTGGTCGGATCTGGTAGTGTTCGGTCGGGTCTGCATGGGTTTGGTCGGGTCTGCTTAGGTTTGGTCGGGATTGGTTAGGTTTAGTCGGGTCTGGCTAGGTTGGTTGGGTTGGATTTGGTTTTGGTCGACTGGTTTGGTTTAGTCGGCTCTGGTTCTGTTCGGTCGGGTCTTATTAGGTTTGGTCGGGTCTGGTTAGGTTTGGTCGGGTTGGATCTGGTTTTGGTCGACCGGTTGGATTTGGTCGGCTCTGGTCGTGTTTGGTCGGGTCTGATTGTGTTTGGTTGGGTTTAGTCGGGTCTGGTTAGGTTTGGTCGGGTGGGATTTGGTTTTGGTCGACTGGTTGGATTTGGTCGGCTCTGCTTCTGTTCGGTCGGGTCTGATTGGGTTTTGTTGGGTCTAGTCGGGTCTGGTTAGGTTTGGATTTGGTTTTGGTCGACTGGTTGGATTTGGTCGGCTCTGGTTGCATTCGGTCGGGTCTGATTGGGTTTGGTCGGGTCTGCTTAGGTTTGGTCGTGATTGGTTAGGTTTAGTCGGATCTGGCTAGGTTGGTTGGGTTGGATTTGGATTTGGTCGACTGGTTTGGTTTAGTCGGCTCTGGTTCTGTTCGGTCGGGTCTGATTAGGTTTGGTTGGGTTGGATTTGGTTTTGGTCGTCTGGTTGGATTCGGTCGGCTCTGGTTGTTTCCGGTCGGGTCAGATTGGGTTTGGTTGGGTTTTGTCAGGTCTGGTTAGGTTTGGTCGGGTCGGATTTGGTTTTTGTCGACTGGTTGGATTTGGTGGCTCTGGTTGTGTTCAGTCGCATCTGATTGGGTTTGGTTGGATCTGGTAAGGTTCGGTCGGGATTGATTAGGTTTGGTCTGGTCTGGTTAGGTTTTGTCGAGTTGGATTTGGTTTTGATCGACTGGACGGATTTGGTTGGCTCTGGTTGTGTTCGGTCAGGTCTGATTGGGTTCGGTCGGGTCTGATTGGCTTTGGTCGGGATTGGTTGGATTTAGTCAGGTCTGGTTAGGTTTGATCGGGTTGGATTTGGCCGGCTCTGGTTCTGTTCGGTCTGGTCTGATTGGGTTTGGTCGGGTTGGATTTGGTTTTGGTCGAGTGGTTGGATTTGGTTTGCTCTGTTTGTGTTCTATCGGATCTGATTAGGTTTGGTCGGTTCTGGTTAGGTTTGGTCGGGATTGGTTAGGTTGAGTCGGGTCTGGTTGGGTTTAGTCAGCTGTTTTTGTTGGGCGGGTGTAATTGGGTTTGGTCGGAATTGGTTGGGTTTAGTCGGGTTTGGCTAGGTTTGGTCGGATCTGGTAGTGTTCGGTCGGGTCTGATTGGGTTCGGTTGGGTATGGTTAGATTTTGTCAGGATTGTTTTGGCTTAGTCGGGTCTGGTTAGGTTTTGATCGGGTTGGATTTGGTTTTGGTCGACTGGTTAGATTTGGTCGGCTCTGGTTGTGTTCGGTCGGGTCTGATCGGGTTTGTTCGGGTCTGGTTAGGTTTGGTTGTGATTGGTTAGGCTTAGTCAGGTCTGGTTAGGTTTTGACCAGGTTGGATTTGGGTTTGGTCGACTGGTTGGGTTTAGTCGGCTCTGATTCTGTTTGGTTGGGTGTGATTGGGTTTGGTGAGGATTGGTTGGGTGGGTTTGTTTGGATTTGGTTTTGGTCGACTGGTTGGGTTTATCGGCTCTGATTCTGTTCGGTTGGGTCTGATCGGGTTTGGTCGGGATTGGTTGGGTTTAGTCAGGTCTGGTTAGGCTTGTTCCGGTTGGATTTGGCTTTGGTCAACTGCTTGGATTTGGTCAGCTGTGGTTGTGTTCGATTGGGTTTAGTCTGGTCTAGTTAGGTTTGGTCGGGATTGGTTAGGCTTAGTCGGGTCTGGTTAGGTTTTGGTCGACTGATGGGATTTGGCCGGCTCTGGTTGCATTCGGTCGGGTCTGCATGGGTTTGGTCGGGTCTGCTTAGGTTTGGTAGGGATTGGTTAGGTTTAGTCGGGTCTGGCTAGGTTGGTTGGGTTGGATTTGGTTTTGGTCGACTGGTTTGGTTTAGTCGGCTCTGGTTCTGTTCGGTCGGGTCTTATTAGGTTTGGTCGGGTATGGTTAGGTTTGGTCGGGTTGGATTTGGTTTTGGTCGACCGGTTGGATTTGGTCGGCTCTGGTTGTGTTCGGTCGGGTCTGATTGTTTGGTTAAGTTTAGTTGGGTCTGGTTAGGTTTTGATCGGGTTGGATTTGGTTTTGGTCGACTGGTTGGATTTGGTCGGCTCTGGTGTTCGGTCGTGTCTGATTGGGTTTGGATGGGATTGGTTAGGTTTAGTCGGGGCTGGTTAGGTTGGTTGGGTTGGATTTGGTTTGGTCGACTGGTTGGGTTTAGTCGGCTCTGGTTCTGTTCGGTTGGGTCTGAATGGGTTTGGTGGGGATTAGTTGGGTTTGTTTGGGTGGGTTTGTTTGGATTTGGTTTTGGTCGACTGGTTGGGTTTAGTTGGCTCTGGTTCTATTCGGTCAGGTCTGATTGGGTTTGGTCGGGTTGGTTTATTTGGATTTCGTTTTGGTCGACTGGTTGGGTTTAGTCGGCTCTGCTTCTGTTCTGTCATGTCTGATTGGGTTTGGTTGGGTTTAGTCGGATCTGGTTAGGTTTGGATTTGGTTTTGGTCGACTGGTTGGATTTGGTTTGCTCTGGTTGTGTTCTGTCGGGTCTGATTCGGTTAGGTTGGGTCTGGTTAGGTTTGGTCGGGATTGATTATGCTTAGTTGGGTCTGGTTAGGTTTTTATCGGGTTGGATTTGGTTTTAGTCGACTGGTTGGATTTGGTCTGCTCTGTTTGTGTTCTGTCGGATGATTAGGTTTTGTCGGTTCTGGTTAGGTTTGGTCGGGATTGGTTAGGTTTAGTCGGGTCTGGTTGGGTTTAGTCAGCTCTGATTTTGTTGGGTGGGTGTAATTGGGTTTGGTCGGGATGGGTTGGGTTTAGTCGGGTCTGGTCGGATCTGGTAGTGTTCGGTCGGGTCTGCATGGGTTTGGTCGGGTCTGCTTAGGTTTGGTCGGGATTGGTTAGGTTTAGTCGGGTCTGGCTAGGTTGGTTGGGTTGGATTTGGTTTTGGTCGACTGGTTTGGTTTAGTCGGCTCTGGTTCTGTTCGGTCGGGTCTTATTAGGTTTGGTCGGGTCTGGTTAGGTTTGGTCGGGTTGGATCTGGTTTTGGTCGACCGGTTGGATTTGGTCGGCTCTGGTCGTGTTCGGTCGGGTTGATTGTGTTTGGTTGGGTTTAGTCGGGTCTGGTTAGGTTTGGTCGGGTGGGATTTGGTTTTGGTCGACTGGTTGGATTTGGTCGGCTCTGCTTCTGTTCGGTCGGGTCTGATTGGGTTTTGTTGGGTCTAGTCGGGTCTGGTTAGGTTTGGATTTGGTTTTGGTCGACTGGTTGGATTTGGTCGGCTCTGGTTGCATTCGGTCGGGTCTGATTGGGTTTGGTCGGGTCTGGTTAGGTTTGGTCGTGATTGGTTAGGTTTAGTCGGATCTGGCTAGGTTGGTTGGGTTGGATTTGGATTTGGTCGACTGGTTTGGTTTAGTCGGCTCTGGTTCTGTTCGGTCGGGTCTTATTAGGTTTGGTCGGGTATGGTTAGGTTTGGTCGGGTTGGATTTGGTTTTGGTCGACCGGTTGGATTTGGTCGGCTCTGGTTGTGTTCGGTCGGGTCTGATTGTTTGGTTAAGTTTAGTTGGGTCTGGTTAGGTTTTGATCGGGTTGGATTTGGTTTTGGTCGACTGGTTGGATTTGGTCGGCTCTGGTGTTCGGTCGTGTCTGATTGGGTTTGGATGGGATTGGTTAGGTTTAGTCGGGGCTGGTTAGGTTGGTTGGGTTGGATTTGGTTTGGTCGACTGGTTGGGTTTAGTCGGCTCTGGTTCTGTTCGGTTGGGTCTGAATGGGTTTGGTGGGGATTAGTTGGGTTTGTTTGGGTGGGTTTGTTTGGATTTGGTTTTGGTCGACTGGTTGGGTTTAGTTGGCTCTGGTTCTATTCGGTCAGGTCTGATTGGGTTTGGTCGGGTTGGTTTATTTGGATTTCGTTTTGGTCGACTGGTTGGGTTTAGTCGGCTCTGCTTCTGTTCTGTCATGTCTGATTGGGTTTGGTTGGGTTTAGTCGGATCTGGTTAGGTTTGGATTTGGTTTTGGTCGACTGGTTGGATTTGGTTTGCTCTGGTTGTGTTCTGTCGGGTCTGATTCGGTTAGGTTGGGTCTGGTTAGGTTTGGTCGGGATTGATTAGGCTTAGTTGGGTCTGGTTAGGTTTTTATCGGGTTGGATTTGGTTTTAGTCGACTGGTTGGATTTGGTCTGCTCTGTTTGTGTTCTGTCGGATGATTAGGTTTTGTCGGTTCTGGTTAGGTTTGGTCGGGATTGGTTAGGTTTAGTCGGGTCTGGTTGGGTTTAGTCAGCTCTGATTTTGTTGGGTGGGTGTAATTGGGTTTGGTCGGGATGGGTTGGGTTTAGTCGGGTCTGGTCGGATCTGGTAGTGTTCGGTCGGGTCTGCATGGGTTTGGTCGGGTCTGCTTAGGTTTGGTCGGGATTGGTTAGGTTTAGTCGGGTCTGGCTAGGTTGGTTGGGTTGGATTTGGTTTTGGTCGACTGGTTTGGTTTAGTCGGCTCTGGTTCTGTTCGGTCGGGTCTTATTAGGTTTGGTCGGGTCTGGTTAGGTTTGGTCGGGTTGGATCTGGTTTTGGTCGACCGGTTGGATTTGGTCGGCTCTGGTCGTGTTCGGTCGGGTTGATTGTGTTTGGTTGGGTTTAGTCGGGTCTGGTTAGGTTTGGTCGGGTGGGATTTGGTTTTGGTCGACTGGTTGGATTTGGTCGGCTCTGCTTCTGTTCGGTCGGGTCTGATTGGGTTTTGTTGGGTCTAGTCGGGTCTGGTTAGGTTTGGATTTGGTTTTGGTCGACTGGTTGGATTTGGTCGGCTCTGGTTGCATTCGGTCGGGTCTGATTGGGTTTGGTCGGGTCTGGTTAGGTTTGGTCGTGATTGGTTAGGTTTAGTCGGATCTGGCTAGGTTGGTTGGGTTGGATTTGGATTTGGTCGACTGGTTTGGTTTAGTCGGCTCTGGTTCTGTTCGGTCGGGTCTGATTAGGTTTGGTTGGGTTGGATTTGGTTTTGGTCGTCTGGTTGGATTCGGTCGGCTCTGGTTGTTTCCGGTCGGGTCAGATTGGGTTTCGTTGGGTTTTGTCAGGTCTGGTTAGGTTTGGTCGGGTCGGATTTGGTTTTTGTCGACTGGTTGGATTTGGTGGCTCTGGTTGTGTTCGGTCGCATCTGATTGGGTTTGGTTGGATCTGGTAAGGTTCGGTCGGGATTGATTAGGTTTGGTCTGGTCTGGTTAGGTTTTGTCGAGTTGGATTTGGTTTTGATCGACTGGACGGATTTGGTTGGCTCTGGTTGTGTTCGGTCAGGTCTGATTGGGTTCGGTCGGGTCTGATTGGCTTTGGTCGGGATTGGTTGGATTTAGTCAGGTCTGGTTAGGTTTGATCGGGTTGGATTTGGCCGGCTCTGGTTCTGTTCGGTCTGGTCTGATTGGGTTTGGTCGGGTTGGATTTGGTTTTGGTCGAGTGGTTGGATTTGGTTTGCTCTGTTTGTGTTCTATCGGATCTGATTAGGTTTGGTCGGTTCTGGTTAGGTTTGGTCGGGATTGGTTAGGTTGAGTCGGGTCTGGTTGGGTTTAGTCAGCTGTTTTTGTTGGGCGGGTGTAATTGGGTTTGGTCGGAATTGGTTGGGTTTAGTCGGGTTTGGCTAGGTTTGGTCGGATCTGGTAGTGTTCGGTCGGGTCTGATTGGGTTCGGTTGGATATGGTTAGATTTGGTCAGGATTGTTTTGGCTTAGTCGGGTCTGGGTAGGTTTTGATTGGGTTGGATTTGGTTTTGGTCGACTGCTTAGATTTAGTCGGCTCTTGGTCTGTTCGGTCGGGTCTGAATGGGCTTGGTCGGGTTGGATTTGGTTTGCTCTGGTAGTGCTGGGTTTGGTTAGGTCTGGTTATGTTTGGTTATGTTTGGTTAGGCTTTGTTGGGTCTGGTTAGGTTGGTTGGGTCGAATTTGGTTTTGGTCAACTGGTTGGGTTTATTCGGCTCTAGTTCTGTTCGGTCGGGTCTGATTGGGTTTGGTTGGGTTTAGTCGGGTCTGGTTAGGTTTGGATTCGGTTTTGGTTGACTGGTTGGATTTGGTCGGCTCTGGTTGCACTCGGTCGGGTCTGATTGGATTTGGTCGGGTCTGCTTAGGTTTGGTCGGGATTGGTTAGGTTTAGTCGGGTCTGGCTAGGTTGGTTGGTTTGGTTTTGGTCGACTGGTTTGGTTTAGTCGGCTCTGGTTCTGTTCGGTCGGGTCTGATTAGGTTTGGTCGGGTCTGGTTAGGTTTGGTCGGGTTGGATTTGGTTTTGGTCGACTGGGTGGATTTGGTCGGCTCTGGTTGTGTTCTGTCGGGTCTGATTGGGTTTGGTTGGGTTTTGTCGGGTCTGGTAAGGTTTGGTCGGGATTGATTAGGTTTGGTCTGGTCTGGTTAGGTTTTGTCGGGTTGGATTTTGTTTTGGTCGACTGGATGGATTTGGTTGGCTCTGGTTCTATTCGGTCGGGTCTGATTGGGTTTGGTCGGGTTGGTTTATTTGGATTTGGTTTTGGTCAACTGGTTGGGATTGGTCGGCTCTGGTTGCATTCAGTCAGGTCTGATTGGGTTTGGTCGGGATTGGTTGGGTTTAGTCAGGTCTGGTTAGGTTTGATCGAGTTGGATTTGGTCGGCTCTGGTTGTGTTCGGTCGGGTCTGATTGGGTTTGGTCGGGTTGGATTTGGTTTTGGTCGAGTGGTTGGATTTGGTTTGCTCTGTTTGTGTTCTGTCGGATCTGATTAGGTTTGGTCAGTTCTGGTTAGGTTTGGTCGGGATTGGGTAGGTTTAGTCGGGTCTGGTTGGGTTTAGTCAGCTCTGCTTTTGTTGGGCGGGTGTAATTGGGTTTGGTCAGGATTGGTTGGGTTTAGTCGGGTCTGGCTAGGTTTGGTCGGATCTGGTAGTGTTCGGTCGGGTCTGATTGGGTTCGGTTGGGTATGGTTAGATTTTGTCTGGATTGTTTTGGCTTAGTCGGGTCTGGTTAGGTTTTGATCGGGTTGGATTTGGTTTTGGTCGACTGGTTAGATTTGGTCGGCTCTGGTTGTGTTCGGTCGGGTCTGATCGGGTTTGTTCGGGTCTGGTTAGGTTTGGTTGTGATTGGTTAGGCTTAGTCAGGTCTGGTTAGGTTTTGACCAGGTTGGATTTGGGTTTGGTCGACTGGTTGGGTTTAGTTGGCTCTGATTCTGTTTGGTTGGGTGTGATTGGGTTTGGTGAGGATTGGTTGGGTGGGTTTGTTTGGATTTGGTTTTGGTCGACTGGTTGGGTTTATCGGCTCTGATTCTGTTCGGTTGGGTCTGATCGGGTTTGGTCGGGATTGGTTGGGTTTAGTCAGGTCTGGTTAGGCTTGTTCCGGTTGGATTTGGCTTTGGTCAACTGCTTGGATTTGGTCAGCTGTGGTTGTGTTCGATTGGGTTTAGTCTGGTCTAGTTAGGTTTGGTCGGGATTGGTTAGGCTTAGTCGGGTCTGGTTAGGTTTTGGTCGACTGGTGGGATTTGGCCGGCTCTGGTTATGTTCGGTTGGGTCTGATTGGGTTTGGTTGGGTTTGGTTTGGTTTGTATGGGATTGCTTAGGTTTTGTTGGGTCTGGTTAGGTTTGGCAGGGTTGGATTTGGTTTTGGTCGACTGGTTGGATTTTGTCTGCTCTGTGTTCTGTCGGATATGATTAGGTTTTGTCGGTTCTGGTTAGGTTTGGTCGGGATTGGTTAGGTTTAGTCGGGTCTGGTTGGGTTTAGTCAGGTCTGGTTTTGTTGGGTGGGTGTAATTGGGTTTGGTCGGGATTGGTTGGGTTTAGTTGGGTCTGGTCGGATCTGGTAGTGTTCGGTCGGGTCTGATTGGGTTCGGTAGGGTATGGTTAGATTTGGTCAGGATTGGTTTGGCTTAGTTGGGTCTGGTTAGGTTTTGATCGGGTTGGATTTGGTTTTGGTCGACTGGTTGGATTTGGTCGGCTCTGGTGTTCGGTCGTGTCTGATTGGGTTTGGATGGGATTGGTTAGGTTTAGTCGGGGCTGGTTAGGTTGGTTGGGTTGGATTTGGTTTGGTCGACTGGTTGGGTTTAGTCGGCTCTGGTTCTGTTCGGTTGGGTCTGATTGGGTTTGGTGGGGATTAGTTGGGTTTGTTTGGATTGTTTGGTCGGGTTGGTTTATTTGGATTTCGTTTTGGTCGACTGGTTGGGTTTAGTTGGCTCTGGTTCCGTTCTGTCGGGTCTGATTGGGTTTGGTTGGGTTTAGTCGGGTCTGGTTAGGTTTGTTTTTGGTTTTGGTCAACTGGTTGGGATTGAAACGGGATTGGTTGGGTTTAGTCAGGTCTGGTTAGGTTTGATCGGGTTGGATTTGGTCGGCTCTGGTTGTGTTCGGTCGGGTCTGATTGGGTTTGGTCGGGTTGGATTTGGTTTTGGTTGAGTGGTTGGATTTGGTTTGCTCTGTTTGTGTTCTGTCGGATCTGATTAGGTTTGGTCAGTTCTGGTTAGGTTTGGTCAGGATTGGGTAGGTTTAATCGGGTCTGGTTGGGTTTAGTCAGCTCTGCTTTTGTTGGGCGGGTGTAATTGGGTTTGGTCAGGATTGGTTGGGTTTAGTCGGGTCTGGCTAGGTTTGGTCGGATCTGGTAGTGTTCGGTCGGGTCTGATTGGGTTCGGTTTGGTATGGTTAGATTTTGTCTGGATTGTTTTGGCTTAGTCGGGTCTGGTTAGGCTTTGATCGGGTTGGATTTGGTTTTGGTCGACTGGTTAGATTTGGTCGGCTCTGGTTGTGTTCGGTCGGGTCTGATCGGGTTTGTTCGGGTCTGGTTAGGTTTGGTTGTGATTGGTTAGGTTTAGTCAGGTCTGGTTAGGTTTTGACCAGGTTGGATTTGGGTTTGGTCGACTGGTTGGGTTTAGTCGGCTCTGATTCTGTTTGGTTGGGTGTGATTGGGTTTGGTGAGGATTGGTTGGGTGGGTTTGTTTGGATTTGGTTTTGGTCGACTGGTTGGGTTTATCGGCTCTGATTCTGTTCGGTTGGGTCTGATCGGGTTTGGTCGGAATTGGTTGGGTTTAGTCAGGTCTGGTTAGGCTTGTTCCGGTTGGATTTGGCTTTGGTCAACTGCTTGGATTTGGTCAGCTGTGGTTGTGTTCGATTGGGTTTAGTCTGGTCTAGTTAGGTTTGGTCGGGATTGGTTAGGCTTAGTCGGGTCTGGTTAGGTTTTGGTCGACTGGTGGGATTTGGCCGGCTCTGGTTATGTTCGGTTGGGTCTGATTGGGTTTGGTTGGGTTTGATTTGGTTTGTATGGGATTGCTTAGGTTTTGTTGGGTCTGGTTAGGTTTGGCAGGGTTGGATTTGGTTTTGGTCGACTGGTTGGATTTTGTCTGCTCTGTGTTCTGTCGGATAGGATTAGGTTTTGTCGGTTCTGGTTAGGTTTGGTCGGGATTGGTTAGGTTTTGTCGGTTCTGGTTAGGTTTGGTCGGGATTGGTTAGGTTTAGTCGGGTCTGGTTGGGTTTAGTCAGGTGTGGTTTTGTTGGGTGGGTGTAATTGGGTTTGGTCGGGATTGGTTGGGTTTATTTGGGTCTGGTCGGATCTGGTAGTGTTCGGTCGGGTCTGATTGGGTTCGGTAGGGTATGGTTAGATTTGGTCAGGATTGGTTTGGCTTAGTTGGGTCTGGTTAGGTTTTGATCGGGTTGGATTTGGTTTTGGTCGACTGGTTGGATTTGGTCGGCTGTGGTGTTCGGTCGTGTCTGATTGGGTTTGGATGGGATTGGTTAGGTTTAGTCGGGGCTGGTTAGGTTGGTTGGGTTGGATTTGGTTTGGTCGACTGGTTGGGTTTAGTCGGCTCTGGTTCTGTTCGGTTGGGTCTGATTGGGTTTGGTGGGGATTAGTTGGGTTTGTTTGGATTTGGTTTTGGTCGACTGGTTGGGTATAGTTGGCTCTGGTTCTATTCAGTCAGGTCTGATTGGGTTTGGTCGGGTTGGTTTATTTGGATCTCGTTTTGGTCGACTGGTTGGGTTTAGTCGGCTCTGCTTCTGTTCTGTCATGTCTGATTGGGTTTGGTTGGGTTTAGTCGGGTCTGGTTAGGTTTGGATTTGGTTTTGGTCGACTGGTTGGATTTGGTCGGCTCTGGTTGCATTCGGTCGGGTCTGCATGGGTTTGGTCGGGTCTGCTTAGGTTTGGTAGGGATTGGTTAGGTTTAGTCGGGTCTGGCTAGGTTGGTTGGGTTGGATTTGGTTTTGGTCGACTGGTTTGGTTTAGTCGGCTCTGGTTCTGTTCGGTCGGGTCTTATTAGGTTTGGTCGGGTATGGTTAGGTTTGGTCGGGTTGGATTTGGTTTTGGTTGACCGGTTGGATTTGGTCGGCTCTGGTTGTGTTCGGTCGGGTCTGATTGAGTTTGGTCGGGTCTGGTTAGGTTTGGTCGGGTGGGATTTAGTTTTGGTCGACTGGTTGGATTTGGTCGGCTCTGGTGTTCGGTCGTGTCTGATTGGGTTTGGATGGGATTGGTTAGGTTTAGTCGGGGCTGGTTAGGTTGGTTGGGTTGGATTTGGTTTGGTCGACTGGTTGGGTTTAGTCGGCTCTGGTTCTGTTCGGTTGGGTCTGAATGGGTTTGGTGGGGATTAGTTGGGTTTGTTTGGGTGGGTTTGTTTGGATTTGGTTTTGGTCGACTGGTTGGGTTTAGTTGGCTCTGGTTCTATTCGGTCAGGTCTGATTGGGTTTGGTCGGGTTGGTTTATTTGGATTTCGTTTTGGTCGACTGGTTGGGTTTAGTCGGCTCTGCTTCTGTTCTGTCATGTCTGATTGGGTTTGGTTGGGTTTAGTCGGGTCTGGTTAGGTTTGGATTTGGTTTTGGTCGACTGGTTGGGTTTAGTCGGCTCTGGTTCTGTTCGGTCGGGTCTGATTGGGTTTGGTCGGGTTGGATTTGGTTTTGGTCGACTGGTTGGATTTGGTTTGCTCTGGTGTGTTCGGTCGGGTCTGATTCGGTTAGGTTGGGTCTGGTTAGGTTTGGTCGGGATTGATTAGGCTTAGTTGGGTCTGGTTAGGTTTTTATCGGGTTGGATTTGGTTTTGGTCGACTGGTTGGATTTGGTCTGCTCTGTTTGTGTTTTGTCGGATCTGATTAGGTTTTGTCGGTTCTGGTTAGGTTTGGTCGGGATTGGTTAGGTTTAGTCGGGTCTGGTTGGGTTTAGTCAGCTCTGGTTTTGTTGGGTGGGTGTAATTGGGTTTGGTCGGGATGGGTTGGGTTTAGTCGGGTCTGGTCGGATCTGGTAGTGTTCGGTCGGGTCTGCATGGGTTTGGTCGGGTCTGCTTAGGTTTGGTCGGGATTGGTTAGGTTTAGTCGGGTCTGGCTAGGTTGGTTGGATTTGGTTTTGGTCGACTGGTTTGGTTTAGTCGGCTGTGGTTCTGTTAGGTTAGGTTAGGTTAGGTTAGGTTAGGTTAGGTTAGGTTAGGTTAGGTTAGGTTAGGTTAGGTTAGGTTAGGTTAGGTTAGGTTAGGTTAGGTTAGGTTAGGTTAGGTTAGGTTAGGTTAGGTTAGGTTAGGTTAGGTTAGGTTAGGTTAGGTTAGGTTAGGTTAGGTTAGGTTAGGTTAGGTTAGGTTAGGTTAGGTTAGGTTAGGTTAGGTTAGGTTAGGTTAGGTTAGGTTAGGTTAGGTTAGGTTAGGTTAGGTTAGGTTAGGTTAGGTTAGGTTAGGTTAGGTTAGGTTAGGTTAGGTTAGGTTAGGTTAGGTTAGGTTAGGTTAGGTTAGGTTAGGTTAGGTTAGGTTAGGTTAGGTTAGGTTAGGTTAGGTTAGGTTAGGTTAGGTTAGGTTAGGTTAGGTTAGGTTAGGTTAGGTTAGGTTAGGTTAGGTTAGGTTAGGTTAGGTTAGGTTAGGTTAGGTTAGGTTAGGTTAGGTTAGGTTAGGTTAGGTTAGGTTAGGTTAGGTTAGGTTAGGTTAGGTTAGGTTAGGTTAGGTTAGGTTAGGTTAGGTTAGGTTAGGTTAGGTTAGGTTAGGTTAGGTTAGGTTAGGTTAGGTTAGGTTAGGTTAGGTTAGGTTAGGTTAGGTTAGGTTAGGTTAGGTTAGGTTAGGTTAGGTTAGGTTAGGTTAGGTTAGGTTAGGTTAGGTTAGGTTAGGTTAGGTTAGGTTAGGTTAGGTTAGGTTAGGTTAGGTTAGGTTAGGTTAGGTTAGGTTAGGTTAGGTTAGGTTAGGTTAGGTTAGGTTAGGTTAGGTTAGGTTAGGTTAGGTTAGGTTAGGTTAGGTTAGGTTAGGTTAGGTTAGGTTAGGTTAGGTTAGGTTAGGTTAGGTTAGGTTAGGTTAGGTTAGGTAGGTTAGGTTAGGTTAGGTTAGGTTAGGTTAGGTTAGGTTAGGTTAGGTTAGGTTAGG